>NC_143249.1:75520000-75824375 GCF_984573655.1 Nuphar pumila | reverse complement strand
ACTCTTGATTTCAAAATCTTCAATCCAGATTAGAATTTTAACTCTTTTCAAAATTGATTTCAAAACCCTGGGTCTTCAAAATTATCAATTTTTCCCATTTTACCCTCAGGACTCTGAATGTCAAAATATTTTCTCAGGAAGACGATCTGGATAGTTTTTAATGTGGATTTCAGTCACTTCACCTCAGATTTTGCCCTTTTTGACAATTTCAAATATCTTTCTTTTACAAAATCGCCCTACAAGGGCCAACTCTTTCCAAAATTCCTGTTTTGCCCATTAGTCCAGATTTTATGAAAATTCCAAAAAAAAGAAGTTGTGGTTTTATCCTTATTTCAATAAAGAAGCAATGTGGGACCCACACTGAGGTGGTGTCACACAAGCTTTCCTTTTGAAAATTTGAATTTCGAAAAACCCAAAAATATAGGAGCCTTGTCCCTTGGATTGGTGCCACTTGTCTTTTCTCTCTCCTCCCATTTCCATGCCAAGTGTCAGTGTGGGGCTACCTTCAGAAGCCGCCACATGTCATCCCATTTATCTGCCATGTGTCACCCTATCCATCCTGCGCCATGTGTCATTCCAAGACTGCCAGGAGACGCCAAGTGTCATAGGTTGTCCTGTCTAGAAAAGTGGAGCTTGTCTCCCCTGAGGTGGCGCCACTTGAAGTGTGTCTCCTGCAGGGGACACGTGTCAACCCCTCCTTCCTTCTAGAAAAGTAGCCTGACACATGTCCTCTTCCTACTTTTCTTAGAAAAGTAGGAGACATGTGTCACTCCTAAATTCCTACAGAAAAGGTAGGCTTGTCTCCTCTGAGGTGGCGCCATCTAGAGTGTCTCCTGCAGAGGACACATGGCAAGCTCTCATTTCCTCAGAAAAAGGCAAGTTCCATGTGTCATTTTCTGCTTTCTTCAGAAAAGCTAGAATTCAAATATTCAAAAATCCCCATAGGTGGCGCAGATCCTGAACTCCTACCTTTTTCATCTTGTCTGAGATGGCGCCACATGGCTTGGCCCACCTTCTCTCCCCTCTGCCACGTGTCATTCTCTGCTTCTTTCAGAAAAAGTAGAGGACACATGTCTTCTCCCTACCTCTTTCAGAAAAGTAGGAGACACATGTCACTCATGGCCTTCTTCAGAAAAAGCAAACCATTTAAAATTCAAACAAGGCATTAGGTGGCGAAAATCCGGAGCTCTGATTTTTCCAGATGGCCTATGAGGGCGCCACATGTCCCTTCCCTCCTTCTCATCCCTCTGCCACGTGTCATCTTCTACTTCTTTCAGGAAAAGAAGGTGACACATGTCTCCTTCTCATTCCTTCAGAAAAAGTAGAGGACACATGTCCTCTCCCTACTTTTTCAAGAAAAGTAGGAGACACATGTCACTGCCCTCTTTTTCCTCCCTCTTGCCACATGGCATTGTAGGAGCCACCCTGAGGTGGCGCCACATGTCCATCCTCCATTCCTCCAGGGCCAACCTCCATTTGAATTTCAAACTTCCCCCTGAGGTGGCGCCATTTGAGAAAGCCTCTCCAAACAGCTGACACTTGTCCGCCACATGTCCAGACCTCCCTGCACCAGAAAAAGTAGAAAAAAACCCCCCCATGAGGTGGCGCATTTTGCTTCCTCCCTTCATGTTCTCCTGCCACATGGCATCGTAGGAGCCACTCTGAGGAAATGCCACATGTCAGCCCCTCCTTTCCTGCAGAAAAGCAAAATTTCAAACATTTGAACTCCCCAGAGGTGGCGCCACATGGCATGCCCCTACTGTTCCAACTTTACACCTCAGATCACCTTTTGAGGTGGCACCATTCCAGGACTCCACTTGGCTCCATTTTTATTTTTTATTTTATTTTTTATAAAGGTAGCCCACCATGAGGTGGCGCCACCTGAGGACTCCCTACAAAAGGTGAGTTTGAATTTCAAATTCCAAGAGAGCACCCTCTGAGGTGGCGCCTTCTGGGAGCTCCCTGCAGAGAGAATCAAGCAAACTTTTGAAAAATTCCAAATTCCCCCTGCTGAGGTGTCTCACCCACAAAATTTCCATTTTTTATTTTTCTCAAAAAAATCAAAATAGCCTTTTGAGGTGGCGCCATCTGAGGGCTCCCTGCAGAAGACAAATTCGAATTTCAAACCCCTCAGATGACACCCCCTGAGATGGCTCCACATGGAGGGCTCAGATTGAGCCTGTTTGAATTTCAAAAAATTTTCAGAAAATTTATAAAAACAAGGGTTCACGCCCAGCCTGAGGAGATCATTTTTTAGCTCTGGTGAACTTGGAAAATCCGACCTAGCCTTCCAAGAATCAGATTTTGAACTGTGGAAATCGTGCCCCCTTTGGCGCATTGAAGAAGGTCGAGTAAAGCTCGTGCTGTGGCGAATTCGATTCCAACAGAGGTCGATTTTTGTGGACCATCCGAAGCTCGGAGCGAAGGACGAAGGAAGCTCGTGATAGCTGCCCCTTTCAAGAGCTCCTACGCTGCGTAACGAAGCAAGGTGCACTTCTTTTCTCATTGATTGGATTCCATAATTCGAATCGGGGGGTCGTTTGAAGAAAGAGCTCATCCGAGGGATGGATTGAGCTATTCTCATAAAACGACATATATAAAAATGTTTTGTTATGCTTCCTTGATGATTTTTAACATTCATATAGTTATCTAGGTTTAATTTGCATTTTATTTCATTCATTTAGCATATTTCATGAATTAATTAGGATTAATTTAGCCTTTATTTCAATTCTGCTTATTTTCAGTAGGTCTCTATTTTTGTCAGTCAGTCCACACGTCATTTCATGCATTCTTTTTTTATTAAAAATCCCAAAAAAATCACGGAATTTGCCCTTAGGTGTCTCTGAAATTTTGCCAAAAATTCGGAGGCATTTGAATTTGTTTACTGCGGTAAACATTCAAAATGGTAAGTCGGGTTTTGTTACCCGGGATACGTTTTGAAAATCATTTTCCGACTTGTAAAATCGAGATATCCCTCATGGGAGATCCTATTTTCGATCCGAAAGATGTTTGGAACTCGGGAGAATGTCTAGTTTTTAATATGATTTTTTTAAATTTTTCTGATTTTTTTTAATGTCTGACAAAAATCCGAGATATCGGTACACGTGTCAGAGCCTAATTTGGGCCTCTGAGATCTTGGATCGACTTAGGGCTATAGTTTCTCTTTGTGTGTTGCTCCAAATTCGAAACTGTAAAAAGTGAAAGTGGTTTGATGTCCTTTGCTTGAATCTGAAAGCCTGTAATTTTTAGAACAGTGTTGACCCCTGCTTCGGATTTTTCTTGTCAGCCCCCTGTTTTGCTACATTTGTCTATTCTGTTAGTTTAGGTAGGAATAGTTATATTTTTATCGGTGTTTATGTTGATCAAATGCCAACGTCATAAACATGAAAGTTGTTCATGTAGGTGTCCTTCATAGCTCTGATTAATTTCATAAATTTCCATGGCCGTTTTGTATTTTTTTAGCATTTTACATCAGATTAGTGTGATTTTTACCTCTGTCTGAACTAAATCCCTGTTATTGAACTCACCATGGCTCAAATCCCGAGTCTGTAAAAACCAAAAATGTTTCATTTTGGGTCTTTTAGCAGTCTACAAAATATCAGAAGTTTCCATGGTGTAAATCTTGCATTATCATATTAGGCATTGCATTTGGTTCGGATCCATAGGCAAAATCCATCATTTTTAGGACTTTCTTTGAATTTTGGCATTTAAATCATATCATTTCATGATTTTTAGCATTTTAGGTTGTTTATCAGAGTGTTTAGATGCTTCATACCGAATTTGGTGCAATTTGGAATCCATTTGAGGTTCGGATCATCCATAATACCCAAAACAGGGCCCCGCAGGACCCGGATCCAAGTGAAAAACAAGCAAAAATCGCTATTTTTGATAAATTGCAAAATACCAAATTCTGATTTTACAGTCTTAATGTGTCTAGAAGCATGTCATCATATCTCTTACTGCATTTCATCATCATTTGATTCAATTTGAATTTCAAAATCTCAATTTTACCAAGTTTTCCTTCAAAAAACCCTGATTTTAAAGATGTAACTTTAATTTTAGGGGTATTTTGGTCATTTTAACCTCAATTCCGAATTTCAAATTGTTCTTCACTGAATTTCTAGCATTTTCATCATTTCAAAATATCAAGGAAGCATGAGAATAGGGTTTATATCCAATTAAGTCCAATAATTTCATAATATTATTGGAAAATCTTGGAAAAACCCACATATTTGAGCTAACTTTATTTCAAGCTTGGTAGGGACATTCAAAAGAAGGAGCTGAAGTCTGCAAATTTCTTTTATTTCATTTATTTAGTGATGTAATAATGTAAATTTTGGAATAAGAGAGTTAATTTCCTGCTTAGACTAGGATGCATATCATATAGTTTGAATTTATGCAAATATCCTGCTTATGTGATGCATACATCTTATTTCAAAAGCACTATGGATGTTCACGAATGGCACGTGCACCAACTCTTAGGGAGTTGATGGACTCGGTGGGATCCATATTTACGGCCCTAGTCGGAATATGGACGAGACCCAGATCCATCATCTTTCTACTAGTCACATTGAGCCTACACTCTTAGGCTTTCTTGAAAATGCACATCATATTTCCAAAGTTTTCAAAATCATGTGCATCAAATCAACTAAATTCTGAACATATTCATGGCCACAGTCAGGATATGTGAAGGATTTATCTTGACTTAATGCACATTTTCCAACCAATTCCTCAGAAAATCTTCTCAAAGTGCATTCATTCACTTATGTCATTTGCATCATAAAATCATTGATTTTCTCAATATTTTCTCAAGAAAACTTAATTCTCAAGAAATCGATTTCTCAAGAAATTCTAAGGATTTTTCAAAATCGGTTTTCCAAAGACAAGCTTTTCCACAGTTTTCCCAGGAAAATGATATTTTCTTAAGATATTCAAAAGAGTTTTTCAATCTTTCTTCAAGATCCAAAATCGATTTCCGAGTATTTCAAAAAGGTAAAATTCCCAGGATTTTGATTCCCCAAGTTTTGAATTTCCTTCTCCAATGAGCTTTCCTATGAATTTCCATCATTTTCCTAAGAAAACTCTCAAAGTCCAAGTTTTCCTAAGAAGTGCTTCCCTTTTCAAAAAGTTCATCTTTTCTCAAGAATCACTTCCATTTCCCCAAGATTTTCAACTATTTCTGAATTTTCCACATCTTTATAAGCTTTCTCATGTTTTCAAAAACCCCTTTTTATCTGAGTTTCCTGAGAAATTGACCTCTTTCCTGAGAGATTCTTTCCAACTCCAAATGTTTTCTAAGCATACATCATGTTTTCCAACTGGCATTTTCCAAAATCTCATAGCACATGCCTGAATTCTCTATGCATTTAGGATAGAACATAACTTTGATAATTTCGCTAAGTCAAGCATAGTTTTGGTCCTTGGTTCGATTACCCCTGTTAAAGGCGGCAGGAACGGTCGAACCTCGTACCGACAGGTCGAGCCCCATCCCATGGATTTTCCCGCAATTTTCAAAAACGGAGGCGAGTATTTCAAAACATTTTCCAAAATCCGGTCAAAGTTTGAATCGCGAAAGCGTTTCTCTCTTTTTCTCTTCCGCAAGGAAGGGAAGACGGGGGAAAATTTTCGCGACGATAACAGGTTTGGCGACCGTGATGGGACCTATCCTTGTCTGACCTAAATTATGCTTGACTTAGTTCAATTATCAAAATTATGTTCATAAAATGTCAGCTCTTTTACTTTCAATATCATGTGAGCCTAGGAGCCTAGATTCTGACCCAGCTGACATTGAATGCATATAGCTTAGGCATGGTTTGGTAGGACCATATTGAGGAGATATTTTCATGCTCACATAGACTTAGGTCTAAATACAATCCTCCTCAATTTAGGATCTGAATGCAAACAATGTATGCTTCTTCAAAATTTTCAAAATCTATCTCTCTAGGACTTAGAGCCTTCTATTTCTTGCACGTGATCATTTTTTTCAAAACCCCCATTACCTATATTGTCCCGGTCTTCACGTTGCTGGGCTCTCTTCCAGAACCATAGTTCGGGACAGAGCCCCACAACTGGGCCAACTATTTGGGTTAACACCCCCCTACCACGTACCGCGGGCCACAGTCCGAAGTATATCGGTAGGCGCTCAAGGATGTTGGAAAACCTTACCTTAGAACCAGAGTTGAAATTCTATGCCACGTACCTCAGATTTCGATTCGGGTATATCGGCATAACTGGATTGGACAAAGATGATCTGAACTTAGAGTTAGGATTAGGGTCCTACAGCTGTTTTCAAATTGATGCATCTAGAGTCAGCCTTTTAGGGAGTGCTGAATGTGCATAAATGTTTGTGCAGGATGTGATTGTATGATTTTCTCAATTCTTTATTTCCCAATGTTTCAACTCATTAGGCCTTTTTCAAAACATCCTTATTTTCCACAAGATGTTTTTCTCAAACCCTGGATGATTTTTTCAAATATCCCATTTCTTTCAAAACTCCAGGCGATTTTACATTCTATCTTTCTACTGGATCTCGAATTTCTAGCTGCATTTTTATCCTGCCTGCAAAATTTTTCAAAATTTCTCACATTTTCCTAAGTCTCATTCTGAGTCTTTCTCTGTTTTCAGTTCGATGGCATCCAGTCAAGTCGATCCTATCTTTCCTGAAGGTTACATCTCCTTCGAGGTGCGACAAGGTCGTCCTGAACATCGAGCCCTTAGCACCGGAACTTTCATTCCCCGGTGGTATTATTCCTGGCTAAAGAGCTTTTCCCGAATGTTCCCGGACCATTTGAGCGAGTGCGGATTAGAGCTGGCATCAGCAGTCGGAAAGCAGACCATCAATGGCAACCTGATCCATGCAATGGCGGAGCGATGGAATCCTCGAACGTGTACCTTCTGGTTCCCGTGGGGAGGGATGACTGTTTTAATGGATGAATTTTCAGAAATCATGGGGTTGCCAGAACCAGCTGGTCGACCAAGCGACCCATTAGAGCATCAATTCCTTATTAATGTCAAGGGTTTGGACCCCCGAGACTCCTTAGCTCGTATGACAGGCCGCCGATCTTGACCCCTGATCCAGTTAGAAGGAGATGAATATGTTGACCTACTTGAGTTGTACCGCCAGTACGGGACCTTCGTCGAAGTCAGCACACTTTCAAGAACAGCCAAAGAAAAGATTCAGAATGCAATGGTTCTATGCACCGTAGGACTGTCCCTTTTCCCAGATGGACAGAACTACATGGACATCAGGATAATCCAGCTTATGAGGAGATGGGGAAGTCGGCAAACCAATCGCCTCTCCATAGCCATGGCAGCGCTCGCCTTCCTATATCGAGGTCTGACTCGATTCTCACTCGGAGAGTCCATTTTAGTTGAAGGATGCATCTACGCACTTCAGTCCTGGTTTTTCCAACACGTTCCAGCCCGAGCAAGCTCTTTCAGATACAATGGTCAAGAACTCCTTCCAGTGGCGCAGTACCGGTCTATGATCAACAACATTCAAGAGGATGACGTTGTTTGGAACTATTTTGATCGGCAAATATCTCCTCCCAGATATACCTACGCTTATGGCAAGCGGTTCAAGTTGCTAGGACTATTCTTCTGCACTTACTACCAACCAGAGAGATGTGTTCGACAGTTCTCCCAGAGGCAGCAGTATGTCGAAGCCCGACTGTTATCAGGAACTATGGCAGAGTTCGATCTCACTTCCGCACAATGGTCCGGGGCATATCATTCTGCCCGCTACGGCTGGGATTCCTTTGTCTCTCTCAAAATCTTTCCAGGTCCTAGAGTGTCTGCCGACTATCATGAATGGTGGCAAATTGTTTGTCCCCCACCTCTTTGTCAAGATCAATAAAATCTTATTCTTCTCATTTTAAATAAAATTCTCTTTCTTTCCATTATGGTTTGACGACCTCGCCTAGGTAACAAGGCATATTTTCGTTGTTTATTTCTTTTGCAGAAGGAATGACAACACAATTGTCGTGATTCCCACGACGACTCAGTCCCTAGTAATGGGACATCTTTTCCAAATTGTCTACCATATTTTCAGCAAATATTTCCTCCAAAAGCTAATTCCCTCAAAATCTAATCAGGTCTTTTGCCCTGCAGAGAGCATCCATATCATTTGATGGTTGAGACAAGATCAGGCAAAAGAACCACAGCATCCCAGTACTCGTCATCCTCGGAAGAAGAGATGAGTTCCCCTCGATCTGAGAAGAGTCGAGAGCAGCAGCAAGAAGACGATGGCATAGACCCTCAAATGTATGCCATGTTCAGAAAAATGATGAATAAGATGATGAATGAGCAGTCCGGGACCAGCTCAGAAAGGAACCCATTCAGAGAAAGGTTCCATGGTCGCAGGAGTAAGAAGGCTCCCAAGAAGCAAATCCAGCCAGAAGAGATTTCAGATGAATCAGATTCCACTGAAAACACAGTTGAAGAATATGAGGTGCCTCCGGCATTTGAGAAGCGTGGCCAAAGTAAAAGCCGCAGATCAAAGAGCAGAGATAAAGAAGAGCCTTTGCAAGCGCAGTTCAAAGAAATGGCCCGAGTTGTCAAAGATCTGCAAGCCCGCGACAAGGGCAAGAAAGTCTTCACCAGTGAGGACTTCTATGACGGCTTAGAAGGGGATGATGATCTGGAGAATCTCCCCCGTAAATTCATCAAATTCGATGGTTCTGGCGACCCAAAAGCTCATCTCGCCACCTTCTTTGCAGAATGCTCGAGGTTCAGAAAGGATAACCGAGCATTGTTTCTATGCTTCCCCCGCAGCTTGGAAGGAGTTGCTGCCAAATGGTATGCTGAGCATATCAACCCCATTGAGCTCAAGGAGTTCGATAAAGTTGTAAATCTCTTTATTGAACGCTTCTTGTTCAACACAGAAGCGCTGCCTACATTAAGTCATCTCTGCAATTTGAGACAGAACGAGAATGAAAAAGCACGGGACTTCATTCACAGGTGGAGATCAGCCTGCAATAAGATGAGAGATCCTATCTCGGAAAGGCATGCATTGTCCTTAATCCTCAACAATTTCTCGCAGCCGTTAAGAGGATTAATTTCCACAGCGCCGTCCAGGACCTTCATTGAGCTGACTGAACGAGCCGAATGGCTCGAGCTGAGTGTGGAAAATGGAGTCTATGAAGGCTTCACCTTTTCCAAGAACAACTCCCATGGTGAGCAGAAGAAGAAAGCTCACTTCACTTATTCTGCTAACAACAACAACAAAGGCCGTAATCAGCACAAAGGGCAGCAGAAAGATTACTGCTACAGCTCAGGCAGTTCGAACAACAAGGACCAGAAAGCAAAGCCTGCTCCTCAGTTCAGCAAGCCTCCTCAGCAGGATCAAGGGCCGAAACCGCGTGAGAAGACTAGACATGAAGGATGGAGCTACGACAGAAAGTTTACTCCCCTTGACCAATCACTCGAAGATGTGCTCGAGTACATGCTATCAAAAGAAATGGTCAAATTGCCCAGATTGGCCGATCCCCCTGTGCCCATGGGGAAATGGAAAGATCAGTTCTGCAAGTTCCACAAGACAGTGGGACACAACACCGAGAACTGCTTTGTTCTCAAAAATATCGTGCAAGATCTCATTGAAAAGAATCTATTGGTAGAAGGAGAAGAAGAAGAGAAAATGGACATTCTCAACCACCCCTTCCCTACGCACACCACAGCAGTAGTGTCTGCACAACCCTTTCTTCCGCATGAACATATCAAGCCATGTTTTGTGCAAGATCTTCAAGTTCAGCATCAGGTGACGGTGCTACGACAAGCAGCTCCAGATTCTAAGAAGATGGACTTAATTTCAGCATTCGGTAAAATGAAAGTTGCGGAAGCACCTTTGAAGTTAGTTCTCAAATCAAAAGGAACTCCTGACTTCTTCAAACAAATCGTTAGACCAAGGCCAGAGAAGTCAAGTCAGAAGCCTCTGACTGCTTTATCCAATGTCTCCATCCTTGACTTGGCCAAGAATTCTAGCAAGCACCGACAAGTACTGGATGATCTGCTCAGGAAAATCAAAGTTAAGCCCAGTACCACTCCTGAAGACATGGCACAGATCGTGAACTCCGCCATGACCAATGCACCAATCACCTTCTCAGATGAGGACCTTCCAAAGCCTCATTCCTTTCATAATAATGCCTTGTACATTGTCGTTCGAGTCAGAGGAATAACGGTTCCCCATGTGCTGGTCGATGGAGGCAGTAGCCTCAACATATGTCCTGAAATGACCGCAAAGGCATTAGGGATCAAGGATGAAGAATATATTCCCGATCCCATCACTATCTATGGGTTTGACAATCATGGTCAAACGGCCAAGGGCAAGATATTCTTGGAGGTGTTTATCAACTATTCGGTGCACTCTGTCCTTTTTCATGTGGTTAATGTACCTCCAACTTACAACTTGTTGCTCGGTAGGACGTGGATTCACAATGCTAATGCAGTGCCTTCTACCCTCCATCAATGTGTAAAGTGGTCAAAAGGTGGAATGATTACCACAATACTGGGAGAAGACCCAGAAGAAAGGCTCCCGCAGCCCATGATTCCTCGGCCATCATTCAATGCAGACATTCCCAGCATCAGGGAAAGTGAAGAGATCAATCTCGGGGAGAATTGAGAAATACTTCAAGCACCATCAGAGCCATCTTTGCACACAGTAGCCACTACACGATGGAAAGGTCCTCAATTTTTCAAGGTTGGAGGTCGAATCGACTACAGCACCATTAAGGATCATCCCTTATTTCCTCAATTCATGAAGTCAAGAAAGGGATTTGATTTACTCCTGAAGCATGGCTATCAACCCTTCAAGGGACTCGGCAAGAATGAAGATGGCCGCATCGAGCCAATGATCCAGAAACATCGTCCCCACCGGGAAGGATTGGGGTTCTCCGGAGGAAGCTCATCAAGAAAGACTATTTTTGTCAAAGGGGCACAATGAAGACCATTTGTTATTTCCTTTCTATTCTTTTCCAAATAAATGTCTCATTTTACCAATGTCATTGATCCATTCAATCAATAAAATTCCAAGCTTCTTTGTCTATCCGGATGCCATCGACTCCCTTTTTGTCTGTCTCATTATTTTATAATTCAATGCCATTTTATGTATGGTTCTCTTCAAATGATTGCTTGTCTTACTATAGGCCAATTTGTCTGAACCAAAATTTCTTCTCCAAAATTTTAGAATGACTTCTCGGACAATCAAGAAGCTCGTTCTCAATCCCAAGGCCTCTCAAAAGTCGACAGCAATTCACAGGATCAAAGCAAGCACCGGAAATGACAAGAGTGCAAAGCAGTCTGATGATTGTGCGGAATATGGTCAGTCTCTTCAGGAATTACCGGAGTTCGCCGCAGTTCAGAAGCAGGACGAACCATCTCTTCTAGTACAAGATCCAACTGAAGGTGTCAATATCGGTTCAGAGGAAGATCCAAAAATTCTCCAGATCGGAACCAGTCTGAGTCCAAAAGAAAAGAAAAGGCTTATAGATTTTCTCAAGCGGCATGAAGAAGTGTTCGCATGGACATATGAAGACATGCCAGGCTTAGACCCCAAATTAGTCGAACACCGTCTTGTCTTGAAGCCGGATGCTAAGCCAGTCAAGCAGAAGCTGAGAAAAATGGATCCCAGAATAGAACAACAAGTCAAGGAAGGACTTGAAGATCTGCTCAAAGCAGGATTTATTCGAGCTATTGACTACCCAGATTGGTTAGCCAATATCGTCGTCGTCCCAAAGAAAAGTGGCAAAGTAAGGATCTGCATAGACTTCAGAGACCTCAACAAGGCAACTCCGAAGGATGACTATCCACTTCCAAGCATCGATCTTCTAGTCGATAGCACGGCAGGACATGCCATGTTCTCTTTCATGGACGGATATTCCGGCTACAATCAGATTAAGTTGGCCGCCCGCGACCAATCGAAAACTTCCTTTACTACACCTTGGGGCACTTTTTGCTACACAGTTATGCCTTTTGGGCTCAAGAATGCTGGAGCAACGTATCAACGGGCAATGGCTGTCATCTTCCACGATCAGATGCGCAAAATCATGGATGCGTATGTTGATGATATTCTCGTGAAATCTAAAGAGGAAGAAGATCACCTCGAAGCACTTGATCAAGTCTTTAAAAGACTTATTCTTTACAAGTTAAGGCTTAACCCGCAAAAGTGTGTCTTCGGAGTCGAATCAGGCAAACTGTTGGGTTTTCTGGTCAGTAAAAAGGGAATTGAAGTCGACCCGGCCAAAGCAAAGGCTATCATTGATATGCCACCCCCGAAGAATCTCAAAGAGCTACGTAGCCTTCAAGGACGTATGCAGTCAATCCGGCGATTCATTTCCAATTTGGCGATGAGATGTGAGCCCTTCAACCACTTACTCAGAAAAGGAGTTAAGTTCGAATGGGGACCCGAGTGCCAGCAATCGTTCGATCGAATCAAGAAGTATCTTCTTAATCCTCCCATCCTGAAGCCGCCAGAATTGGGAAAACCTCTTCTGTTATACATCTCAGTCAATCAAGTCGCATGCGGCGGATTCTTGGCAAAATACAAAGAAGGCAGCCTGATAGAGCACGCCATTTATTACGTGAGCAAGACTTTCATAGATTATGAAAAGAGATACTCTCAAATAGAGAAGACCTGCCTAGCTCTGGTATGGATGTGTCAGAAGCTAAGACACTACCTGTTGGCATCAGAGGTCAAAATCTTGTCTAAACTCAATCCTCTCAAGTATATCTTAGAACAACCTTTCCTAAGCGGACGAGTCGCCAAATGGCAAGTCTTACTGATGCAGTATGACTTAGAATACGTCTCGCAACAATCAATCAAAGGCCAAGCAATTGCAGATCAATTGGCGGATTTTCCTCTGGCCTAAGAAGTGAAAGCCGAAGATGACTTCCCTGATGAGCAAATTTGCAACATCCAGCAATCTCCAGTCTGGAATTTATTTTTCGATGGTTCTAAGAATATAGCGGGAATAGGCATCGGAATTTTATTAATCACTCCAGAAAAAGAGATGATTCCGTTTTCCCTCAAGTTAGATTTTCAATGTACTCACAACGTGGCTGAATATGAAGCCCTGATTCAAGGTCTAAGGATTCTATTAGACTTCAATGTCAAGAGAGTACATGCCTACGGTGACTCACTACTTGTTGTCAATCAAGTTCGAGCCGAATGGCAGGTCAAAGATCAGAAGCTATTTCCCTATCAGAAAATCGTTTCAACTCTTATCAGCAAGTTTGAAGAATTCCAGCTCTTCCATATCCAGAGAGATTTTAATCAAGTGGCTGATAGCCTAGCCAGCTTAGGCTCCATTATGGCATTCAAGAATGGAGAATCTTGTCGCTCTTTTGAAATTGGCAGACTTGACCAACCTGCCTTCATTCCAGCGGAACAGGTAAACCAGGCTGAGCAAAGGAAGAAGCCCTGGTATTACAACATCAAAACTTTCATAGAAACTGGCGAATTTCCTCCAGAACTCTCAAAGAAAGAGCAGCGAGCAATCCAGCGTATGTCTACTCGATACTTCATTTTGGCCAATGTCCTCTATCGTCGTGGATTCAGTTCAGAGTATTCCAGATGTTTAGATGAAGACGAAGCCAAAGAAGTCGTGCGAGAAGCAAATGAAGGCATTTGTGGCAGCCACGTCGGCTACCAAACCCTTGTCAAGCAAATCATAAGAGCAGGGTACTATTGGAAGACTATGCAACAAGACTGTTATCATTATGTGAAGAAATGTGTACAATGTCAGATACATGCACCTTCTATCCATGCTCCGGCAACTTATTTACAGTCTGTTGTCTCTCCATGGCCATTTTCTATGTGGGCCTTCGATGTTGTAGGTCCCATCACTCCTTCAGCTTCAAATGGCCACAAATACTTCCTTGCCGCAACAGAATATTTCACCAAGTGGGTAGAAGCCATCAGTCTCCGCACAGTAGAAGGCCGACACGTGGTCTCTTTCATCCACAAGAACATCCTTTGCCGTTTCGGCATCCCGCATGATATTGTGTCAGACAACGGCAGTCATTTCAAGAATGAAAAGATGAAGACATTCTGCTCAAAATTCAAGATCTATCACCATTTTTCCGCTCCATATTATCCTCAAGGGAATGGTCAGGCAGAGGCCACCAACAAGATTTTAATTCGTATTTTGGAGCGAACTGTGGAAACAGGCCGTGACTGGCATGAGAAGATCCACGATGCACTGTGGGCCTATCGGACCACCATTCGTACACCAACGAATGCTACTCCATCAGAACTGGTCTATGGAACAGAAGTAGTATTGCCGCTACATGTTCAGAAGCCCGCTTTGAAATTTGCTTCACTTCTGCAATTACCTCTTGATCAAAACCAGCAGCAGCGACTAGTGCAACTAGACTTACTCGACGAGAGAAGGCTAAAAGCAGCAGAGCATGCTCAATCCTATCGCCAGAGAGTAGCCAGGCAATATGCGAAATCTATCATCGAAAGAAGATTCAAAGTCAATGATTTAGTACTTCGATCTACAGCTTATCTCAAGCATCGTCCTGGCGGCAAATGGTCGCCAAATTGGGAAGGTCCCTATGTTGTCAAAGAAGCATTACCCCGCAACTCATATCGGCTCATCAATGCCGATGGAGTAGAATTGCCAGATCCTATTAATGCTCGACACTTGAAAAAGTTTTATACTTGAAACATTTATCCTTCTCTTGTAATCCTTCCTGTTTCCTTTAAATAATGATCCAACTTTCTTTCTCAGTTACACTGGGGCATTTTAAAATTTTGTTCTATATGCAGGCAGGATAAACAAATTCCTCATTTCATGCACATGTGCATTCATATGCATCAACTCATATTCATTTGCATTCAATTGCATTAATAACAATCCGGTCGGTATTGGGGATTTCAACAAACAGTCCCATCACAATTCCTAATGACTCAAAATCGAAAGGTCATCACCAATACTGAACCAAAACCCAGCGCTCGAACTGGTATTATTCCAAAATCCAGTATTCAAGCTGGCACATTTTCAACTTTTAGGAAAACCGAGTTCCGACTCGGGTTTTTATTCAAATCATTTTCCTTTGTTGATCCGGGTTCCGACTTGTGATCTCTCTACTTTACTCGAGCCTTGACTCGAACTCTTCATTTTCCTTTATTGATCCGGGTTCCAACTCGTGATCTCTCTACTTTACTCGAGCCTTGACTCGAACAAATCATTTTCCTTTGTTGATTCGGGTTCCGACTCGAGATCTTTTCGAGCTTGTCATTCTCTTTTGTTGATTCGGGTTCCGACTCGTGATCTCATTACCTTACTCGAACCCTGAATCGAGTTCTTCATTTTCTTTTGTTGATCCGGGTTCCGACTCGAGATCTCTTTATCTTATCCAAGCTCTAATTCGAGTCCTTCATTTTCCTTTGTTGATTCGGGTTCCGACTCGTGATCTCATTATCTTATTTGAGCTCTGATTCGAGCCTTCCTTTTTCCTCTGTTGATTCGGGTTCCGACTCGTGATCTCTATATTTTATTCGAGCTCTGACTCGAACTCATCATTCTCTTTTATTGATCCAAGTCATTTCAATCATCAGGGTCTGTCAATTGCTCAAATTTGATATTTTGCTCTCTAAATTTCAATTTAAATCCTCAAATCAGGCAATTCTCCAATTTAGACCTCTGATTTCCAATTTCAATTACCAATTTCCAATTCTCGACCTGCGGGTCAACCAATTTCCAATTTTCGACCTTCGGGTCAATCAATTTCCAAATTTCGACCTCTGGTCAAATCGATTCTCAATTTCGACCTTCGGGTCACACAATTTCGACCTTTAGGTCACTCAATTCTCAATTTCGACCTTCAGGTCACACAATTTCGACCTTTCGGTCAACCAATTCTCAATTTCGACCTTTGTGGTCAAATCAATTCTCAATTCCGACCATCAGGTCATCCAATTTCGACCTTCGGGTCATTCAATTTCCAGCAACCAATTTTCCAATTTTCCATTTCGACCTTTGGGTCAATCAATCTCAATATCCAATTTCAATCATTTTCTCTTGCGAGAGACCCTTTTAGGGAGAGTTCGAGGGAGCTCGTTCTTTTCGCATGCTATCC
Organism: Nuphar pumila; assembly: GCF_984573655.1. Classification (NCBI taxonomy): domain Eukaryota; kingdom Viridiplantae; phylum Streptophyta; class Magnoliopsida; order Nymphaeales; family Nymphaeaceae; genus Nuphar; species Nuphar pumila. The sequence continues at coordinate 75,808,298 of NC_143249.1, read as the reverse complement.
AATTTGTTCACTTAGCCCCTTTCAGGGAGAGTTTGAAGGGACTCGCGTCTTTGTGAACCGTTTGCAAAACAATTTCCAATTTCACACGAGGAACCCTTTTTAAGGGAGAGGCTCGACGGAGACTCGCTTTTCTTGTGACCCCCCAATTTCATACTAGGCCATTTTTCGTCATGAAAAGACCCTCTTTGCAGGGAGAGTGTGATGGACTCGTTCCTTTCATGACCCAATTTTCAGACCTCACTATTATCGGCCCCCTTTCCATAAGAGAAGCCTAATATTAGGGAGCTTTGACGAAAGCTCAATTTCTCTTCGAAAGTTCGTTTTGCAAACACCTCCTCTTCAGGGAAGAGAGGAGTATTTCCCATTTCCCATTCAGGTAAGGGCTAAGCCTGAGTCTCTCTTTTTGGGGAAAAAGAGAGGAGAATTTTCGTCACGGATGTGTTGAGTCGGATTTCAAATACTCATTTTCACTAAGGATTTCAAGAAAATTTTGTCAATTTGTCAATCAATTGTTGATCTTTATGGTACAAATCTTTATCTCAATTTACCTTCAACATTACTTCCAAAAGAGTGAAGCTTTTGCGAAAAGAGATTCAAAATTTGAATTCTTTCTATTGGCCAACCAAAAGGATGAAAGATAAATCCTCGATATGGCCAGAAAAGAAGATTCAATGTTATTGAAAAGCCATAGATGATTGATATTGATCACAGTCAATGGCACATTTTTAAAGACCATTCTTGTAAAAATGAGGCAGTGGAAATATCCTGAGTGCTAGAAAAGAGAGAATTCACCCAAACCCTGTCTCCTCAGAATCACCTAAGCTGCAATTAAATATCCGCAAAAGGGATCTCTCACCTGTCGTCAAGATGAAGGCGAATTAGGCGAGTAGACCCTCGGGGCCAAAGAAGATTCAAAACATCTCCAAGATGACGGAATTTGTGACGGATCCTTCCAGGGAAAGTCCAAAGCACTGTCGAGATGAAGGCAGATGCGATGAACCTCTCGACAATCCCTAAAAGATATTTAATTTCAGCTATCGCCCAAAGATCTCCAAACCCATCGTCCAAGAAGGATCGAAACATCTCCAAGTTGAAGGAGTTTGTGACGTACCCTTCCCAAAAGAGAGAAAGAGAGGAAAAAGAAAGAGAGAAAAAGTCAGAACATCTCAAAAATGAAGGAGAATGTAGCAAAAACCCAGAGAGCCAAAAGAGTGCAGAAAGATTGTCAAGAGAGAAGCTCCCGGGATATCAAACTGCCAAATTTATCAAGAATCCTCTTTAACTTTGTGAAATTCTATTATCAATATTCTTTCATCAATTGCTTTCATAATATCAAATTCTCTTTCCTGCTCATATCAAGGAAATTGATAACTTCTTTGAAGAAGGTCAATTGCAAGCAATTTGGATTTCAAGTCTCGATTCTACAAAGTGAACCTTGTTTGGAGGTAATGCTTTAGGTAGAAAAGAAGGAATATCTTTGCAACAATGTGCAACATTTTCAAATATTTTGAATCAACAGCAAAATTTCCAACATTTTGACAATATTTTCTAGCTATCCTGACATGAAGTGAGAGCTCGATATCCGTCTTCGATGCATCCTGACACCAATTTTAAATCCCTCCTAAGGACTTGATTCCTTCCCTTCTTTGAGAGCATGAACTCTCAAATTTGCACACTTCCCTGTGTCCCCACTGTCCCACCATAGACAGTCCCATTTCGGTTCGAGGTCGAACCACCAATCATTTCCCGCAAAAGGCAATTTCAAAAGCTGATTTTAGTCTCAGCAATGAGACGCCCAAAACCAATCCCTTTTCAAGCTTTAGGGACCCCATTTTCCTTCCTTTTGCAAAAACCCTATTGGATTTATTGTGCAAAATCCAAAGGTTCCATCATGGTCTCTTCCTTCGAGGATTCCATTCCATTTTCCGCCCGATCAGGATAAGGGTACAAACCTGAGCCTCAATCAAAGAGGTATTTCATTTTCCACCCGATCAGGATAAGGGTACAAACCTGAGCCTCAATCAAAGAGGTATTCCATTTTCCGCCCGATCAGGATAAGGGTACAAACCTGAGCCTCAATCAAAGAGGTATTTCATTTTCCACCCGATCAGGATAAGGGTACAAACCTGAGCCTCAATCAAAGAGGTATTTCATTTTCCGCCCGATCAGGATAAGGGTACAAACCTGAGCCTCGATCAAAGAGGTATTTCATTTTTCACCCGATCAGGATAAGGGTACAAACCTGAGCCTCCGTCGATGAGGTATTTCATTTTCCGCCCGATCAGGATAAGGGTACAAACCTGAGCCTCCTTTGATGAGGTATTCCATTTCAACGCCCGATCAGGATAAGGGTACAAACCTGAGCCTCCGTCGATGAGGTATTTCATTTTCCGCCCGATCAGGATAAGGGTACAAACCTGAGCCTCGATCAAAGAGGTATTCCATTTTCCGCCCGATCAGGATAAGGGTACAAACCTGAGCCTCAATCAAAGAGGTATTTCATCTTCCGCCCGATCAGGTTAAGGGTACAAACCTGAGTCTCATTTCGATGAGATATTCCATTCCCCAATAAGGTCAAGGGTCAAAACCTGAGCTTCGTTCCATGCGAGGTATTTCTGTCCCATCAGGTTAAGGGTCAAACCTGAGCTTCGTTCCATGCGAGGTATTTTTGTCCCATCTAGGTCAAGGGCATAAACCTGAACTTTGCTCTCACAGAGCAAATCTTTTCTCTTCATTCTCCGTTTCATATCTACCATCTTCCTCGGGCTAATTTCTTCACACTCAGTCAGATCCATCTAACTGAGGCATTTTTTTATGTATAGCCCAAATTTGGTGTGTTTTTCTTTGCCACTAAGCTCGGCCATGAGCCGGCTTAGTAGCAAAGAGGGGCATCTGTAAACACCCCAAATTTTCACTCACCTCCCCAACATTTCCACCAAGCATCAACATCCAGCCTCTGAAATCGCTGGAGGGCAAAATGGTCATTTTCTGAGCCGGACCTTGCAAAAGTCCAAATTTCTTCTGCAACTCTCAAAATTTCTCTAATTTTAACTCAGATGTTCAAAATTTTATTCCTGACAGGAGACAGACATCTCCAAGTCTTGATTCAAGATTATATTGCATAGGACATGACATTGCATATCATTGCATGAGCATTTCATATCACTGCACTGCACAGCATGTCATTTCGAGGTCCAGAACTCTTGATTTCAAAATCTTCAATCCAGATTAGAATTTTAACTCTTTTCAAAATTGATTTCAAAACCCTGGGTCTTCAAAATTATCAATTTTTCCCATTTTACCCTCAGGACTCTGAATGTCAAAATATTTTCTCAGGAAGACGATCTGGATAGTTTTTAATGTGGATTTCAGTCACTTCACCTCAGATTTTGCCCTTTTTGACAATTTCAAATATCTTTCTTTTACAAAATCGCCCTACAAGGGCCAACTCTTTCCAAAATTCCTGTTTTGCCCATTAGTCCAGATTTTATGAAAATTCCAAAAAAAAGAAGTTGTGGTTTTATCCTTATTTCAATAAAGAAGCAATGTGGGACCCACACTGATGTGGTGTCACACAAGCTTTCCTTTTGAAAATTTGAATTTCGAAAAACCCAAAAATATAGGAGCCTTGTCCCTTGGATTGGTGCCACTTGTCTTTTCTCTCTCCTCCCATTTCCATGCCAAGTGTCAGTGTGGGGCTACCTTCAGAAGCCGCCACATGTCATCCCATTTATCTGCCATGTGTCACCCTATCCATCCTGCGCCATGTGTCATTCCAAGACTGCCAGGAGACGCCAAGTGTCATAGGTTGTCCTGTCTAGAAAAGTGGAGCTTGTCTCCCCTGAGGTGGCGCCACTTGAAGTGTGTCTCCTGCAGGGGACACGTGTCAACCCCTCCTTCCTTCTAGAAAAGTAGCCTGACACATGTCCTCTTCCTACTTTTCTCAGAAAAGTAGGAGACATGTGTCACTCCTAAATTCCTACAGAAAAGGTAGGCTTGTCTCCTATGAGGTGGCGCCATCTGGAGTGTCTCCTGCAGAGGACACATGGCAAGCTCTCATTTCCTCAGAAAAAGGCAAGTGCCATGTGTCATTTTCTGCTTTCTTCAGAAAAGCTAGAATTCAAATATTCAAAAATCCCCATAGGTGGCGCAGATCCTGAACTCCTACCTTTTTCATCCTGTCTGAGATGGCGCCACATGGCTTGGCCCACCTTCTCTCCCCTCTGCCACGTGTCATTCTCTGCTTCTTTCAGAAAAAGTAGAGGACACATGTCTTCTCCCTACCTCTTTCAAAAAAGTAGGAGACACATGTCACTCATGGCCTTCTTCAGAAAAAGCAAACCATTTAAAATTCAAACAAGGCATTAGGTGGCGAAAATCCGGAGCTCTGATTTTTCCAGATGGCCTATGAGGGCGCCACATGTCCCTTCCCTCCTTCTCATCCCTCTGCCACGTGTCATCTTCTACTTCTTTCAGGAAAAGAAGGTGACACATGTCTCCTTCTCATTCCTTCAGAAAAAGTAGAGGACACATGTCCTCTCCCTACTTTTTCAAGAAAAGTAGGAGACACATGTCACTGCCCTCTTTTTCCTCCCTCTTGCCACATGGCATTGTAGGAGCCACCCTGAGGTGGCGCCACATGTCCATCCTCCATTCCTCCAGGGCCAACCTCCATTTGAATTTCAAACTTCCCCCTGAGGTGGCGCCATTTGAGAAAGCCTCTCCAGACAGCTGACACTTGTCCGCCACATGTCCAGACCTCCCTGCACCAGAAAAAGTAGAAAAAACCCCCCCCATGAGGTGGCGCATTTTGCTTCCTCCCTTCATGTTCTCCTGCCACATGGCATCGTAGGAGCCACTCTGAGGAAATGCCACATGTCAGCCCCTCCTTTCCTGCAGAAAAGCAAAATTTCAAACATTTGAACTCCCCAGAGGTGGCACCACATGGCATGCCCCTACTGTTCCAACTTTACACCTCAGATCACCTTTTGAGGTGGCACCATTCCAGGACTCCACTTGGCTCCATTTTTATTTTTTATTTTATTTTTTATAAAGGTAGCCCACCATGAGGTGGCGCCACCTGAGGACTCCCTTCAAAAGGTGAGTTTGAATTTCAAATTCCAAGAGAGCACCCTCTGAGGTGGCGCCTTCTGGGAGCTCCCTGCAGAGAGAATCAAGCAAACTTTTGAAAAATTCCAAATTCCCCCTGCTGAGGTGTCTCACCCACAAAATTTCCATTTTTTATTTTTCTCAAAAAAATCAAAATAGCCTTTTGAGGTGGCGCCATCTGAGGGCTCCCTGCAGAAGACAAATTCGAATTTCAAACCCCTCAGATGACACCCCCTGAGATGGCGCCACATGGAGGGCTCAGATTGAGCCTGTTTGAATTTTAAAAAATTTTCAGAAAATTTATAAAAACAAGGGTTCACGCCCAGCCTGAGGAGATCATTTTTTAGCTCTGGTGAACTTGGAAAATCCGACCTAGCCTTCCTAGAATCAGATTTTGAACTGTGGAAATCGTGCCCCCTTTGGCGCATTGAAGAAGGTCGAGTAAAGCTCGTGCTGTGGCGAATTCGATTCCAAAAGAGGTCGATTTTTGTGGACCATCCGAAGCTCGGAGCGAAGGACGAAGGAAGCTCGTGATAGCTGCCCCTTTCAAGAGCTCCTACGCTGCGTAACGAAGCAAGGTGCACTTCTTTTCTCATTGATTGGATTCCATAATTCGAATCGGGGGGTCGTTTAAAGAAAGAGCTCATCCGAGGGATGGATTGAGCTATTCTCATAAAACGACATATATAAAAATGTTTTGTTATGCTTCCTTGATGATTTTTAACATTCATATAGTTATCTAGGTTTAATTTGCATTTTATTTCATTCATTTAGCATATTTCATGAATTAATTAGGATTAATTTAGCCTTTATTTCAATTCTGCTTATTTTCAGTAGGTCTCTATTTTTGTCAGTCAGTCCACACGTCATTTCATGCATTTGTTTTTTATTAAAAATCCCAAACAAATCACGGAATTCGCCCTTAGGTGTCTCTAAAATTTTGCCAAAAATTCGGAGGCATTTGAATTTGTTTACTGCGGTAAACATTCAAAATGGCAAGTCGGGTTTTGTTACACGGGATACGTTTTGAAAATCATTTTTCGACTTGTAAAATCGAGATATCCCTCATGGGAGATCCTATTTTCGATCCGAAAGATGTTTGGAACTCGGGAGAATGTCTAGTTTTTAATATGAGTTTTTTAGATTTTTCTGATTTTTTATAATGTCTGACAAAAATCCGAGATATCGGTACACGTGTCAGAGCCTAATTTGGGCCTCTGAGATCTTGGATCGACTTAGGGCTATGGTTTCTCTTTGTGTGTTGCTCCAAATCCGAAACTGTAAAAAGTGAAAGTGGTGTCCGAGATGTCCTTTGTTTGAATCTGAAATCCTGTAATTTTTAGAACAGTGTTGACCCCTGATTCGGATTTTTCTTGTCAGCCCCCTGTTTTGCTACATTTGTCTATTCTGTTAGTTTAGGCAGGAATAGTTATATTTTTATCGGTGTTTATGTTGATCAAATGCCGACGTCATAAACATGAAAGTTGTTCATGTAGGTGTCCTTCATAGCTCTGATTAATTTCATAAATTTCCATGGCCGTTTTGTATTTTTTTAGCATTTTACATCAGATTAGTGTGATTTTTACCTCTGTCTGAACTAAATCCCTGTTATTGAACTCACCATGGCTCAAATCCCGAGGCTGTAAAAACCAAAAATGTTCCATTTCGGCTCTTTTATCAGTATGCAAAATATCAGAAGTTTCCATGGTGTAAATCTTGCATTATCATATTAGGCATTGCATTTGGTTCGGATCCATAGGCAAAATCCATCATTTTTAGGACTTTCTTTGAATTTTGGCATTTAAATCATATCATTTCATGATTTTTAGCATTTTAGGTTGTTTATCAGAGTGTTTAGATGCTTCATACCGAATTTGGTTCAATTTGGAATCCATTTGAGGTTCGGATCATCCATAATACCCAAAACAGGGCCCCGCAGGACCCGGATCCAAGTGAAAAACAAGCGAAAATCGCTATTTTTGATAAATTGCAAAATACCAAATTCTGATTTTACAGTCTTAATGTGTTTAGCAGCATGTCATCATATCTCTTACTGCATTTCATCATCATTTGATTCAATTTGAATTTCAAAATCTTAATTTTACCAAGTTTTCCTTCAAAAAACCCTGATTTTAAAGATATAACTTTAATTTTAGGGGTATTTTGGTCATTTTAACCTCAATTCCGAATTTCAAATTGTTCTTCACTGAATTTCTAGCATTTTCATCATTTCAAAATATCAAGGAAGCATGAGAATAGGGTTTATATCCAATTAAGTCCAATAATTTCATAATATTATTGGAAAATCTTGGAAAAACCCACATATTTGAGCTAACTTTATTTCAAGCTTGGCAGGGACATTCAAAAGAAGGAGCTGAAGTCTGCAAATTTCTTTTATTTCATTTATTTAGTGATGTAATAATGTAAATTTTGGAATAAGAGAGTTAATTTCCTGCTTAGACTAGGATGCATATCATATAGTTTGAATTTATGCAAATATCCTGCTTATGTGATGCATACATCTTATTTCAAAAGCACTATGGATGTTCACGAATGGCACATGCACCAACTCTTAGGGAGTTGATGGACTCGGTGGGATCCATATTTACGGCCCTAGTCGGAATATGGACGAGACCCAGATCCATCATCTTTCTACTAGTCACATTGAGCCTACACTCTTAGGCTATCTTGAAAATGCACATCATATTTCCAAAGTTTTCAAAATCATGTGCATCAAATCAACTAAATTCTGAACATATTCATGGCCACAGTCAGGATATGTGAAGGATTTATCTTGACTTAATGCACATTTTCCAACCAATTCCTCAGAAAATCTTCTCAAAGTGCATTCATTCACTTATGTCATTTGCATCATAAAATCATTGATTTTCTAAAGATTTTCTCAAGAAAACTTCATTCTCAAGAAATCGATTTCTCAAGAAATTCTAAGGATTTTTCAAAATCGGTTTTCCAAAGACAAGCTTTTCCACAGTTTTCCCAGGAAAATGATATTTTCTTAAGATATTCAAAAGAGTTTTCCAATCTTTCTTCAAGATCCAAAATCGATTTCCGAGTATTTCAAAAAGGTAAAATTCCCAGGATTTCGATTCCCCAAGTTTTGAATTTCCTTCTCCAATGAGCTTTCCTATGAATTTCCATCATTTTCCTAAGAAAACTCTCAAAGTCCAAGTTTTCCTAAGAAGTGCTTCCCTTTTCAAAAAGTTCATCTTTTCTCAAGAATCACTTCCATTTCCCCAAGATTTTCAACTATTTCTGAATTTTCCACATCTTTATAAGCTTTCTCATGTTTTCAAAAACCCCTTTTTATCTGAGTTTCTTGAGAAATTGACCTCTTTCCTGAGAGATTCTTTCCAACTCCAAATGTTTTCTAAGCATACATCATGTTTTCCAACTGGCATTTTCCAAAATCTCATAGCACATGCCTGAATTCTCTATGCATTTAGGATAGAACATAACTTTGATAATTTCGCTAAGTCAAGCATAGTTTTGGTCCTTGGTTCGATTACCCCTGTTAAAGGCGGCAGGAACGGTCGAACCTCGTACCGACAGGTCGAGCCCCATCCCATGGATTTTCCCGCAATTTTCAAAAACGGAGGCGAGTATTTCAAAACATTTTCCAAAATCCGGTCAAAGTTTGAATCGCGAAAGCGTTTCTCTCTTTTTCTCTTCCGCAAGGAAGGGAAGACGGGGGAAAATTTTCGCGACGATAACACTTAGTGAGCTGAAATGTTAGTTAGAAGAATTGATGGAACAAGGGTTCATCCGTCCAAGTGTGTCACCATGGGGAGCTCCGGTGCTATTCGTAAAGAAGAAGGATGGATCCATTCGGTTATGCATCAATTATCGGATGCTTAACCAGGCAACCATTAAGAACAAGTATATGTTGCCTTAGATTGAGAATTTATTCGATCAACTCAAAACAATGAGAGTGTTCTCCAAGATCGACCTCAGGTCTGGGTATCATCAACTCAGAGTTAAAGAGGAGGATATACCTAAGACTGTCTTCAGAATGAGATAAGGCCATTATGAGTTCGTAGTAATGTTGTTCGGGCTCACGAATGCGCTAGCTGCCTTCATGAACCTAATGAATCGGGTATTTAGGCCATATTTGGATACATTTGTCATTGTCTTCATGGATGATATTCTTGTTTATTCCAAGAACAAGGAACAACACACAGAGCACTTGAGAATCATCTTGAAAACCCTTCAAGATAATCAGCGTTATGCCAAGTTTTCAAAATGTTAATTCTGGCTAGACAAAGTGATGTTCCTTGGCCATGTAATCTCAAAAGATGGAATCGCAGTGGATCCTGCGAAGGTGGAAGCTATGATAGGCTGGAAACAACCAGAGAATATCACTAAGGTTCGTAGCTTCCTTGGACTTGCCAGATATTACCGAAAGTTCATACAAGACTTCTCTCGAATCACTCTACCCATGACGAAACTATTGAAAAAGGGAGTCAAGTTCGAATGGAATGACCAGTGTAAGGAATGCTTTGAGATCCTCAAATAGAGGCTTACAACTGCCCTTGTCCTTACCTTACCTTCTGGTCAAGGAGGCTTCGTGGCTTATACCGATGCCTTAAGAATGGGTCTAGGTTGCGTGTTGATGCAGCATGGCAAATTAATCAATTATGCATCATGATAATTAAGGATCCATAAGAGAAACTATCTAACACACAACCTTGAGCTTGCCACGGTAGTGTTCACACTTAAAATTTGGTGAGACTACCTATATAAAGAGAAATTTGAGGTCATGTCGGACTATAAAAACTTGAAATACCTCTTTTCTAAAAAAGAACTCAATATGTGGCAACGACAATGGTTGGAATTCTTCAAAGACTATGGATTTATGCTTTTCTATCACCCTAGAAAGGCGAATGTTGTAGCAGATGCCCTTAGTCGTAATACTGTTGGCACTCTCGCTAGCCTCACAGGACAATGTAAGTTGATGGAAGATTTTATCAACTGGAAGCCATTCTTGGCTGATTCAGGCATAATTCGATTGTCAAGTCTGAGAATGCAGCCTGAGATCCTCGATCGGATTGTAGCCAAACAATTCAAGGGCCCCCAGTACTTGGAACTGAAACCTAGGGCTGATAAGGATGATACTTTCTTCCACTTAAAAGAAGATGGAAGTCTATGGATAGAAGAAAGGATATGGGTTCCAAATAGCCCTGAGCTTAAAGAAGAGATACTCTAGGAAGCACACAATAGCAAGTATACTATCCACCCTAAAGGTACAAAAATGTTTCGAGACTTGCAGAAAAAGTATTGGTGGAGGGGTATAAAAAGAGATGTAGCTATATTTGTCTCAAAGTGTCTAACCTGCCAGTAAGTTAAGATCGAACATCAATGACCTGGTGGTAGAATGCAATAGATCAAAATTCTAGAATGGAAATGGGAGGGTATTACGATGGATTTCATCATAGGATTACCTCGATACAAGAAACAACATGACTCAATATGGGTGATTATGGACAGACTCACCAAGCCTGCTCACTTTTTGCCAATCAACACTCTATATTCAACAGAAAGATTGACAGAGATCTACGTTTGGAAAATCGTCAGACTCCATGGAGTATCGATAATGATCATATATGATCGTGACCCGAAGTTCATCTATCACTTTTGGGAGCAGCTACAGAGAGCCCTGGGAACGAAACTTAAGTTCAGTACAGTATTTCATCCCTAAACTAATGGGCAATCTGAGCAGACCATACAAACTCTTGAGGATATGCTAAGAGCCTGTATGTTAGAATGGAAAGGGGATTGAGATTCCCACTTAGCGTTGGCTGAATTTGCTTACAATAATAGCTACCATGCTAGCATTGAGATGGAATCGTATGAAGCCCTGTACGGAAGACCCTACCGATCACCAATCCATTATGGCGAAGTGGGTGAGCGAACATTTTAGTCGTCCATTGTCTTACAACACTACACTGAGAAGGTCCATATGATTAGAAAGAAGCTACTGACTGCTCAGAGCCGATAGAAGAGCTACGCAGATCAATGGCGTAGGGAGCTCACTTTTTCGGTTGGAGACAAGGTTTTTATCAAGGTCTTCCTAATCAAGAGTGTGTTTTATTTCGGAAAGAAGGGAAAGCTCAACCCTAGATTCGTTGGTCGCTTTAAGGTTTTGAAACGGATCGGAGAGACTACCTACCAAGTAGCATTGCCACCACAATATGCGTTGATACACAATGTATTCCATGTGTCAATGCTTAAAAAATATGTTCACGACCCTTCCCACATCATCCAACATGAAGACATCGACATTCAAGAAGATATGATGATGAAAGAAAAACCTGTTAAAATCGTGGACCCTCGAGAACAAGTACTAAGATCGAAGGTCATTCCACTTGTTAAAGTGAGATGGCAACATTATGGTGTTGATGATTGCATTTGGGAGCCCGAATCCAATATACGGGATAAGTATCATGAGCTATTCACTTAGTACTCTTATTGGAATTTCGCGGACAAAATTCTTGTAAGGGGGTAATGATGTAAGGCCCGTAATTTTTCAAGCAACTTCTGAATAAAATTCATGAGGCATTTCCATATGAAAATAGCATCCAAACCCGAAATACGAATCAAATCGATTTCTGTGAGCCAGATATAATTAAGATATTCGTATCTTTACGAATATATGCTTAAACCGTCAGGGAGTGATGATGCATAATTTATACATTTTCTTAACACATTTTCACTATATAAATGCATCATCTATAGGTTTAAGGTCCACACTTAGGTGCATAATGATGTTATAGAGCTTTGGTTTGAATTTCATCAAAATTGGACTTAAAATGAAGGAATTATGGCATTTACAGTGTAACGGGTCAAACCTCAGAGCAAATTTGAAGGATTTGGATCCAGACGTCCATTTGGACCTTGGATCTGGACCAAAATGCATAAATTCTACCTAGCTTCAGCCCACTTAAGTTTTATAAAATCAATTTCTAAAAACCCCCTCCTACATGAGGCGCCCAGTAAATATTTAGTTTTTAACCCTTTTCTGGAAAAAATACCAAAATAAGCCCAAATCGTTAAAAAGGAAGTGACACCCAGCTTGGAGATGTCTTTGCTTTGATTTTCATGCCCTTGGGGCACGAATCTTGGTCCAGCCCCTTCTCACACCTCACCCCACGCCATTTCTGAAAGTGCACTAGGATCGAGGCAACGAGCACTAGAGGGGGGGGGTGAATAGTGCTTTTAAAAATTTCTGCGGAATATTGAAGGATTTTGCAAATTGAAAAGCAAAACACACAAAGAACACAAGATTTTAGCCTGGTTCGGTCTATCCCGACCTACATCCAGTCCCCAAGCAAAACCCGCTTGAGATTTCCACTAACAACCTTGTAAACTACAAGATCACACATACCAAAACCGGTCTCACTTTCAGTAACAATCCTACTGAAAGCAAACAACTCCTTTACACCAAGGAGTCCTTCTTTTTACAGAAAATAAGTAACAACTTACAATACAACCTATGAGCCTTTCTTTTGAATGCGAATGAGATGCAATTGGCTTTTGAGGTTGTTGAAATACTCTACTCACGAATTCACTATCTCTCAAAGTGATTTGAGTGAAAAACTGAAGTGAAAATATCAAGTGAGTGAGAAAACAAATACTTGAATGAATAGGAATGAAAAGCAATAAGTAAATGATTCAAATCAATTGAATTCTTATTCTAATGAGTGTAAAATGCACTCATATTTATAGTTAAAGTTTTCCATACGTTGAGAGTATGAAAGGGTGTCAAAACTGTCCATTTTTTAAAGATCAAAACGTTTGAAAAACAAAAAGACACGCCTTTTTGAAGTTTCAGGAAAACGGCAAAATTAGTCGACTGAAACATCAGTTAGTCGACTAATAGTTAGTTATTAGTAGACTGACAGTTATCGTCGGTCGACTGATCTGTTAATCGAGCTGTTTGAAAATCTGAACTTTTGAAACTTAGTCGACTTGAGAAAAATTAGTCGACTGATAATATCATCAGTAGACTGAAAAACCTTTCAGTCGACTGCTGCTAAAATCTTCAGAAAAACAAACATTCTGTCCGGTCGACTGATAAAAAGCATTAGTCGACTACTGCTAAATTTACAGAAAATACATGTTCTGTTCAGTCAACTGATAAAACCATTAGTCGACTAATTTGACAAAAATGACGTTTTTAGAAAATATGGCGCGAAAGGATTAGTCGACTGGTAAGTCTATTGGTCGACTAATAAACATGAAAATTTAAGAAAAGAGTTTTCTGAAAAGATTTTCAAGAGTGTTTCTTTTAGAAAAGTTTTTCTAAAGACTTTTAAGGTGAAATGCAACCTAAATATGCACTCTAAGTAAGGCTCGTACAAGAATCTAAGACTTTTAATGAATTAAACAATTGCACACTAGTCTTCAAAGATTCTTCATCGAATTCTTCAATTTCTTCATAGCCTTAGCTGAAAATGCAGTTGATTCCACTTGCTCATCATCAAAACCTTGTACTTGAAGTATCATGTATAGCTTCATTGTCGTAACAATCTCCCCCTTTTTTATGATGACAAACTTAATCAAAGATGAAGCATTTAGATGCATAGATGGAGATATTACTCCCCCTATCAATATGCTGCAAAACATTAAAAGTTAGCACATTTAAAGCACATATATCACATATTGATTGGTTTGCATTTCCATTCATCATTACTTCATGCATTCATTCAAAGCTTTCTTTTACTCTCATGCAAGATCAAGATCTCCTGCAATTTCAATGTAATGCTATCTTTATCTTTTTCTCCCCCTTTGTCAGAATAAAAAAGAGTAAGGGCAGAAATAGCAAAATAGAGATACAAGTTTAAAATATTACAACCCATAGAGTATGAAAGTTTAGACAACAAAGATCAGAAGAGAGAGTTTAGCAAATCCTTAATGGCAGTTACATCCTTCTGAATTGAAGCAAGTTGTTGAGTCACATCTTCACGAAAAGTGTGTTGATGCAGCTCCAAAGCTTCCAATCTCTGCATAACTTCATCATGGTCTTGATTTGTCGAAAATTTCTTTCTTTTTGCATGAGATGAAGGTGTCGCAGAAGGTGAAGGTTCAGAAATAGATGGTTCAGTAGTATCAGATGGTTCAGTTTGATCAACATTTAAAGGAGGCAGATATTTAATTTTCATTCTTTTAAAAATTGTTTGATCAAAGAACTCTTTTTGCTCAATGTATTTCTCATTTGTTAAAGGAACTTTGAAATGTCTAAAAATACGAGTTAAAAGACAACCATAAGGAAGAAATGGCTTTTGTTTCCACAAATTTGTAAAATACACATTGGCCCAATTTACAGAAATATTTCCAAATAAAACATAAAGAGCCGTAGAAAGATTTGTGGAATAATAATCAAAAGAACCAGTTTTAGGTAGAACATTATGGGCAAGGATTCATCCAGCAATGCATGCACGAGTTTGAAGATTTGTATTTTTAAAAGAAGGGCAGTGAGGTGCGCCTGAAAGAAGAATTTGTTCAAAAACTCTTTCATCATTTAATTCAATAGTGTTGAAAAGAGTGTCTGAAGGTGGAATTTCAAGAATTTCTCTAAGTAGTTTCGAATCAAACTCGATTTCAACATCACGAACAAGAGAGGACAAAATTCCGGTTTCATGATCCATTTGTAGATTTGTGTAAAACAAGTGAATAACAAAAGGATAGTGAAGAGTATCTGCACAAGCATCAAAGAGATGTGAAATTCCAGGAAATAATTCTCTTATGTTGTAACGAGAAAATAAGTGAAATAGAACATTTCGGTCTGGTAAAATAGGTAGTGCAGAAATTGATCCAAAAGTATCATACAAAAGAGGATTTCAGAGTAATCTGAGTGAAAAACCATGTCTTGAAGTAGGTGTAGGAGGAGGAGAACCTAAACCTTTAGCAGATGCAGACTTCGTACGAGGCATGGTTAAAAATATAGTTACCAAAAAAAATGTCGGCTTCCAAACGATTTCCGGCAGAGGAAAATGCTGTCCAGCGATGTGAAACAGAAACAGAGGAGGATACGATGGCTGACGGAGAGTGAGAGGTCGGCCACAAGAGGATTCCGGCAATGGCGGAAAATACACTGTCACGGCAAGAGAGTTCCAGCGTGTTTTGAAGATGCGCCAGTTTCTGCAAGAGGATTCCGGCGTTTCAAGATCACGGCCAGAGGACTTAGGCGTCTCCTTGTTACGGCAAGAAAATCCCGGCGAAGATGGAATCGAACGGCACTCCGAGGGTTTTTCGGAAGAGAGAGAGGCAAAAGAGAAAGAGGGTTTTCGGTTTAAGGGTTTCGTTTTTAAGAAAAATGAAAAGGTACGAAAACGAAGTGAAACGATGCCTTTTTTTTTTTTAAAAAAAACGGGTGTTAAAAAAAATCCAAGGGGTATCGAGTCCCTTCATTTAAAAATTTAAAAAAAAAATTTAGTCGACTAAAACTTTATCGGTCGACTAAAAAAGTGCGACTCATTCTAAAATTTTAAAACATCAGTCGACTAGAATTTTATCGGTCGACTAATATAGTGCAATTTTGAGATTTTGTTCAAAAATCAACATTTTTACAAATCCAAAAATGAGCAAATACCTAGTTCTCTCCTAATTCTTATAAAATCTTCATTTTTAAGAGGTTTAGTGAAGATATCGGCATGTTGTTCTTTAGTGGAAATAAAATTTAACAAAATATCTCCTTTTAACACATGATCTCTTAAAAAATGATGTCTAACTTCAATATGCTTAGTTCTTGAGTGCTGAACAGGATTTTTAGAAAGATTTATAGCACTAGTGTTATCACAATAAATAGTTGTTGTGGAGTAATTCAAACTAAAATCTTTTAAGGTCTGTTTCATCCATAGTACTTGTGAACATGCTAAACTAGCCGCTATATATTCTGCTTCAGTTGTTGAGAGTGACACTAGATTTTGCTTTTTACTAAACCAAGAGACTAAGGAATTTCCTAAGAAATGACAAGTTCCACTAGTACTCTTGCGATCAGATTTACTTCCTGCAAAATCTGCATCACTATATGAAACTAAATCAAAGGAAGATGATTTTGGGTAAAACAAACCGAAATCTGAAGTATCTTTCAAATAACGAAGAATTTGTTTTACTGCAATTAAATGAGATTCCTTTGGATTAGCTTGAAATCTTGCACACATACAAACACTAAACATAATATCAGGTCGACTAGCAGTTAAGTATAATAGAGATCCGATCATACCTCTGTAGAGCTTAGTATCTACACTTTTACCATTTTCATCTTTATCAAGAAAAGTAGTTGTACTCATAGGATTCCTTCTTGATTTAGATGAGTCCATCCCAAATCTCTTGAGAAGTTCTTTTGTATACTTAGCCTGATTGATGAAGATTCCTTCTTCAGTTTGCTTTATTTGAAGTCCAAGGAAGTAGTTTAATTCGCCCATCAAGCTCATTTCAAACTCTTCCTGCATAGCTTTAGCAAATTCTTTACAAAGAGAATCATTAGTAGAACCAAATATTATGTCATCAACATAAATTTACACAATAAGAATATCTGAATTAAGATTTTTAATAAATAAAGTGGAGTCTACCCGACCAATGGAAAAACCAGATTGTTCTAGAAAATTTCGTAGTCTTTCATACCATGCCCTTGGTGCTTGTTTGAGTCTATACAAAGCTCTTTTCAATTTGTAGACTTTTTCTGGATATTTCTCATTTTCAAAGCCTGGAGGTTGCTCTACATAAACTTCTTCATTGATGTGTCCATTTAAGAATGCACTCTTAACATCAATTTGATATAACTTGAAGTTTATGTAACTAGCAAAAGCAAGCATCATTCGAATTGACTCTAATCAAGCCACTGGTGCATAAGTTTCATCAAAATCTATGCCTTCTTCTTGATTATAGCCTTGTGCCACTAGCCTTGCTTTGTTACGAATGACTTCACCATTTTCATCCAGCTTATTTCGGAAGACCCATCTTGTTCCAATTACTGGATGATCCTTAGGTCTATCAACTAGATCCCAAACATCATTCCTAGTAAATTGGTTAAGTTCTTCAGACATGGCCAAAAGCCAAAATTCATCATCACAAGCCTCATTGATATTCTTTGGTTCTAATTTAGATATGAAAGCAACATTTGCAATATATTTTTCTAATTGCCTTCTAGTTTGGACATCACTCTTTATTTCACCAATAACTTGTTCATGTGGATGATTAGGAACTACTTTCCAAACAGGTTGAAGAGGAATATTTTGTTGAGAAGTACTCTCTATCAAGGGTTCTTCTTGAAGTATTACTTCTTCTCCTTCGCTTAGAGGTATAACCTGCTCACAATTCTCATCAAATGCAACATGTAAAGATTCTTCAATACAAGATGTTCTTTTATTGAAAATACGATATGCTTTACTTCTAGAAGAATATCCAAGAAATATTGATTCATCTGATTTTGAATCAAACTTATCAAGATTATCTTTGGTATTTAACAAATAACATTTATTACCAAAAATTTTAAAATATGAGATCTTTGGTATTCGATCATAATACAATTCAAAACATGTTTTATGTAAAATTGGTCGAATAAGAACACGGTTTAGAACATAACATGCTGTATTAATTGCTTCAGCCCAAAAGTA
This sequence comes from Nuphar pumila, assembly GCF_984573655.1. Classification (NCBI taxonomy): domain Eukaryota; kingdom Viridiplantae; phylum Streptophyta; class Magnoliopsida; order Nymphaeales; family Nymphaeaceae; genus Nuphar; species Nuphar pumila. The sequence goes on along the minus strand of NC_143249.1, from coordinate 75,790,554 downwards.
TTTTGGTAAATTTTTATCTTGAAGCATGGTTCTAGCACATTCTTGCAAAGTTTTATTCTTTCTTTCAACAACTCCATTTTGTGGAGCCGCTCTAGGAAAAGCAAAGTTGTGAGATATACCATGTAAATCACAAAACTTTAGAAAAGATTCATTTTCAAATTCACTACCATGATCACTACAAATTTAAATAATAGATGTAGATTTTTCATTTGTAATTCTTCTACAAAGTTTAGAAAATTCCGAAAAAGCATCATTTTTGCTTTTTAGAAAAATTACCCATGTAAACCGAGAATAATCATCTACTATAATCAAAGCATACTTGCTACCATTCAAACTTTGAATTCTAGATGGTCCAAATAGATCTAAATGTAAAAGTTCAAGAGGACGTTTTGTTGAAACTATATCTTTTGCTTTAAAAGAATTCTTGATTTGTTTACCCCTTTGGCAAGAATCACATAGGTGATCTTTCTTATATGGTATTCTAGGTAGGCCTCTTACAAGATCATTTTTGGATAACTTTGAAATAATTTTAAAGTTAACATGTCCAAGTCTCTTGTGCCATAACCATTGAATTTCATTGGAAACAATAAGACATTTTTCATTAAAAGTGGGTAATTTATCTAGATATAGTTCATACACATTGTTCCTTCTTTTACCTTTAAAAATGATCTTTTTAGATTGAAAATCAGAAATTAAGCATAAATCATTTTCAAAAGAAACATGAAAACCTTTATCACATAATTGACTAATAGATATTAAATTATGCATTAAACCATCTACTAAAAGAACATTTTCTATCAAGGGAAATTTTGGATTACCAATATTACCAATACCTATCACTTTTCCCTTGTTATTGTCACCAAAGGTGACGGTTCCTCCATCCTTATTTTGGAGGGTGAAAAATAATTCCGGCCTTCCAGTCATATGCTTGGAACAACTGCTGTCCAATATCCATTTGCTCCTTATGTTGTGTACCTACAACAAAATCAGAAAACAGAGCATTTGACCCCTTTCTATTTTCGGGTCCATGAGAGTTAGTCTTAGGAACCCATATCCATTTGGATTTTGGTTTCCTTTGATAATAAATATTCTTTCTATAAAAGGATTTATCATGTCTAGAATAATGTCTAGGCTTATAAGCATTATAGTTTCCATGATTAGATGCATTTCTATTTGATCTATGAACAAAAGGTTGAGAATAATGTCTTTGATTTTTCACCACATAGTTTGGTCTATTTTGAGTATCAAAGAAGCTATATCCCAATCCGGTTTTATTAACCGATCATCTTTGAGAACCAAGAAGTTTTTCTAGATTCTCTTGACCATTTGTGAATTTGGTCACTATAGAAAGAAGATCATTTGACTTTTCTTTAAGACTAGATATTTCTTTTTGTAAGAGATTGGTTCTAACTCCAATTTCTTTTATTTCTAATGCTTGGCAAGAGTTTTCCTTCTTGAGATCTTCTATCTCTTAAAGTAACACTTTATTTTGAGAGTCAAGAGTTAAATTTTCAGTTTTTAACTCTTTATTTTTAGAACTAAGAATCTTAAATTTAGCATATAAATCATTAAATGCTTCAAATAACTCATCATAGTCAAATTGGCTTACCGAATTTTCTTGTGCTACAAAACACATGTTGGCGGCTTCTTCATTTGATTCTTCATCGGAAGAGGAATCACTATCATCCGAACATGCTTAAAAAGCCTTTTTCTTCTTGAATTGGTCCTTGGGCTTGATTTTGAGGAGAGGACAATCTTTCTTGATATGTCCTGCCTTTTTGCAGTTAAATCACTTGACTTCATTGGGATTGGAAGAATCTGCTTTCTTTACCTTTCTTTGAAATCTTCCCTTTTTGATGAATCTTCTGAATTGCCTTGTGATGAGGGCAATATCTTCATCTTCATCTTCTTCTGAATTTTCTGAGTCAGAAGTAGCCTTAAAAGCAAGAGATTTCTTCTTATGCTCTTCTTCTTGTCTGTCTTGAAGTTGGACCTCATATGCCATTAGGTTGCCAACTAAATCTTCCAGAGTAAGAGTATTGAGATCATCTGCTTCTTCAATAGCAGTGGTTTTTCTCTCCCATTCAGGAGTTAAACACCTTAGAATCTTTCTAACTAAATCCACTTGTGAATATTCTTTTCCAAGTGATTTCAAAGTATTAGTTATATCGGTCATTCTAGTTACCATGTCCGATATAGATTCATTTTGCTTCATTTTGAACAATTCAAATTTATGAACTAAAGAAGCAATTTTAGATTCCTTTACCTTTGACGTACCTTCGTGTGTTACGAGAAGAGTATGCCAGATTTCATTAGCTGCAGAGCATTGAGAGATGCGATTGAACTCTACCTTGTCAACGCCACAATATAATGCATTCATTGCCTTGGCATTAAGTGAAGCAGTCTTCTTTTCTTCATCGGTCCATCGGCTGAAATCAGTTGATGGAGTTTTGTACTTTTCTGAAACAACTCTCCAAATATCTAGATCCATGGATTGCAAGAATATTGTCATTCTTACTTTCCAGTAACCATAGTTTGTTCCGTCGAAAAGAGGAGGACGAACAAAGGAGCTTCCTTCTTTGTGCTGAGATGTTGTAGTTGCCATGCTAGATGATGGTCAAATCAAAGTAATAGCTAACTTGTGCCCTGATACCAAATGAAAGTGCACTAGGATCGAGGCAACGAGCACTAGAGGGGGGGTGAATAGTGCTTTTAAAAATTTCTGCGGAATATTGAAGGATTTTGCAAATTGAAAAGCAAAACACACAAAGAACACAAGATTTTATCCTGGTTCGGTCTATCCCGACCTACATCCAGTCCCCAAGCAAAACCCGCTTGAGATTTCCACTAACAACCTTGTAAACTACAAGATCACACAGACCAAAACCGGTCTCACTTTCAGTAACAATCCTACTGAAAGCAAACAACTCCTTTACACCAAGGAGTCCTTCTTTTTACAGAAAATAAGTAACAACTTACAATACAACCTATGAGCCTTTCTTTTGAATGCGAATGAGATGCAATTGGCTTTTGAGGTTGTTGAAATACTCTACTCACGAATTCACTATCTCTCAAAGTGATTTGAGTGAAAAACTGAAGTGAAAATATCAAGTGAGTGAGAAAACAAATACTTGAATGAATAGGAGTGAAAAGCAATAAGTAAATGATTCAAATCAATTGAATTCTTGTTCTAATGAGTGTAAAATGCACTCATATTTATAGTTAAAGTTTTCCATACGTTGAGAGTATGAAAGGGTGTCAAAACTGTCCATTTTTTAATGATCAAAACGTTTGAAAAACAAAAAGACATGCCTTTTTGAAGTTTCAGGAAAACGGCAAAATTAGTCGACTGAAACATCAGTTAGTCGACTAATAGTTAGTTATTAGTAGACTGACAGTTATCGTCGGTCGACTGATCTGTTAATCGAGCCGTTTGAAAATCTGAACTTTTGAAACTTAGTCGACTTGAGAAAAATTAGTCGACTGATAATATCATCAGTAGACTGAAAAACCTTTCAGTCGACTGCTGCTAAAATCTTCAGAAAAACAAACATTCTGTCCGGTCGACTGATAAAAAGCATTAGTCGACTACTGCTAAATTTACAGAAAATACATGTTCTGTTCAGTCGACTGATAAAACCATTAGTCGACTACTTTGACAAAAATGACGTTTTTAGAAAATATGGCGCGAAAGGATTAGTCGACTGGTAAGTCTATTGGTCGACTAATAAACATGAAAATTTAAGAAAAGAGTTTTCTGAAAAGATTTTCAAGAGTGTTTCTTTTAGAAAAGTTTTTCTAAAGACTTTTAAGGTGAAATGCAACCTAAATATGCACTCTAAGTAAGGCTCGTACAAGAATCTAAGACTTTTAATGAATTAAACAATTGCACACTAGTCTTCAAAGATTCTTCATCGAATTCTTCAATTTCTTCATAGCCTTAGTTGAAAATGCAGTTGATTCCACTTGCTCATCATCAAAACCTTGTACTTGAAGTATCATGTATAGCTTCATTGTCGTAACAATTTCCATTGGAGAATCAGATTTGTGTTTGAGATTCAAGCAATCCATCTTCTTCTCTTCCATAACCTCTTCGTTTCTTTTACATCCCTTTTGGTTAATCCCATGTTTGCTGTGTTTTGCAGGTGCAGCAGAGGTTGAAGACACCTTTTCTTGCATGGAAGTTCGAGACACTCCAACAAGAGGGATCGGCTCTACCTCCATCCGATCTTCTAAGCCACCCGATCGAGAATCGGTTCATCCTCCATCTTCGGTGGACTTCAAACATGTTGCAGCAGCCTAATACAGTTCCATGGTGTATTTCCAGCATCAACGAGGTCCCTCGTGGTGCGAAAGCCTAGCAAAGTCCGCTCTTTCCTTCCTCTCAGTCGTCGGATCGCCCTGGAGGTTAGATCTTCTCATCCACTGCTTCTAGTTAAAACCCAAGCTGTGCGTGAGTTAGGTGCTGTGTATTTTCAGTTTTTCGTCAGCCTTAGTATAGAAATTTCGTGCATAAACCAGCACGTAGGTGTGTTTAGGTGTTTATTTTAGTTAAATGTTATTTTCAATCCATCGACTAGTGGTTTTGGGTGTGTGCGTGTGTTTTGAATTTGATGTTTCTATGTGTCTGCATCTTTTTTAGTGTTTCTCAATCTCATATATCTTGTCTTGATCGAGTTTAGTATCTTAGGAAACGTGTATATGTCATTTTCTGTTTTATGCGTTTTCAGATTTTAAGAAAAGTAAAAGTCGAGTTATGTCTTTGATGTTTTTGTGTAGGTCGTCCAGCCGGCTGTGGTATTTGTTGTAGTTCTTTAGTTTGCTGAATTAGTTTCAATCTGTTCATTACTGTTTAGGTTTTAATAGATTTTAATCTTATAGTATGTGTAGTTACATTGAATTTTTGTTTTAAGTTTTGATTGATCGATTGTAGTGTAGACCTAGAATGTGTTTTCTGTTTGATTAATTTACATTGTGTTAGGTAGTTTAGCTCTTGTGTTGCATAGTATAAAAGTCCAGATTTAATCGTGAATTAGGTAGTTGAATTTAGGTTTGTGATTTGGGGCATGGTGTTAGTTTAATGTAATTTCATCTTGTAAAATTAATGTAGTATCTTATTTTAGTGTATTTTTATTTAAATTCGGTAGGTAGCAGTATGATAGATTTCTGGTTGACGTGTTTGATATTAGCATTGGTCATAGGTTAATTAGAGTAAGTATAATTCTTGATTTTGGTTTTAGTTAATTTAGCATTAACGTAGTATGTTAGTTTTAGTGTAGTGTTTAAATTAGTAGATAGTTCAAATTCGTGTGTTACTTATTTTTTATATGCTTTGAATTGCTTGGGCATAGGTTAATGTAGCTAGTTTAACCTTAAAGTAGATTCATTAATTAGTTAGTACTGTATTTGATATAAAAGGGGCAATGTGGTCTTTAAGGTGGAAATACGTTTTTGGTATGAAGGTAACCCTCCAAATTTGTGATTTGTATTTAAGGAAAGTTTTAATAAATTGTATCCATCCAATCTGCCAAGGAGTGACATTTTCAACTATGGAAACCCCCCCTTTGAATTTCAAATGGCTTTCTAAAACGTATTTACACGATTTTGGCAAGAGTTGACATGTTACACTTTCTTTTAAAGCCAACCAAAAACGTGTATTGTGTTTTAGGAAAGCTTTTCAAAAGGACTTATTGCTTTTAAGGAAAAAAATGAAAAACGTATGGGTACTAGTAGGCTGGACGGTTTTTGAAATTAAAACCTTTCCTATTTAACTATTAAGGTAAGAAAGGTGGTCCTTGCCCAATTTGTGTGTGAGCATTAATAAGCCCTGTCATTGACTTTCTTTCTTTCTAACATAATATAGATAGATTAGTATTAATGCAGTTTGTATTAAATTAGATTAGTTTTGACAAATTCGTGCAGTAGATTTTGGAAAATCCATTAAGTGTATTAGGCTATCAGTAGTATTAGTTAGATGACAGCCTTAATTAGCCTAATTAACCCATCTAGGGTGGCGTGTAGTTCAAAGACCTATCCATAACTGCCACCCTAGTCAACATGACTAACCCTACTAACCCTTTGTTAGTCAATCATAGCTAACCGTACCTCTAATTAACCATAGTTAGCCAACTGACCCTAGTCGACCCTAGTTAGTAACTAATCCTAGTAGTCTAACCTTAGTCGACTTAACCATAGTTAGTTCATTTACTCTAACTTAGTTCCTAGTTAACCCTAACCGTACCCTAGCTAACCCTAGGTCTCTAACATTAGTTAGTCACTAACTCTAATTAGTTACTAACCATGGTTAAATTAGCATTAGGTTAATGTCATGTTCCAGTAGTTTTTAGAATTAATCTTAGAGTAGTTAGTTGGTTAGTGACATTAGAATTAGAGTTACAACTTAGTTTAGAATAGATTAATAATAGTGATGTGTTTAGATTAACTTTAGTCTAGGTTGTGTAATTTATTTCCAAGTTTTTATAAATTAGCTTAATTGGTGTCTATTGCTGTAGTTTAGTAATAAATTAGATTAGGTTAGGACTGTTTTGATGTTTGCTTTAATGTTAAAGTTTCATTAGTGGATGTATATGAATGAATAGTGCACTGAACCTAAACCCTGATTTTTACCATATCGTGCTCTCATTATTTTATGTGGATATTTTTAGAGTTTTCTAAAAATTCTTTTTTTATTCTACACATCTGTGTGTTCACTGTCTTCAAACCAAAACTCAGCTCATTTCGAGTTGATTTGGTCTGGCTTTTAAGCGTTTTGTGAAAACAACTTTTTCAGAATTTTCAATTTCGGGTCCTGCGATTTCCAGAATTATCCTGATTTTGAAACACTTATATCTGGAGATCCAGAATGAATTTTTCAAATATGTAAAAACTGTCATCTTCTTGGATCTGTCAGTTACAGAACAGAAGTAATTTCGTGAATTTTGGAATTCGTTTGATTTGTCAAACAGTCTGTTTGTGAAAAGCTGTCAGAATCTACTTTTGCATTGTTTAGGGACAAAACAGTTATTTAGTCATTTGTTTGATTTAACGTAGTTTTACTGTTTTCTAGCTTGTAGTTAGTGAATTAACTGTAGTTAGATTAATTAGGATCGATTTATTTAGTTAGTTCAGTTAGAAGTGTATATTTAGTATTCTGTGTTTATTTAGCTGTAGTTTAATTTCAGAATTATTTTAGCAATAATTGTAGACGTAATTTAGCTTTCATTTTTACTTGTTTACTGACTTTTTGTTTTCATATTGTAGGTTGATGAGTTAGACCTAGATTTACAGGGTATTTCAAATGTGAAGTGCAACTGCACATGTGGTGAAAAGACAGATTTACCCCTGGTGATCTGGAGAAGACTTAAAGACCTGTTTTAGTGCATTTTATGTTTTTAGATGTTATTTAGTTAGAATTGTAATATTGACATAGTTGTAAACTCTGTTATATTAATAAATTGTTATTTTAGAATTAATTCAGAATGTATCACGTTCCCTGTGGATTCGACCCGTACTCGCCACTTCTGTGGAAAGTCGGTTTTTATTATCTTTGGTTGACAATTTTCCCATTGTTTTTTTATTGAAAAATTATCTTTTAAAAATTACCACTCCAAAAGTCAAACCAAATTTTGGCGCCGTTGCCGGGGAATGGCAATTATATTCTGATTATTTCTGAGATTTCAGTTTGTTAATATGTGTTTAGTTGTTTGTTTTAGTTTGTAGGATTTAACATAGTGAGAAAATATAGGGTTCACTTGCTGCTTTTCTTAGAATTCACTGAACTTCATGTTTCAATGCTTAATTAGACAGGTGAGTCTTAGATAACATAGTAATGATTTCCTGTATTTACTGATTTAGGTTAGAATTGTTTTTATTTTCATAGATTAATTAGATTGTTTTAACATAGTGTAAAATAGAGTAGTTATTCAACTTACTGATTTAGATGTAGATTACTTCTAACATTGTTTAGTTGCTTTATCTATTAGTGTTCTTATTTTATTAACTATAATTTAGGATGTATCATATGTATAGTAGAATAAAATAATTATTTGATTATGTGTTCAGTTTTGAATTTTGTTTTGATTTTTGGATTTCATCGTTGACATGCATGAACTTCTGATCCATCAATGTATGAGTCCAAGTAATCAGACATGAAGAAGCCTTCAGGAGTAGAACATTGACCAGATTAGCAGAAAACTATGTGTTTGTACATGCATAGTGGTGGTGCAAAGTCCAGTCAATCGACAACTTCAGAGGCTCGAGCATACCAGGTTGTATCAATCCTTCTTCCTTATTTATGTTATTGTTTTGTAGTGTGCATCTGCATTGCACGATTGCATATTTTGTATGCCACTAGCGACAATGTCATTCAAGCATGGGGGTATGGTTTAGATGCACAAATTTTTTAAATTTTTTATGTCTGGTAGCTTAAAACTCATAAAAGTAGGTCTTTAAGAATAAGTTGTAGCATTTAGGATTGTTTGTCTGCATAATCTGACAATTTAGAAATGTGTAAGCCCCATGTGAATTTTTTTTTCTGATCTGATCTAAATAAAGTAGCTATTTATGAGAATGTTTAAAGAAAAGATAGTATTGAATTGTTAGAAAGTTTTGAATCACTTTAGTATAAGTATGCATAGTGTGTTTGGAAAAAGTAAGCAATTGAAAGATGTTTTGAAAAAAATAAGCTTAAAAGTATAGAGCTACGTTTAGTTGTTGATGTCTTCATGATTCCTAGTAGTGGAACTCAGACACAAGTTGAAGAGTCTGAGTCTCTTTACGAAAAGGATAACGAAGGAGATCATCTTCTTGTCTAGTCGATATCTGTGGCCTTTGTAGTTCGAGTAAGTAGAGTCTGAAGGGTGTTTTACACCTGGTGCTCTAAATCCATCTGGTTTGGGAGCCACCGATTCGAAAGCTTGTTACATGGACTGCATAGAAAGCCTAAGAGATAGAGACATTGCACATGATGAGAAAAAGACTATACGTAAACTATTAGAATAGAAGGTTTAGTGACTCGAGCAATTAAGTCCGAGGGATACTCTGTATCTGGTGCCCTAAGGTTGTCTGACCTGGGAGTCACTGACCCAAAGCTCGCTACATGGGTCACAAGACTGGATATTCGAAATAGCGCTCAAGTTAGAAGAATGAAAAAGAGTGAAAAGTTGAATATCAAAAGAAAAAGAATGAGCTTAATGAGAAAAATTCATTGCTTAGAAATATTTGTGAATTACTGTGCAGAAAATATACAGGTGAGGATAAATGAGTAATACATGATAATACTTGACTTTCTGAGAAAATTCATAGATAATTACAGTTTTAGAGAAGTGAAAGAAAAATGATTTTTACTGTGGTGGCATAAAAATTTCTGAATTTGTTATGAGGATGTAGATTACATGAAATATTTGTTTACAATGAGTTCTTAATTGCCTAGTATTTCTGAAAAATTTATTCATGCATATTATTGATGTTTGTGGGTAGCATCTCTGCAAACCCTCACGATACCTTACTCGTCCACTGGGGTAACCCACGGGTTTAAAGGGCTTGTTGCATGTGCTAAATGCAACCGTGATTCCTACGAAAGTGAGTTAGTTTTCTTTTTTATTGTTTAATAAGAGCTTTCATGTTATTGGGTAGTCCATATCTTCATTGCGAGGGTAGAGTGTATTGCTAGGGACTAGCAATTATTCTAGCATGGGGGTATTTGATGATGCATAATTTATATATTTTCTTAACACATTTTCACTGCATAAATACATCATCTATAAGTTTAAGGTCCACACTTAGGTGCATAATGATGTTATAGAGCTTTGGTTCAAATTTCATCGAAATCGGACTTAAAATGAAGGAATTATGGCATTTACAGTGTAACGGTCAAACCTTAGAGCAAATTTGAAGGATTTGGATCCAGACGTCCATTTGGACCTTGGATCTGGACCAAAATGCATAAATTATACCTAGCTCCAGCCCACTTAAGTTTTATAAAATCAATTTCTAAAAACCCTCTCCTACATGAGGCGCCCAGTAAATATTTAGTTTTTAACCCTTTTCTGGAAAAATACCAAAATAAGCCCAAATCATTAAAAAGGAAGTGATGCCCAGCTTGGAGATGTCTTTGCTTTGATTTTCATGCCCTAGGGGCATGAATTTTGGTCCAGCCCCATCTCACCCCTCACCCCACGCCATTTCCATTGGAGAATCGGATTTGTGCTTGAGATTCAAGCAATTCATCTTCTTCTCTTCCATAACCTCTTCGTTTCTTTTACATCCCTGTTGGTTAATCCCATGTTTGTTGTGTTTTGCAGGTGCAGCAGAGGTTGAAGACACCTTCTCTTGCGTGGAAGTGCGAGACACTCCAACAAGAGGGATCAGCTCTACCTCCATCCGATCTTCTAAGCCACCCGATCGAGAATCGGTCCATCCTCCATCTTCGGTGGACTTCAAACGTGTTGCAGCAGCCTAATACAGTTCCATGGTGTATTTCCAGCATCAACGAGGTCCCTCGTGGTGCGAAAGCCTAGCAAAGTCTGCTCTTTCCTTACCCTCAGTCGTCGGATCGCCCTAGAGGTTAGATCTTCTCATCCATTGCTTCTAGTTAAAACCCAAGTTGTGCGTGAGTTAGGTGCTGTGTATTTTCTGTTTTTCGTCAACCTTAGTATAGAAATTTCATGCATAAACCAGAACGTAGGTGTGTTTAGGTGTTTATTTTAGTTAAATGTTATTTTCAATCCATCGACTAGTGGTTTTGGGTGTGTGCGTGTGTTTTGAATTTGATGTTTCTATGTGTCTGCATCTTTTTTAGTGTTTCTCAGTCTCATATATCTTGTCTTGATCGAGTTTAGTATCTTAGGAAACCTGTATATGTCATTTTCTGTTTTATGAGTTTTCAGATTTTAAGAAAATTAAAAGTCGAGTTATGTCTTTGATGTTTTTGTGTAGGTCGTCCAGCCGGCTGTGGTATTTGTTGTAGTTCTTTAGTTTGCTGAATTAGTTTCAATTTGTTCATTACTGTTTAGGTTTAATAGATTTTAATCTTGTAGTATGTGTAGTTACATTGAATTTTTGTTTTAAGTTTTGATTCATCGATTGTAGTGTAGGCCTAGAATGCGTTTTCTGTTTGATTAATTTACATTGTGTTAGGTAGTTTAGCTCTTGTGTTGCATAGTATAAAAGTCCAGATTTAATCGTGAATTAGGTAGTTGAATTTAGGTTTGTGATTTGGGGCATGGTGTTAGTTTAATGTAATTTCATCTTGTAAAATTAATGTAGTATCTTATTTTAGTGTATTTTTATTTAAATTCGGTAGGTAGCAGTATGATAGATTTCTGGTTGACGTGTTTGATATTAGCATTGGTCATAGGTTAATTAGAGTAAGTATAATTCTTGATTTTGGTTTTAGTTAATTTAGCATTAACGTAGTATGTTAGTTTTAGTGTAGTGTTTAAATTAGTAGATAGTTCAAATTCGTGTGTTACTTATTTTTCATATCCTTTGAAGTGCTTGTGCATAGGTTAATGTAGCTAGTTTAACCTTAAAGTAGATTCATTAATTAGTTAGTATTGTATTTGATATAAAAGGGGAAATGTGGTCTTTAAGGTGGAAATACGTTTTTGGTATGAAGGTAACCCTCCAAATTCGTGATTTGTATTGAAGGGAAGTTTTAATAAATTGTATTCAGCCAATCTGCCAAGGAGTGACATTTTCAACTATGGAAACCCCCCCTTTGAATTTCAAATGGCTTTCTAAAACGTATTTACACGATTTTGGCAAGAGTTGACATGTTACACTTTCTTTTAAAGCCAACCAAAAATGTGTATTGTGTTTTAGGAAAGCTTTTCAAAAGGACTTATTGTTTTTAAGGAAAAAAATAAAAAATGTATGGGTACTAGTAGGCTGGATGGTTTTTGAAATTAAAACCTATCCTATTTAACTATTAAGGTAAGAAGGGTGGTCCTTGCCCAATTCGTGTGTGAGCATTAATAAGCCCTGTCATTGACTTTCTTTCTTTCTATCATAATATAGATAGATTAGTATTAATGCAGTTTGTATTAAATTAGATTAGTTTTGACAAATTCGTGCAGTAGGTTTAGGAAAATCCATTAAGTGTATTAGGCTATCAGTAGTATTAGTTAGATGTCAGCCTTAATTAGCCTAATTAACCCATCTAGGGTGGCGTGTAATTCAAAGACCTATCCATAATTGCCACCCTAGTCAACATGACTAACCCTATGTAAACACCCCAAATTTTCCACATCCATTCTCAAACAACCCCCCTCATGCAGTGCCAACCTTGTTAGGTCAGTGTAGGAGTCAAACCCCGAGTCAGTTTCAGAAAATCACCATTATACCCATTTTCATTAGGAAAATTACCATTTTACCCCTAGGTCATCCCAGACCCCAGTCAGTCGGAGTCAACCAAGCTCATTGGTCAGTTCAAGACAGTTAGAATATCAGTCATCTCAAGCTCATCTGATCTCATAAGGAATAAACCATTTTCATTTCTGACCATTCCTGCCAAAATGGGATCATTTCTTCAGAAATGAGCTTACTTCTCACTCAAATCCAGGCCAATTGTCTCAAAGTCAGTCATTCCCAGTCAGTCATGTTCCCCAGAGTCTAACTTGAGCTCACCAGAAGTTCAAGTGCTCCAATTTCAGTTCAAAACCATTTCCAAGTGTCTAGGAGCCCATTTTAGTCCATTTCAGATCTTTCAGCTGAAATTGAGCCGAGTTCAGTCAGTTGAGTTAGTGTTTGAGACTTGATTTTAGTTCATCTCAGTATTACTGACTTTTGTTTTAGCTCAAACCCAGTTCAGGTTCGTAATTCACTTCATTCCAATGACCATTCCATACCATTTCTCTAAAAATGGCAGCTTTTCTTGAAAATTCAGTTGGAAAGGTCAGTTGAGTCAGTGTTTGTTGAGTTCATTTGAGTTCTGAAACTCTAAAACCCAGCTCAATCCAGTTCATTTCAGTTGAATACAGCTCAAACCCTAATTTTCAACGTTACTCTAGCTTGGCAGAGCTCGAAAATCATTTCTTCAACCATTTTTGCAAATTTTGTCAATTTTAACACTTTTTGAACTGGTACAAGTGTCAATCGGGGTCTAACATCCAAAATTCTTCATTCAGGGTTAGCATTTTGCATAGCATTTCATGTCATTTCTCATCATTTCATATCATTTCTCAGCATTTCATAACATTTCATCACATTTCATTTCATTTTCGAAGTCCAGAACTCCAGCTTTATAAATTTCAATCCAGATTGAGTTTTAAAAGTTTTCAGAAATCAATTTCAAACCTCAGGTTTCCAAAATTGACATTTTCACCCCGGGAGTCTAAATTTGGAAATATTTTCTCAAGAAAAATAATCTGGATTTCTTTCAAAATCAAATTTTCAAGTTTTACACTGGATTTGCTTCGCAATGAGCTATTGAACTTCAAAATCTGAGCTCGTTTCAAAAACTGCCAAAAATAGCTCATTTCGGTTGGAAGCATTTTCTCGAGAAAAACAATATGGATTTCTTTCAAAAATATATTTTTAAATTCTACATTGGATTTGCTTCGCAATGGGATATTGAAATTCAAAATCCGAGCTCGTTTCAAAACTGCCAAAAATAGCTCGTTTTGTTGGAAGCATTTTCTCGAGAAAAACAATTTGGATTTCTTTCAAAATTACATTTTCAAATTCTACATTGGATTTGCTTCGCAACGGGGTATTGAACTTCAAAATCCGAGCTCGTTTCAAAAACTGCCAAAAATAGCTCGTTTCGTCTAAAAATTTTCTAAAAAGACTATTTTACCCCTCTAATCATCAAAATGAATTTCAAAATCAAAATTTGGACCCGCTCTGAGATGGCCCATTCATTTGCATTTCTATTTTATTCAAAAAAAAAATGCTTCGTTTTATTTATTTTTATTGATTTTTATTTATTTATTATTATTATTATTAGTATTATTTTTTTAGAGAGGTGGGACCCACAAGGTGGTTGCCCAAACCTCCAGCCCCATTTCTTTCTTTCTTTCCTTTTCCTTTTTCCCTCCTTTTCTTTCTTTCCTTTCTTTTTCCCTTTTCTTTCTTTTTCTTTCTTTTCTTCTTCTTCCCTTTCTTTTCTTCTCCCCTTCCCTTCCTTCCTTTCCCTTCTCCAGCCCATTCACGTACACTCTTTCCCTCTCTTTTCATTAACCCCTAAAAACCCTAAGTTGAGGCTGAATAAAGACCTAAGTTAAAAGAGACCAAAAAAGAAAAGAAAAAAAAAAAGCCATACGGCTGCCTCCTAACCCATCTCTCTCTCTCTCTCTCTCTCTCTCTCATTGCAGCAACACAGCCACCAGCTTTGACAGCCACCAGCTTTGACAGCCACCATCAACCTTCAACCTTTGTGCTCTCCAAGGCAGCTTCCCCTTTGAAGCCTCCATTCTTTCAAGCTCCAGCCGGCGGCCCTTTGAAGCCTCCATCCCTTCAAGCTCCAGCCCCATCGTTGCAGCCACTTCTTGGTCCAGCCAGCAGCTTTGGTGAAGCTTTCCCTTTGGTGACAGTAGCAGCCACCTCCGAATCACCTACTTCAACTCCCCTAGCCATCTCCAAACACTGCAGCTAATCCAAGGTAAGTCTGCATCCCTCCTACTTTATTAATTTTTCTCTAAAAATCCCATTTAATTTCCTTTATAAGCATGTATATTATATATCAATGCTAGGTACGTGAGATGATCCATCCGGAAGATGGATCGGATCTCTCATGTTAGTAGCCAAAATATAGCATAGTTGATATCCCCTGATTATTTTTATTTTGTTAGAGTTTTTTTTTTTTATATATCTTACATTCACTTCATTTATCTAAGTTGGCTTTATCAATTTGTCAATAGTTATTTTGCAAGTTTAGTTCTAAGCATCCTTCACAATTGTTATTTCATGCATGATTTTTAACCTTTAAATTCCGAAATTTTTATGTTAAATAGAGATGCTAGTTACCAATCTTTTGCCAAAATTCTGAGTCAATTCGGGTTTTATAACCCCATAAAAAAAACAAAACACTGGATCGGGTTTTTGAACCCTCCCGAATTTCCAATTTCTGCTTTAGCAGAAAAGAACCTCCGACACCACCCTTGTGGGAGATTCGGATTGCTCTACAAAAATCACAGTGGATTCATGATTGAATCTACTAATGATCTGGAAATTTTTAGCTTTTTCCAATAAGTTTTGTCCTCTGTCAAAAATCGGATTTCCCAGACCCCTGGGAAAATTTTGATTTTCCTGTGTCAGGGTACAGACATACCCTAATACATCGAGTCTGTTCAATCTATAGCCTGTCTGCAAAAACTTTCAACATAAAAGTTTTTCCTAACATAATGTTCTGCAATTTCCCAAAATTTGGGAATTTTTGGATTTGTTTCATTATTTTTCCCAGACTTTATCTTTCTGTCTAACAGATTCCAATGTCCAGAAATTCCAGAGATTTAGGTCTCTGATAACAGTGTGGCCTTTTCCAAACCGTAACCCGAATCCCAATGGTGTCAAAATATCAATTCTTTACCTATGTGTCAGGGACTTTTTCCCACAATTTCAGAAATTTTCCCATCTGATTACTAATTTTCCCACATTTTCTACCAAAACCTGTCTGTTTCCTTCATTTATTAGAGTCGCCGGATTCCGATCCGACTTGCCGGAGTGGCACAGCTCCGACCATAGGTCAAAACCAGAAAGTGTAAAAGGCAAAAATCCTTGCCTTACTGTCATCTGTCATCCCATAAAATTTGGGAAATTTTTATGGAAGTTTGATATCCTAAATCCCCTTTAGAATCAATATTTTAGGCAAAAATCATGAAATTTAGGGTTTTTATTTGAATTTCCATATTTAAAAATACAAAAAAATTAGATTTTCGAGCTCCATTCTATTTTTAGGGTTATTTTAGGTGTCCATGCCAAATTTGGTTTAATTCCAAGTTCATTTGCTCCATGTGTTAGTTTATCTTTAAATTCAGAAGCGAAAATCAAGCGAAAATCAGGTTAAATTCGATATTTTATGATATTTTCGCCATTTTAGGGTTTTTATCATGTACATAAGCATGTAGAATCATATTAGGGTTAATTTTAATCTCCTTTGCATTTCATATTTTTCAATTTTGCAAAATTTATTTCAGAAAACCCTGGTTTCAAGGCCATAGTCTTGTTATTGGGGGTATTTTGGTCATTTTGACGTAAATTTCGAAATTTCAATTTCTAATTCTCCCAAAATTTCATGCATATCATCATATTTCATCATATTATGTTTGATTTATTTCATTTTATTTTCAAATTTCCAAAATTTACAAAAATTCTTTCAGAAAACCCTGATTTCAAGGTCATCAGGGGTATTTTGGTCATTTTGACCCCAATTTCGAATTTTCAAGTTTATTTTCGAAATTTATTCATTATTCATCATGTTTATATCAAAGGGGGTATGATTTTGGGTTTATATCTGAATAATATCCGATAATTTCCCATATTTTCGGATAAATTCAGAAAAACCTACATTTTTGTGCTAACCTTGTTTTCTAGTTTTGCAGGAATATTCAAGAAGAAGATTTTATTTTCTTATTTTATTTCAATTCAATGTAACATCAAATGTAATAATTTGGAATAAGAGTTACATTTCTGCTTAGAATAGGGTTGCATTGCATATAGTTTAATTTATGCAAATTTTAATATGTGATGTATGATTCATGCATATTTGTTTCAAATTCACTATGGTTTACACGAATGGCACGTGCACAAGCTTTTATGGAGTTTATAAACTCGGTGGGATTCGTATTTATGGCCATAGTCAGAATACGAAGAAAACCAAGATTTATGATCTTCGTATTAGCCACATTCAGCCTACACACTTAGGCTAACTTCAAAATGCACTGCATTTTTCAAAGTTTTAAAAGGATTTCCCAATTCCTCAATGAAATTCCCTTTTCAAATTCATATTCATTCATTCATATCATTCAAATTGCATTATTTCAAACTCATTTTCCAATTTCAATTTCAGAAAATTCAATTTTCTCAAGAATTTCCAAGTCTTTCTCAGGATCTGATTTTCTCAAAATCCTAAGTTTTCAAATGACATTTCAAAGCATTTCCCAAGTTCAAATCAAGATTTTCCTATGTTTTCAAATTCTCAAATTTCAAAATCCCAAGTTTTTAGAAATTTATTTTCTCATATTTTCCAGTTTTCTTGAGAATTCATTTTCCATTTCAAAAGTCATTTTCCAATGAATTTCTTGATTTTCTCAAAATTCTCAAATCTATTTTCTCAGAAAAGCAATTCCAAATTTCAAAATCGATTTTCTAAAGTTCAAATTTTCCTGAGAAATCACTTTCCAATGCAAATTTCTGATTTCCAATAAAATTCAATGATTTTCCCAGGAATTCCATTTTCAAGCATTTTCCAGTCCTTTTCTAAATGCATTTCAATTTTCCAAAGCAAACATCATATTTTCTCAAACTTGCATTATTTTCAAAATTTCATAGCACAAGCCTGATTCTTTGTGCATTTTAGGAAAAATAGAGCTTAATTTAGATATTTGAGTCAAGTTAAAGCACATAATTGGTCCTTGGTTCAATTACCCCTGGTAAAGGCGCCAGGAACGGTTGAACCTCGTACCGACAGGCGGATCCCATTCCATGGATTTTTCCCGCAAATTTTCAAAATGGAGGCGAGTAAATTTTCAAAACAATTTTCAAAACTTTGGTCGAGTTTGACTCGCGAAATTCTTTTCTCTCTCGCAAGGGAGGGGAAAAATTTTGCGATGATAACAGGTTTGGCGACCGTGATGGGACCTGTCCTCGCCTGATCAATTATGTGCTTTAACTTAGCCCAATTGTCAAAATTATGTTCTATGAAATGTCAGCTTTAATTTCTGATATCATGTGAACCTAGGAGCCTAGACTTGAACCCAGCTGACATGGATTGCATATAGACTAGGCATGGTTTGGTAGGACCATATTGAGGAGAATTATGCATGCTCACTTAGACTTAGGTCTGAAATACAACACTCCTCAATCTAGGACTTGTATGAAAACAATGTTTGCTTCTTCAAAAGTTTTCAAAATTCTATCTCTTTAGGACTTAGAGCCCTCTGTTTGCCTGCATGTGATCATATTTCAAAAACCACCCCACCTATGTCTACCCGGTCTTCACGTTGCTGGGCTCTCTTCCAGAACCATAGTTCGGGACAGAGCCTCACAACTGGGCCACTTATTTGGGCTAACGCCCCCCTGCCACGTACCAAGGGCCATAGTCCAACGTATATCGGCAGGCGCTCAAGGATGTTGGGAAAACACAAGCCTAGACCCGGAGATGAGTTTTATGCCACGTACATCGAGCCTCGGCCCGAGTATATCGGCATAGCATGATTGGACACAGTTGATCTAAGCCTAGAGTCAGGATTAGGGTCCTAAAGCTCTTTCAAAATCAATGCATTTAGAGTTGGCTGCCTAGGGATTGCTGTATGTGCATAATTGTTTGTAATTGAATATATGATATTCATTTTCGCCTTATTTTCTCATATTTTTCCCAAGTTTTCCAAAATACCAAACAATTTTCCAAAATACCTCATTTTTCATTTTTTATGAAATATCTCCTTTTTCTCAAAAACCCTGGACGATTTTTCTAAATTATCCACCTTTTCCTTCAAAACTCCAGGAAATCTTCCATTCTTTCGTTCCACTGGACTTCGAATTTCCAGCTTTCATTTTATCCTGCCTGCAATTTTCAAATTTCTTATATTTTTCCAAAGTCTAATTCTAGTCTTCTTGTCTTTCAGTCCAATGGCATCCAGTCAGCTCGATTCTGTTTTTCCTGAGGGTCACATCTCCTATGAGGTGCGACAAAGTCTTCCTGAGCATCGATCTCTTAGCACCGGACCCTTCTTCCCCCGGTGGTACTATGTCTGGTTCAAAAATTTCTCTCGTATGTTTCCGGACCACTTGAGCGATTGTGGGTTGGAATTGGCATCTGCAGTGGGAAAGTTGACAGTCAACGGCAATCTGATTCATGCACTGGCGGAGCGGTGGAATCCGCGCACTTGCACGTTCTGGTTCCCGTGGGGCGAGATGACAATACTGATGGATGAATTCTCAGAGATTATGGGACTGCCTGAGCCAGCCGGTCAGCCTGGAGATCCGTTAGAGCAGCAGTTTCTGATCAATGTCAAAGGTCTGGACCCCAAAGATGCCGTAGCTCGCATGACAGGGCGCAAGTCTTGGCCACTGATTGAAGAAAATGGGAATGAATACGTGAGTCTGATCGAGATCTACCGACAGTATGGAGAATTCGCAGAAGTCAGCTTGTTGTCCAGGACAGCTCGAGAGAGAATTCAGCATGCGATGGTTTTGTGTACTGTGGGACTTGCTTTCTTTCCAGATGGACAGAATTATGTGGATGTCAGAATAGTTCAACTTTTGAGAAGATGGGGAAGTCGACAGACCAGCCGTCTCTCGATAGCCATGGCCGCGCTTGCTTTTCTATACAGAGGACTGACCCGCTTCACACTTGGAGAGTCCATCTTAGTCGAGGGATGTACTTATGCTCTTCAATCTTGGTTCCTTCAGCATGTACCAACCAGAGCTAGTTCATTCAGATACAACGGTAAGGAGCTCCTTCCAGTTGCGCGATACCGATTCCTGATCGACTATCTGCAGGAAGAAGAAGTGGTGTGGGACTATTTTGATCGAGAATTATCGCCTCCCAGATACACCTATGCATATGACAAGAGATTCAAGTTGCTTGGTCCATTCTTCTGTGCTTACTATCATCCGGAGCGGTGTGTTCGACAGTTTTCTCAGAGACAGAAGCACATAGAGATGCGGCTGCTATCTGGAGTTGTGCCAGAGTTCGACCTTACATCAGCACAGTGGTCCGGAGCATACCATTCTGCCAGATATGGCTGGGACTCTTTTGTTACTCTTCCGCTTTTTCCCGGTCCTCGTGTCTCTGCTAGTTATAAAGAGTGGTGGCAAATTGTCTGTCCGCCCCCTCTTTCTCAAGTTTATTATTGATGCAATCATGTTTTCTTTCAATAAATAAAAATCTTGCAAATTCTTCAATTTTTGGTTTGACGCCCTCGCCTAGGTAACAAGGCTTAATTTTCAGTTGTTTATTTTCTTTGCAAAGGAATGACAACGCAATTGTCGTAATCCCAGCGACGACTCAATCCCTAGTAATGGGATATTCTTTCAAATTGTCTACCAAAATTCTCAGCGAATATTTTCTTCCAATCAAAATCTCTCTCAAAAGCCTAACCATCGATTTTGCTCTGCAGAGAGCCTTCGTGACAGTCAATGGTTCAAACAAGGTCAGGGAAGAAGACTGCATCAGTCGAGGGAATCGCATATTCGACAGCTTCAGACGAAGAAATGGATTCCCCGCGCTCAGGCAAAAATCAGGGGCAACAGGTTGAGGATGACATTGATCCTCAAATGTATGCCATGTTTAAGAAGATGATGACTAAGATGCTGGCAGAACAAGCTGAAGCCAGTACAGAGAAAGCACAGGTGAAGCAAAAGACAAAAGGCCGGGCAGTCAAGAAAGCCTTGAAGATATCCAAGAAGCCTGCTCAGCATGTTGATGCAACTGATGAAGAGGAATCAGTGGAAGATTCAGATGAAGAGTTTGAGACCCATCAGGCATTCCGCAAGTCTACCCAGGGGCAGGGGTCAGCCCACAAATTCAAAGAGCAATCTCTCAATGACTCTAACCAGCCGCAGTTCAAAGATGTGGTCAGAATGCTTCGAGACCTGCAGGCCCGTGACAAGGGCAAGAAAGTCTTCACCAGCGAAGACTTCTATGATGGTTTGGATGGGGACGACAATCTCGAGAATCTCCCCAGAAAGTTTATCAAATTCGATGGTTCTGGCGATCCTAAAGCTCATCTCGCCATGTTCTTCGCTGAATGCTCCAGATTCAAACGAGACAATCGTGCACTTTTCCTATGTTTCCCTCGCAGTCTGGAGGGAACCGCAGCTAAATGGTACTCGGAGCATGTGAATCCAATTGAGTTGAAGGAATTTGACAAAGTGGTAAACATGTTCATTGAGCGATTTCTCTTCAATGCTGAGGCACTTCCCACCCTCAACCATCTTTGCGGCCTTAAACAGAGAGAAAATGAGAAGGCCAGAGATTTTATCCACCGATGGAGGTCAGCTTGCAACAAGATGAGGGACCCCATATCAGAGGGACATGCTTTGTCCCTAATTCTGAGTAACTTCTCACAGCCTCTAAGAGGTCTCATCTCTACTGCACCATCAAGGACATTCATTGAACTGACAGAACGAGCTGAATGGCTCGAGTTGAGCATGGAAAATGGTTTCTACGAAGGCTTCACTTTCACCAAGAACAACGGCCAGAATGAGCAGAAGAAGAAAACTCACTTCACTCATTCTGTCAGAAATAATAATTGGAACCACTATAAGGGGCAGAACAAAGATTTCTGTTATGGGGCAGGAAGTTCCAACAAGAATGATCAGAAAGGCAAATCAGTGCCTCAATACAATAAGCCCCTTCAATTAGAACAGGGACCGAAGCCCCGAGAAAAAGTAAAGCATGAAGGGTGGAGTTATGACAGGAAATTCACTCCACTAGACCAATCCCTCGAGACTGTGCTCGAGTATATGTTGACCAAGGAGATGGTCAAACTGCCTAGGTTGGTTGATCCCCCTATTCCCATGGGGAAATTCAAAGATCAATTTTGTAAATTTCACAGAACAGTGGGGCACAATACTGAGAACTGCTTCGTTCTCAAAAATATTGTTCAGGATCTCATCGACAAGAATCTTCTGGTAGAGGGTGCCGAAGATGAAAATATGGATATTCTAAAGAAACCCTTTCCCCATCATTCTACGGCGGTCGTCTCTGAACAGCCTTTTCAGCCGCAGGAGCATATTAGGCCATGCTCTAAAAGTGATATGCAAATCCAACATCAGGTCCTTGTACTGCAGCAAACTGAGTCCAAAGCTCAGAAAATAGATCTCATTGCAGCTTTTGGTAAAATGAAAGTATCTGATAAACCCGCTGGGGTATCTCCTGAGGTGGCTAAAAGAATGCCATGGCTCCCCAAGCACTTTATTAAGCCCGCTCCGGAGAAAGGTGAGACATCGACACCAAAGCCGATTACTGCATTATCCAATGTCTCAATCTTGGATTTAGCCCAAGCTTCCGCCAAGCACCAGCAAGTGTTGAATGATCTGTTGCGGAAAATCAAAGTGAGACCGAGCATAACTCCTGAAGACATGGCCCAGATAGTCAATCAGGCCATGACAAATGCTCCAATCACTTTCTCAGATGAAGATCTTTCTAAGCCGCATGTGTTTCACAACAACGCTTTGTATGTTGTGATTCGAGCTAGAGGAATGATTGTTCCTCATGTGCTGATAGATGGAGGCAGCAGCCTCAATATATGCCCAGAAATGACAGCCAAAGCTTTGGGCATTAGAGAAGAGGAATATATCCCAGACCCGATCACTATCTACGGGTTTGATAATCATGGCCAGACAGCTAAAGGGAAAATTTTCTTAGAAATTTTCATTGACTACTCGGTCCACTCTGTCCTTTTTCATGTGGTCAACGTACCCCCAACGTATAATCTGTTGTTGGGACGACCGTGGATTCATAACACGAACGCGGTGCCGTCTACTTTGCATCAGTGTGTCAAGTGGTCAAAAGGTGGAATGATCACAACAGTCTTGGGCGAGGATCCGGAGAAGAGGCTTGCACAACCCATGGTTCCTAGGCCCACTTTCACTACTGATATCCCTAGCATTAGGGGCATTGATGAGGTCAGCTTTGAAGAAAATTCGGGAATACTGCAGACGGCTGAACAGCCAGCACATACAGTGGCCATGACTCGATGGAGAGGCCCACAGTTTTTCAAGATTGGAGGACGAATTGACTATAGTACATTCAAAGATCATCCACTATTCTCCCAATTTATGAAGGCCAAAAAGGGATTTGATCTGTTAGTAAAGCATGGTTATCAGCCTTTTCAAGGCCTGGGAAAAAATGGGAATGGTCGTCTCGAGCCAGTAATTCCTCAGCACTATCCTCAGAGGGCCGGATTGGGCTTTAGTGGCAGAAGATCTCAGAAGGGCACTATCTTTATCAAAGGGACGCACTAAGGGCATCTGCTTGTCTTTCATTTCTATTCTTTTGTTTTCACATTTAGGATGATATCCCGTTTCATTTCAATCATTGTCCTCAATTCAATCTTTCAATAAAGTTGCAAATTTCCTTTGTCTATCTGGATGCCATTTGTCTCTTTACTTCTCGTTATCAAATCTTTGAAAATTTGCCATTATTCTTCTCTTTTATCTTTCAAATTATTTTCTTAACAAAAGTAATTTGTTTTATGATAGGAGATTTTCCTGAATCGATTTATTCTCCAATTTTCAGAATGTCTTCCCGATCTATCAAGAAGCTCGTTCTTAATCCAGAGGCCTTTTCAAAGCCAACAGTGATTCATCAGGTTAAAATAAGAGCAGAATGCAGTCAGATTACAAAGCAGTCAGAAGAACTTGCAGAATTTGATTCAGCTCTTCAAGAATTACCAGAATTTGCAGCAATTCAGAAACAAGATGAGCCATCATCCTTAGTTCAGGATCCGACTGAGGATATCAATATTGGATCAGAAGACGATCCTAAAATTCTCAAGATTGGCAGCAGTTTGAGCCCGGAAGAGAAAGAAAGGCTCACCCGTTTTCTCAAGCAACATGATGAAGTGTTCGCGTGGACATATGAGGACATGCCAGGTCTAGATACCAAATTGGTTGAACATCGTCTCATCCTAAAACCAAATGTCAAGCCGGTTAAGCAGAAACTGAGAAAGATGGATCCTCGAGTGGAACAACAAGTTAAGGAAGGTCTAGAAGACCTACTCAAAGCAGGGTTCATTCGAACCATTGACTATCCAGATTGGCTAGCAAATATTGTTGTTGTTCCCAAGAAAATTGGTAAAGTTCGAATTTGCATCGACTTCAGAGATCTCAATAAAGCGACTCCTAAGGATGATTATCCACTTCCTAATATTGATCTTTTGATTGATAGCACAGCAGGTCACGCTATGTTCTCTTTTATGGATGGATATTCCGGATATAATCAGATCAAGTTGGCCGCTCGTGATCAGTCCAAGACATCTTTCACTACTCCTTGGGGCACTTTTTGTTATACAGTCATGCCATTTGGGCTTAAGAATGCTGGAGCCACTTATCAGCGTGCTATGGCCGTCATTTTCCATGATCAGATGCACAAAATCATGGATGCCTATGTCGATGATATTCTGGTAAAATCCAAAGAAGAAGAAGATCACATCGAAACTCTCAATCAAGTTTTCAAGCGGCTCATTCTTTACAAGCTAAGACTCAATCCACAAAAATGTGTTTTTGGAGTCGAATCTGGCAAATTGTTAGGCTTTCTAGTCAACAAAAAGGGGATAGAAGTTGATCCCGCTAAGGCCAAAGCTATCATTGACATGTCTCCCCCGACTAATCTGAAAGAATTGCGTAGCCTTCAGGGACGCATGCAATCAATTCGGCGATTCATATCCAATTTGGCCATGAGATGTGAGCCTTTCAATCATTTGCTCAGAAAAGGAGTGAAATTCGAATGGGGACCAGAGTGTCAGCAATCGTTCGAACGCATCAAGAAATATTTGCTCAATCCTCCTGTGTTAAAGCCGCCAGAATTAGGGAAACCCCTACTGCTATACATTTCAGTTAATCAAGTGGCTTGTGGCGGATTCTTGGCGCAATACGAAAAAGGCAGTCTGGTAGAGCATGTCATTTACTATGTGAGTAAAACCTTCATTGATTATGAGAAGAAATACTCTCAGATAGAGAAGACATGTCTAGCTCTGGTTTGGATGTGTCAGAAATTGAGACACTATCTGTTGACATCTGAAGTCAAGATCCTATCCAAATTAAATCCTCTCAAGTATATTCTAGAGCAACCCTTCCTCAGTGGACGGATTGCCAAATGGCAGGTTTTATTGATGCAATACGATTTGGAATATGTCTCTCAGCAATCTATTAAGGGCCAAGCAATTGCAGATCAATTAGCAGATTTTCCTTTAGCAGAAGATGTTAAAATCGAGGATGATTTCCCCGATGAGCGGATCTGCAATATTCAACAATATCCAATTTGGAATTTATTCTTTGACGGTTCCAAGAATATGGCAGGCATAGGAATCAGGATTCTGTTGATCACACCTGAGAAGGAGATGATCCCCTTTTCTCTCAAATTAGATTTTCAGTGCACTCATAATATGGCCGAGTATGAAGCTTTGATACAAGGTCTGAAAATTCTACGAGACTTCAATGTCAAAAGAGTGCATGCTTATGGCGACTCTTTGCTCGTCGTCAATCAAGTCTTAGCTGAATGGCAAGTGAAGGATCAGAAGTTACTTCCTTATCAGAAGATCGTCTCAGCTCTTGTTAGCAATTTCGAAGAATTCCAACTTTTCCATGTCAAGAGAGACTTCAATCAAATTGCAGACAGTTTAGCCAATCTGGGATCCATCATGTCTTTCAGGAACGAAGAATCTTGTCGCTCCTTTGAAATTGGCAGACTTGATCAACCTGCTTTCGTCCCAGTAGAGCAGGTAAACCAGGCGGAGCAAACGAAGAAGCCCTGGTATCATGACATCAAGAATTTCATTGAAACTGGCGAATTTCCTCCAGAACTCTCAAAGAAAGAGCGGCGAGCAATTCAGCGCATGTCTGCGCGATATTTTATTCTTGCCAACGTCCTTTATCGTCGTGGATTCAGCTCTGAATATTCCAGATGTTTGGACGAAGAAGAAGCCAAAGAAGTTGTGGAAGAAGCACATGAAGGTATCTGCGGTGGTCATGTTGGCTACCAAACTCTTGTCAAACAAATCATCCGAGCAGGCTATTACTGGAGAACTATGCAACAAGATTGTTATCGTTTTGTGAAGAAGTGCGTTCAATGCCAGATGCATGCACCTTCCATTCATGCGCCAGCGACATATTTGCAATCTGTCGTCTCACCATGGCCATTTTCTATGTGGGCTTTTGATGTTGTTGGCCCCATTACTCCTTCTGCTTCAAATGGCCATAAATATTTTCTTGCTGCAACAGAATATTTTACTAAATGGGTAGAAGCAGCCACTCTACGCATAGTAGAAGGTCGACATGTGGTCTCGTTCATCCATAGGAATATCCTATGTCGTTTCGGCATACCACATGATATTGTGTCAGATAATGGCAGTCATTTCAAGAATGAGAAAATGAGGACTTTTTGTTTGAAGTTCAAAATTCATCATCATTTCTCCTCTCCTTATTATCCTTAAGGAAATGGCCAAGCAGAGGCCACCAATAAGATTTTGATTCGAATCCTGGAGCGAACTTTGGAAACAGGTCGTGACTGGCATGAGAAGATTCATGATGCATTGTGGGCATATCGAACCACCATTCGAACTCCAACTAATGCTACTCCGTCAGAACTTGTCTACGGAACCGAAGTAGTATTGCCTCTACATGTTCAGAAACCTGCTCTGAAATTTGCATCACTTCTCGAATTACCTCTTGATCAGTATCAACAACAGCGGCTAGTACAACTTGATTTGCTAGATGAAAGAAGACTCAGAGCAGCAGAGCACGCTCAATCATATCGTCAGAGGATAGCCAGACAATATGCAAAATCAGTCATTGAAAGAAAATTTCGAGTCAATGATCTAGTGCTCAGATCAACGGCTTATCTCAAGCACCGCCCAGGTGGCAAGTGGTCACCAAATTGGGAAGGTCCCTATGTTGTCAAAGAGGCATTACCTCGTAATTCATATCGGCTCATAAATGCTGACGGAGTGGAATTACCAGATCCCATCAATGCTCGGCATTTGAAAAAATTCTATACTTAAACCATGTCTTATTCTTTGTAATTCCTCCAAATTTTGTTCAATAATGGTTAAATTCTCCTTTCCCAGTTATACTGGGGCATTTTTTTAAAAATTTTGTTTTTATCTACAAATATCCTGTATGCAGGCAGGATAAACAAATCTCTCATTTTGCACGCATGTGCATTCATTTATATCATTTTCATATTTGCATACATCTGCATTCATTGGCATGCATTTGCATCAAGTTCGTTACACATTCAGGATAAGGGATAATCCTGAGACCCCGACAATCATTCTCGTTACAATTCCCAAATACTTTAAGAGCATAGGTCTCTTTTAAAAATTCAAATTTCAAATTAAAAACAAGGTATATTTTCAAAACTCAGTGCTTGAACTGGTACAATTTTGAAATCCAGTGCTCAAACTGGTACACTTCCAAAATTCAGTGCTCGAACTGATATATTTTTAAAATCCAATGTCTATGTTGACATATTTTCAAAACCCGGTATTCATGCTGGTGTTCTTTCAAGATTGAGCACTTGTGTTAGTGTCTCACTGGTGGGTCGTATCAGTCAACCTCTCGGGTTCAGTCTTTGTGCTGATCATTCATCAAAGTTCAAATTTCAATTACCAATTCGGCCCTCGAGCCACCCAATTTCCAAATTTCCAATTTCGACCTCTGGGTCAACCAATTTTCAAATTCGATCTTCGGGTCACTCAATTTCCAATTTCGACCTTCGGGCCAATCAATTTCCAAAATTTCCAATTTTGACCTTCGGGTCAATCAATTTCCCAATTTCCAATTTTTGAATTCCAAATTTCCGATTTAGACATTTGGGTCAACCAATTTTGACCTTCGAGTCAATCAATTTCCAGTTTCCAAATATCAATTTCCAAATTTCCAAATTTCCAATTTCAAATTTCAAATTCCAAATTCCAAATTTCAAAATTTTAAATTTTCCGAATTCCAATTTCATACCAATTCCAATCATTTCCTGTTGCGAGAGACCCTTTGTACAGGGAGAGTTCAAGGGAGCTCGTTCTTTTCGCATGCTATCCTTTGTTCACCTAGCCCCTTTTCAGGGAGAGTTTGAAGGGACTCATGTCTATGTGAACCGTTTGCAAAACAAATTTCCAATTTCATACAAGGAACCCTTAATTCAGGGAGAGCTTCGACGGAAGCTCGCTTTCCTTGTGACCGCAATTTCAAACTAGGCCATTTCATCATGAAGGACCCTCTTTTCAGGGAGAGTGTGATGGACTCGTTCCTTCATGACCAATTCACCGACCTCATCATTACCGGCCCCCTTTCCATAAGAGAAGCCTAATGTTAGGAAGTTTTGACGAAAGCTTAATTTCTCTTCGAAAGTTCGTTTTGCAAACACCTCCTCTTCAGGGAAGAGAGGAGTAATTTCTATTTCCAATGTCTGAATCTTCTCCTTTGGGGAAAGGAGAAGAAAATTTTTGTCATGGATGTGTTACGTTGTGCTTCAAATACTCGCTTCCACAAAGGATTTCAAGAAAATCTTGTCAATTTATCATTAAATATTTGTTGATTTCAAAATTTTTGTTGCACAAAAACATTACCTCAGAATACCTTCAGTATTATCTCTGAAAGGTCAAAGCTTTCGTGAAAAAGGATTCAAAATTCAAATTCTTTCTATTAGCCGACCAAAAGGATGAAGAATAAATCCCCAATATGGCCAGCAAAGGAAATTCAATATTGTTGCAAAGCCATAAGTGATCGGTATTGATCGCAGTCAATGGCACATTTTTAAAGATCATTCTTGGAAAATAAAGCAGTCAAAATATCCTGGGTGATACAGAAAAATCCATTCAATCCCTACATCTCCTCAATCACCTAAAGCTGCAATTAAATATCTGCAAAAGGGATCTCTCAACTGTCGTCAAGATGAAGGCGAATTAGGCGAGTAGACCCCCGGGGCCAAAGAAGATTCAAATCATCTCCAAGATGACGGAGTTTGTGACGGATCCTTCCAGGGAAAGTTCAGAGCACCGTCAAGATGAAGGCGATTGCGATGGGCCTCCCGACAAACCCTAAAAGATATTTAATTTCTGCTATCATCAACAGATTTCCAACCAAAGAGCCAATAACCGTCAATATAATCCCTGAGAGAAAAGAAGGATCGAAGCATCTCTGAGATGAAGGAGTTTGTGACGTACCCTTCTAAAAAAAAAAGAGAGAGAAAAGTCAAGACATCTCCAAAATGAAGGATGATGTAATCTCCAAAAACCCAAGAGAGCTCTAATTCTGCCAAAAAAAAAAATAGTAGGCAGAAAGATCGTCATGAGAAAGAATTTCAGGATATCAGACTGCCAAATCTGCCAAAGAATCCTCTTTAAATTTTGTGAAATTCTATTATCAATATTCTTTCACAAATTGCTTTCACAATATCAAGAATACTCTCTTTTCTGCTCATATCAGGGAAATTGATAGCTTCCTTGAAAGAAAGCCAATTGCAAGCAATTTGAATTCGAATCTTGATTTTACGAAGTTAAGCCCAATCGGAGATAATACTTCAGGAAGAAAAGAGGGAATATTTTCAAAGCAATGTGCATCACTTTCAATTATTTCGAATCAACAATAATTTTCAACATTTTGACAATATTTTCTAGCTATCCTGGCGTGAAGCGAGAGCTTGAGGTTCATCTTTGGCGCATCCCGACATCAGTTGTTATCCCTTTTAAGGACTTGATAATGGGAGTTTTCAAGATTCCTTCCCCTCTGTTGGTATAATCTGAGCGCATGGGCTCTCAGATTCGCACACTTCCCTGTGTCCCCACTGTCCCACCATAGACAGTCCAATTTCGGCTTGAGGTTAAGCCACCAATTCCAGCAAATGGTCACCAATTTCAAAAGTTATTTAGTCTCAGCAATGAGGCGCCCAAAATCAAACCCCTTTTCAAGCTTTAGGGACCCCAATTTCATCCTTTTGCAAAACCCCTATCGGATTCATTGTGCGGAAATCCGAAGGTTCCATCATGGTTTCTTCCTTCGAGGATTCCATTCATTTTTCTACCCAATCAGGATAAGGGTACAAACCTGAGCCTCCTTTGATGAGGTATTTCATTTTCCGCCCAATCAGGTTAAGGGTACAAACCTGAGCCTCAACCAATGAGGTATTTCATTTTCTGCCCAATCAGGATAAGGGTACAAACCTGAGCCTCCTTTGATGAGGTATTTCATTTTCCGCCCAATCAGGATAAGGGTACAAACCTGAGCCTCCTTTGATGAGGTATTTCATTTCCCGGTCAGGTTAAGGGTACAAACCTGAGCCTCATTTTAATGAGGTATTTCATTTCCCGGTCAGGTTAAGGGTACAAACCTGAGCCTCATTCTGATGAGGTATTTCATTTCCCTGTCAGGTTAAGGGTACAAACCTGAGCCTCATTCTGATGAGGTATTTCATTCCCCGGTCAGGTTAAGGGTCAAACCTGAGCTTCGTTTCTACACGAGGAATTTTCCGTCCCATCCAGGTTAAGGGCAAAACCTGAATCTCACTTCTTTTGAGGTAAAATTTTTTTTCTTTATTCTCCATTTCATATCTACCATTTTCATCAGGGCTAATATCTTCATATCCAATCGGATCCTTCTAACTGGGGCATTTTTATAGCCAAAATTTGGTGTGTTTTTCTTTGCCACTAAGCTCGTCTTCAAGCCGGCTTAGTAGCAAAGAGGGGCATCTGTAAACACCCCAAATTTTCCACATCCATTCTCAAACAACCCCCCTCATGCAGTGCCAACCTTGTTAGGTCAGTGTAGGAGTCAAACCCCGAGTCAGTTTCAGAAAATCACCATTATACCCATTTTCATTAGGAAAATTACCATTTTACCCCTAGGTCATCCCAGACCCCAGTCAGTCGGAGTCAACCAAGCTCATTGGTCAGTTCAAGACAGTTAGAATATCAGTCATCTCAAGCTCATCTGATCTCATAAGGAATAAACCATTTTCATTTCTGACCATTCCTGCCAAAATGGGATCATTTCTTCAGAAATGAGCTTACTTCTCACTCAAATCCAGGCCAATTGTCTCAAAGTCAGTCATTCCCAGTCAGTCATGTTCCCCAGAGTCTAACTTGAGCTCACCAGAAGTTCAAGTGCTCCAATTTCAGTTCAAAACCATTTCCAAGTGTCTAGGAGCCCATTTTAGTCCATTTCAGATCTTTCAGCTGAAATTGAGCCGAGTTCAGTCAGTTGAGTTAGTGTTTGAGACTTGATTTTAGTTCATCTCAGTATTACTGACTTTTGTTTTAGCTCAAACCCAGTTCAGGTTCGTAATTCACTTCATTCCAATGACCATTCCATACCATTTCTCTAAAAATGGCAGCTTTTCTTGAAAATTCAGTTGGAAAGGTCAGTTGAGTCAGTGTTTGTTGAGTTCATTTGAGTTCTGAAACTCTAAAACCCAGCTCAATCCAGTTCATTTCAGTTGAATACAGCTCAAACCCTAATTTTCAACGTTACTCTAGCTTGGCAGAGCTCGAAAATCATTTCTTCAACCATTTTTGCAAATTTTGTCAATTTTAACACTTTTTGAACTGGTACAAGTGTCAATCGGGGTCTAACATCCAAAATTCTTCATTCAGGGTTAGCATTTTGCATAGCATTTCATGTCATTTCTCATCATTTCATATCATTTCTCAGCATTTCATAACATTTCATCACATTTCATTTCATTTTCGAAGTCCAGAACTCCAGCTTTATAAATTTCAATCCAAATTGAGTTTTAAAAGTTTTCAGAAATCAATTTCAAACCTCAGGTTTCCAAAATTGACATTTTCACCCCGGGAGTCTAAATTTGGAAATATTTTCTCAAGAAAAATAATCTGGATTTCTTTCAAAATCAAATTTTCAAGTTTTACACTGGATTTGCTTCGCAATGAGCTATTGAACTTCAAAATCTGAGCTCGTTTCAAAAACTGCCAAAAATAGCTCATTTCGGTTGGAAGCATTTTCTCGAGAAAAACAATATGGATTTCTTTCAAAAATATATTTTTAAATTCTACATTGGATTTGCTTCGCAATGGGATATTGAAATTCAAAATCCGAGCTCGTTTCAAAACTGCCAAAAATAGCTCGTTTTGTTGGAAGCATTTTCTCGAGAAAAACAATTTGGATTTCTTTCAAAATTACATTTTCAAATTCTACATTGGATTTGCTTCGCAACGGGGTATTGAACTTCAAAATCCGAGCTCGTTTCAAAAACTGCCAAAAATAGCTCGTTTCGTCTAAAAATTTTCTAAAAAGACTATTTTACCCCTCTAATCATCAAAATGAATTTCAAAATCAAAATTTGGACCCGCTCTGAGATGGCCCATTCATTTGCATTTCTATTTTATTCAAAAAAAAAATGCTTCTTTTTATTTATTTTTATTGATTTTTATTTATTTATTATTATTATTATTAGTATTATTTTTTTAGAGAGGTGGGACCCACAAGGTGGTTGCCCAAACCTCCAGCCCCATTTCTTTCTTTCTTTCCTTTTCCTTTTTCCCTCCTTTTCTTTCTTTCCTTTCTTTTTCCCTTTTCTTTCTTTTTCTTTCTTTTCTTCTTCTTCCCTTTCTTTTCTTCTCCCCTTCCCTTCCTTCCTTTCCCTTCTCCAGCCCATTCACGTACACTCTTTCCCTCTCTTTTCATTAACCCCTAAAAACCCTAAGTTGAGGCTGAATAAAGACCTAAGTTAAAAGAGACCAAAAAAGAAAAGAAAAAAAAAAAGCCATACGGCTGCCTCCTAACCCATCTCTCTCTCTCTCTCTCTCTCTCTCTCATTGCAGCAACACAGCCACCAGCTTTGACAGCCACCAGCTTTGACAGCCACCATCAACCTTCAACCTTTGTGCTCTCCAAGGCAGCTTCCCCTTTGAAGCCTCCATTCTTTCAAGCTCCAGCCGGCGGCCCTTTGAAGCCTCCATCCCTTCAAGCTCCAGCCCCATCGTTGCAGCCACTTCTTGGTCCAGCCAGCAGCTTTGGTGAAGCTTTCCCTTTGGTGACAGTAGCAGCCACCTCCGAATCACATACTTCAACTCCCCTAGCCATCTCCAAACACTGCAGCTAATCCAAGATAAGTCTGCATCCCTCCTACTTTATTAATTTTTCTCTAAAAATCCCATTTAATTTCCTTTATAAGCATGTATATTATATATCAATGCTAGGTACGTGAGATGATCCATCCGGAAGATGGATCGGATCTCTCATGTTAGTAGCCAAAATATAGCATAGTTGATATCCCCTGATTATTTTTATTTTGTTAGAGTTTTTTTTTTTTTTTTTTTATATATCTTACATTCACTTCATTTATCTAAGTTGGCTTTATCAATTTGTCAATAGTTATTTTGCAAGTTTAGTTCTAAGCATCCTTCACAATTGTTATTTCATGCATGATTTTTAACCTTTAAATTCCGAAATTTTTATGTTAAATAGAGATGCTAGTTACCAATCTTTTGACAAAATTCTGAGTCAATTTGGATTTTATAACCCCATAAAAAAAACAAAACACTGGATCGGGTTTTTGAACCCTCCCGAATTTCCAATTTCTGCTTTAGCAGAAAAGAACCTCCGACACCACCCTTGTGGGAGATTCGGATTGCTCTACAAAAATCACAGTGGATTCATGATTGAATCTACTAATGATCTGGAAATTTTGAGCTTTTTCCAATAAGTTTTGACCTCTGTCAAAAATCGGATTTCCCAGACCCCTGGGAAAATTTTGATTTTCCTGTGTGAGGGTACAGACATACCCTAATACATCGAGTCTGTTCAATCTATAGCCTGTCTGCAAAAACTTTCAACATAAAAGTTTTTCCTAACATAATGTTCTGCAATTTCCCAAAATTTGGGAATTTTTGGATTTGTTTCATTATTTTTCCCAGACTTTATCTTTCTGTCTAACAGATTCCAATGTCCAGAAATTCCAGAGATTTAGGTCTCTGATAACAGTGTGGCCTTTTCCAAACCGTAACCCGAATCCCAATGGTGTCAAAATATCAATTCTTTACCTATGTGTCAGGGACTTTTTCCCACAATTTCAGAAATTTTCCCATCTGATTACTAATTTTCCCACATTTTCTACCAAAACCTGTCTGTTTCCTTCATTTATTAGAGTCGCCGGATTCCGATCCGACTTGCCGGAGTGGCACAGCTCCGACCATAGGTCAA
Source organism: Nuphar pumila (assembly GCF_984573655.1). Classification (NCBI taxonomy): domain Eukaryota; kingdom Viridiplantae; phylum Streptophyta; class Magnoliopsida; order Nymphaeales; family Nymphaeaceae; genus Nuphar; species Nuphar pumila. Next base: position 75,756,510 of record NC_143249.1, on the reverse strand, counting down.
AACCAGAAAGTGTAAAAGGCAAAAATCCTTTCCTTACTGTCATCTGTCATCCCATAAAATTTGGGAAATTTTTATGGAAGTTTGATATCCTAAATCCCCTTTAGAATCAATATTTTAGGCAAAAATCATGAAATTTAGGGTTTTTATTTGAATTTCCATATTTAAAAATACAAAAAAATTAGATTTTCGAGCTCCATTCTATTTTTAGGGTTATTTTAGGTGTCCATGCCAAATTTGGTTTAATTCCAAGTTCATTTGCTCCATGTGTTAGTTTATCTTTAAATTCAGAAGCGAAAATCAAGCGAAAATCAGGTTAAATTCGATATTTTATGATATTTTCGCCATTTTAGGGTTTTTATCATGTACATAAGCATGTAGAATCATATTAGGGTTAATTTTAATCTCCTTTGCATTTCATATTTTTCAATTTTGCAAAATTTATTTCAGAAAACCCCGGTTTCAAGGCCATAGTCTTGTTATTGGGGGTATTTTGGTCATTTTGACGTAAATTTCGAAATTTCAATTTCTAATTCTCCCAAAGTTTCATGCATATCATCATATTTCATCATATTATGTTTGATTTATTTCATTTTATTTTCAAATTTCCAAAATTTACAAAAATTCTTTCAGAAAACCCTGATTTCAAGGTCATCAGGGGTATTTTGGTCATTTTGACCCCAATTTCGAATTTTCAAGTTTATTTTCGAAATTTATTCATTATTCATCATGTTTATATCAAAGGGGGTATGATTTTGGGTTTATATCTGAATAATATCCGATAATTTCCCATATTTTCGGATAAATTCAGAAAAACCTACATTTTTGTGCTAACCTTGTTTTCTAGTTTTGCAGGAATATTCAAGAAGAAGATTTTATTTTCTTATTTTATTTCAATTCAATGTAACATCAAATGTAATAATTTGGAATAAGAGTTACATTTCTGCTTAGAATAGGGTTGCATTGCATATAGTTTAATTTATGCAAATTTTAATATGTGATGTATGATTCATGCATATTTGTTTCAAATTCACTATGGTTTACACGAATGGCACGTGCACAAGCTTTTATGGAGTTTATAAACTCGGTGGGATTCGTATTTATGGCCATAGTCAGAATACGAAGAAAACCAAGATTTATGATCTTCGTATTAGCCACATTCAGCCTACACACTTAGGCTAACTTCAAAATGCACTGCATTTTTCAAAGTTTTAAAAGGATTTCCCAATTCCTCAATGAAATTCCCTTTTCAAATTCATATTCATTCATTCATATCATTCAAATTGCATTATTTCAAACTCATTTTCCAATTTCAATTTCAGAAAATTCAATTTTCTCAAGAATTTCCAAGTCTTTCTCAGGATCTGATTTTCTCAAAATCCTAAGTTTTCAAATGACATTTCAAAGCATTTCCCAAGTTCAAATCAAGATTTTCCTATGTTTTCAAATTCTCAAATTTCAAAATCCCAAGTTTTTAGAAATTTATTTTCTCATATTTTCCAGTTTTCTTGAGAATTCATTTTCCATTTCAAAAGTCATTTTCCAATGAATTTCTTGATTTTCTCAAAATTCTCAAATCTATTTTCTCAGAAAAGCAATTCCAAATTTCAAAATCGATTTTCTAAAGTTCAAATTTTCCTGAGAAATCACTTTCCAATGCAAATTTCTGATTTCCAATAAAATTCAATGATTTTCCCAGGAATTCCATTTTCAAGCATTTTCCAGTCCTTTTCTAAATGCATTTCAATTTTCCAAAGCAAACATCATATTTTCTCAAACTTGCATTATTTTCAAAATTTCATAGCACAAGCCTGATTCTTTGTGCATTTTAGGAAAAATAGAGCTTAATTTAGATATTTGAGTCAAGTTAAAGCACATAATTGGTCCTTGGTTCAATTACCCCTGGTAAAGGCGCCAGGAACGGTTGAACCTCGTACCGACAGGCGGATCCCATTCCATGGATTTTTCCCGCAAATTTTCAAAATGGAGGCGAGTAAATTTTCAAAACAATTTTCAAAACTTTGGTCGAGTTTGACTCGCGAAATTCTTTTCTCTCTCGCAAGGGAGGGGAAAAATTTTGCGATGATAACAGGTTTGGCGACCGTGATGGGACATGTCCTCGCCTGATCAATTATGTGCTTTAACTTAGCCCAATTGTCAAAATTATGTTCTATGAAATGTCAGCTTTAATTTCTGATATCATGTGAACCTAGGAGCCTAGACTTGAACCCAGCTGACATGGATTGCATATAGACTAGGCATGGTTTGGTAGGACCATATTGAGGAGAATTATGCATGCTCACTTAGACTTAGGTCTGAAATACAACACTCCTCAATCTAGGACTTGTATGAAAACAATGTTTGCTTCTTCAAAAGTTTTCAAAATTCTATCTCTTTAGGACTTAGAGCCCTCTGTTTGCCTGCATGTGATCATATTTCAAAAACCACCCCACCTATGTCTACCCGGTCTTCACGTTGCTGGGCTCTCTTCCAGAACCATAGTTCGGGACAGAGCCTCACAACTGGGCCACTTATTTGGGCTAACGCCCCCCTGCCACGTACCAAGGGCCATAGTCCAACGTATATCGGCAGGCGCTCAAGGATGTTGGGAAAACACAAGCCTAGACCCGGAGATGAGTTTTATGCCACGTACATCGAGCCTCGGCCCGAGTATATCGGCATAGCATGATTGGACACAGTTGATCTAAGCCTAGAGTCAGGATTAGGGTCCTAAAGCTCTTTCAAAATCAATGCATTTAGAGTTGGCTGCCTAGGGATTGCTGTATGTGCATAATTGTTTGTAATTGAATATATGATATTCATTTTCGCCTTATTTTCTCATATTTTTCCCAAGTTTTCCAAAATACCAAACAATTTTCCAAAATACCTCATTTTTCATTTTTTATGAAATATCTCCTTTTTCTCAAAAACCCTGGACGATTTTTCTAAATTATCCACCTTTTCCTTCAAAACTCCAGGAAATCTTCCATTCTTTCGTTCCACTGGACTTCGAATTTCCAGCTTTCATTTTATCCTGCCTGCAATTTTCAAATTTCTTATATTTTTCCAAAGTCTAATTCTAGTCTTCTTGTCTTTCAGTCCAATGGCATCCAGTCAGCTCGATTCTGTTTTTCCTGAGGGTCACATCTCCTATGAGGTGCGACAAAGTCTTCCTGAGCATCGATCTCTTAGCACCGGACCCTTCTTCCCCCGGTGGTACTATGTCTGGTTCAAAAATTTCTCTCGTATGTTTTCGGACCACTTGAGCGATTGTGGGTTGGAATTGGCATCTGCAGTGGGAAAGTTGACAGTCAACGGCAATCTGATTCATGCACTGGCGGAGCGGTGGAATCCGCGCACTTGCACGTTCTGGTTCCCGTGGGGCGAGATGACAATACTGATGGATGAATTCTCAGAGATTATGGGACTGCCTGAGCCAGCCGGTCAGCCTGGAGATCCGTTAGAGCAGCAGTTTCTGATCAATGTCAAAGGTCTGGACCCCAAAGATGCCGTAGCTCGCATGACAGGGCGCAAGTCTTGGCCACTGATTGAAGAAAATGGGAATGAATACGTGAGTCTGATCGAGATCTACCGACAGTATGGAGAATTCGCAGAAGTCAGCTTGTTGTCCAGGACAGCTCGAGAGAGAATTCAGCATGCGATGGTTTTGTGTACTGTGGGACTTGCTTTCTTTCCAGATGGACAGAATTATGTGGATGTCAGAATAGTTCAACTTTTGAGAAGATGGGGAAGTCGACAGACCAGCCGTCTCTCGATAGCCATGGCCGCGCTTGCTTTTCTATACAGAGGACTGACCCGCTTCACACTTGGAGAGTCCATCTTAGTCGAGGGATGTACTTATGCTCTTCAATCTTGGTTCCTTCAGCATGTACCAACCAGAGCTAGTTCATTCAGATACAACGGTAAGGAGCTCCTTCCAGTTGCGCGATACCGATTCCTGATCGACTATCTGCAGGAAGAAGAAGTGGTGTGGGACTATTTTGATCGAGAATTATCGCCTCCCAGATACACCTATGCATATGACAAGAGATTCAAGTTGCTTGGTCCATTCTTCTGTGCTTACTATCATCCGGAGCGGTGTGTTCGACAGTTTTCTCAGAGACAGAAGCACATAGAGATGCGGCTGCTATCTGGAGTTGTGCCAGAGTTCGACCTTACATCAGCACAGTGGTCCGGAGCATACCATTCTGCCAGATATGGCTGGGACTCTTTTGTTACTCTTCCGCTTTTTCCCGGTCCTCGTGTCTCTGCTAGTTATAAAGAGTGGTGGCAAATTGTCTGTCCGCCCCCTCTTTCTCAAGTTTATTATTGATGCAATCATGTTTTCTTTCAATAAATAAAAATCTTGCAAATTCTTCAATTTTTGGTTTGACGCCCTCGCCTAGGTAACAAGGCTTAATTTTCAGTTGTTTATTTTCTTTGCAAAGGAATGACAACGCAATTGTCGTAATCCCAGCGACGACTCAATCCCTAGTAATGGGATATTCTTTCAAATTGTCTACCAAAATTCTCAGCGAATATTTTCTTCCAATCAAAATCTCTCTCAAAAGCCTAACCATCGATTTTGCTCTGCAGAGAGCCTTCGTGACAGTCAATGGTTCAAACAAGGTCAGGGAAGAAGACTGCATCAGTCGAGGGAATCGCATATTCGACAGCTTCAGACGAAGAAATGGATTCCCCGCGCTCAGGCAAAAATCAGGGGCAACAGGTTGAGGATGACATTGATCCTCAAATGTATGCCATGTTTAAGAAGATGATGACTAAGATGCTGGCAGAACAAGCTGAAGCCAGTACAGAGAAAGCACAGGTGAAGCAAAAGACAAAAGGCCGGGCAGTCAAGAAAGCCTTGAAGATATCCAAGAAGCCTGCTCAGCATGTTGATGCAACTGATGAAGAGGAATCAGTGGAAGATTCAGATGAAGAGTTTGAGACCCAACAGGCATTCCGCAAGTCTACCCAGGGGCAGGGGTCAGCCCACAAATTCAAAGAGCAATCTCTCAATGACTCTAACCAGCCGCAGTTCAAAGATGTGGTCAGAATGCTTCGAGACCTGCAGGCCCGTGACAAGGGCAAGAAAGTCTTCACCAGCGAAGACTTCTATGATGGTTTGGATGGGGACGACAATCTCGAGAATCTCCCCAGAAAGTTTATCAAATTCGATGGTTCTGGCGATCCTAAAGCTCATCTCGCCATGTTCTTCGCTGAATGCTCCAGATTCAAACGAGACAATCGTGCACTTTTCCTATGTTTCCCTCGCAGTCTGGAGGGAACCGCAGCTAAATGGTACTCGGAGCATGTGAATCCAATTGAGTTGAAGGAATTTGACAAAGTGGTAAACATGTTCATTGAGCGATTTCTCTTCAATGCTGAGGCACTTCCCACCCTCAACCATCTTTGCGGCCTTAAACAGAGAGAAAATGAGAAGGCCAGAGATTTTATCCACCGATGGAGGTCAGCTTGCAACAAGATGAGGGACCCCATATCAGAGGGACATGCTTTGTCCCTAATTCTGAGTAACTTCTCACAGCCTCTAAGAGGTCTCATCTCTACTGCACCATCAAGGACATTCATTGAACTGACAGAACGAGCTGAATGGCTCGAGTTGAGCATGGAAAATGGTTTCTACGAAGGCTTCACTTTCACCAAGAACAACGGCCAGAATGAGCAGAAGAAGAAAACTCACTTCACTCATTCTGTCAGAAATAATAATTGGAACCACTATAAGGGGCAGAACAAAGATTTCTGTTATGGGGCAGGAAGTTCCAACAAGAATGATCAGAAAGGCAAATCAGTGCCTCAATACAATAAGCCCCTTCAATTAGAACAGGGACCGAAGCCCCGAGAAAAAGTAAAGCATGAAGGGTGGAGTTATGACAGGAAATTCACTCCACTAGACCAATCCCTCGAGACTGTGCTCGAGTATATGTTGACCAAGGAGATGGTCAAACTGCCTAGGTTGGTTGATCCCCCTATTCCCATGGGGAAATTCAAAGATCAATTTTGTAAATTTCACAGAACAGTGGGGCACAATACTGAGAACTGCTTCGTTCTCAAAAATATTGTTCAGGATCTCATCGACAAGAATCTTCTGGTAGAGGGTGCCGAAGATGAAAATATGGATATTCTAAAGAAACCCTTTCCCCATCATTCTACGGCGGTCGTCTCTGAACAGCCTTTTCAGCCGCAGGAGCATATTAGGCCATGCTCTAAAAGTGATATGCAAATCCAACATCAGGTCCTTGTACTGCAGCAAACTGAGTCCAAAGCTCAGAAAATAGATCTCATTGCAGCTTTTGGTAAAATGAAAGTATCTGATAAACCCGCTGGGGTATCTCCTGAGGTGGCTAAAAGAATGCCATGGCTCCCCAAGCACTTTATTAAGCCCGCTCCGGAGAAAGGTGAGACATCGACACCAAAGCCGATTACTGCATTATCCAATGTCTCAATCTTGGATTTAGCCCAAGCTTCCGCCAAGCACCAGCAAGTGTTGAATGATCTGTTGCAGAAAATCAAAGTGAGACCGAGCATAACTCCTGAAGACATGGCCCAGATAGTCAATCAGGCCATGACAAATGCTCCAATCACTTTCTCAGATGAAGATCTTTCTAAGCCGCATGTGTTTCACAACAACGCTTTGTATGTTGTGATTCGAGCTAGAGGAATGACTGTTCCTCATGTGCTGATAGATGGAGGCAGCAGCCTCAATATATGCCCAGAAATGACAGCCAAAGCTTTGGGCATTAGAGAAGAGGAATATATCCCAGACCCGATCACTATCTACGGGTTTGATAATCATGGCCAGACAGCTAAAGGGAAAATTTTCTTAGAAATTTTCATTGACTACTCGGTCCACTCTGTCCTTTTTCATGTGGTCAACGTACCCCCAACGTATAATCTGTTGTTGGGACGACCGTGGATTCATAACACGAACGCGGTGCCGTCTACTTTGCATCAGTGTGTCAAGTGGTCAAAAGGTGGAATGATCACAACAGTCTTGGGCGAGGATCCGGAGAAGAGGCTTGCACAACCCATGGTTCCTAGGCCCACTTTCACTACTGATATCCCTAGCATTAGGGGCATTGATGAGGTCAGCTTTGAAGAAAATTCGAGAATACTGCAGACGGCTGAACAGCCAGCACATACAGTGGCCATGACTCGATGGAGAGGCCCACAGTTTTTCAAGATTGGAGGACGAATTGACTATAGTACATTCAAAGATCATCCACTATTCTCCCAATTTATGAAGGCCAAAAAGGGATTTGATCTGTTAGTAAAGCATGGTTATCAGCCTTTTCAAGGCCTGGGAAAAAATGGGAATGGTCGTCTCGAGCCAGTAATTCCTCAGCACTATCCTCAGAGGGCCGGATTGGGCTTTAGTGGCAGAAGATCTCAGAAGGGCACTATCTTTATCAAAGGGACGCACTAAGGGCATCTGCTTGTCTTTCATTTCTATTCTTTTGTTTTCACATTTAGGATGATATCCCGTTTCATTTCAATCATTGTCCTCAATTCAATCTTTCAATAAAGTTGCAAATTTCCTTTGTCTATCTGGATGCCATTTGTCTCTTTACTTCTCGTTATCAAATCTTTGAAAATTTGCCATTATTCTTCTCTTTTATCTTTCAAATTATTTTCTTAACAAAAGTAATTTGTTTTATGATAGGAGATTTTCCTGAATCGATTTATTCTCCAATTTTCAGAATGTCTTCCCGATCTATCAAGAAGCTCGTTCTTAATCCAGAGGCCTTTTCAAAGCCAACAGTGATTCATCAGGTTAAAATAAGAGCAGAATGCAGTCAGATTACAAAGCAGTCAGAAGAACTTGCAGAATTTGATTCAGCTCTTCAAGAATTACCAGAATTTGCAGCAATTCAGAAACAAGATGAGCCATCATCCTTAGTTCAGGATCCGACTGAGGATATCAATATTGGATCAGAAGATGATCCTAAAATTCTCAAGATTGGCAGCAGTTTGAGCCCGGAAGAGAAAGAAAGGCTCACCCGTTTTCTCAAGCAACATGATGAAGTGTTCGCGTGGACATATGAGGACATGCCAGGTCTAGATACCAAATTGGTTGAACATCGTCTCATCCTAAAACCAAATGTCAAGCCGGTTAAGCAGAAACTGAGAAAGATGGATCCTCGAGTGGAACAACAAGTTAAGGAAGGTCTAGAAGACCTACTCAAAGCAGGGTTCATTCGAACCATTGACTATCCAGATTGGCTAGCAAATATTGTTGTTGTTCCCAAGAAAAATGGTAAAGTTCGAATTTGCATCGACTTCAGAGATCTCAATAAAGCGACTCATAAGGATGATTATCCACTTCCTAATATTGATCTTTTGATTGATAGCACAGCAGGTCACGCTATGTTCTCTTTTATGGATGGATATTCCGGATATAATCAGATCAAGTTGGCCGCTCGTGATCAGTCCAAGACATCTTTCACTACTCCTTGGGGCACTTTTTGTTATACAGTCATGCCATTTGGGCTTAAGAATGCTGGAGCCACTTATCAGCGTGCTATGGCCGTCATTTTCCATGATCAGATGCACAAAATCATGGATGCCTATGTCGATGATATTCTGGTAAAATCCAAAGAAGAAGAAGATCACATCGAAACTCTCAATCAAGTTTTCAAGCGGCTCATTCTTTACAAGCTAAGACTCAATCCACAAAAATGTGTTTTTGGAGTCGAATCTGGCAAATTGTTAGGCTTTCTAGTCAGCAAAAAGGGGATAGAAGTTGATCCCGCTAAGGCCAAAGCTATCATTGACATGTCTCCCCCGACTAATCTGAAAGAATTGCGTAGCCTTCAGGGACGCATGCAATCAATTCGGCGATTCATATCCAATTTGGCCATGAGATGTGAGCCTTTCAATCATTTGCTCAGAAAAGGAGTGAAATTCGAATGGGGACCAGAGTGTCAGCAATCGTTCGAACGCATCAAGAAATATTTGCTCAATCCTCCTGTGTTAAAGCCGCCAGAATTAGGGAAACTCCTACTGCTATACATTTCAGTTAATCAAGTGGCTTGTGGCGGATTCTTGGCGCAATACGAAAAAGGCAGTCTGGTAGAGCATGCCATTTACTATGTGAGTAAAACCTTCATTGATTATGAGAAGAAATACTCTCAGATAGAGAAGACATGTCTAGCTCTGGTTTGGATGTGTCAGAAATTGAGACACTATCTGTTGACATCTGAAGTCAAGATCCTATCCAAATTAAATCCTCTCAAGTATATTCTAGAGCAACCCTTCCTCAGTGGACGGATTGCCAAATGGCAGGTTTTATTAATGCAATACGATTTGGAATATGTCTCTCAGCAATCTATCAAGGGCCAAGCAATTGCAGATCAATTAGCAGATTTTCCTTTAGCAGAAGATGTTAAAATCGAGGATGATTTCCCCGATGAGCGGATCTGCAATATTCAACAATATCCAATTTGGAATTTATTCTTTGACGGTTCCAAGAATATGGCAGGCATAGGAATCAGGATTCTGTTGATCACACCTGAGAAGGAGATGATCCCCTTTTCTCTCAAATTAGATTTTCAGTGCACTCATAATATGGCCGAGTATGAAGCTTTGATACAAGGTCTGAAAATTCTACGAGACTTCAATGTCAAAAGAGTGCATGCTTATGGCGACTCTTTGCTCGTCGTCAATCAAGTCTTAGCTGAATGGCAAGTGAAGGATCAGAAGTTACTTCCTTATCAGAAGATCGTCTCAGCTCTTGTTAGCAATTTCGAAGAATTCCAACTTTTCCATGTCAAGAGAGACTTCAATCAAATTGCAGACAGTTTAGCCAATCTGGGATCCATCATGTCTTTCAAGAACGAAGAATCTTGTCGCTCCTTTGAAATTGGCAGACTTGATCAACCTGCTTTCATCCCAGTAGAGCAGGTAAACCAGGCGGAGCAAACGAAGAAGCCCTGGTATCATGACATCAAGAATTTCATTGAAACTGGCGAATTTCCTCCAGAACTCTCAAAGAAAGAGCGGCGAGCAATTCAGCGCATGTCTGCGCGATATTTTATTCTTGCCAACGTCCTTTATCGTCGTGGATTCAGCTCTGAATATTCCAGATGTTTGGACGAAGAAGAAGCCAAAGAAGTTGTGGAAGAAGCACATGAAGGTATCTGCGGTGGTCATGTTGGCTACCAAACTCTTGTCAAACAAATCATCCGAGCAGGCTATTACTGGAGAACTATGCAACAAGATTGTTATCGTTTTGTGAAGAAGTGCGTTCAATGCCAGATGCATGCACCTTCCATTCATGCGCCAGCGACATATTTGCAATCTGTCGTCTCACCATGGCCATTTTCTATGTGGGCTTTTGATGTTGTTGGCCCCATTACTCCTTCTGCTTCAAATGGCCATAAATATTTTCTTGCTGCAACAGAATATTTTACTAAATGGGTAGAAGCAGCCACTCTACGCACAGTAGAAGGTCGACATGTGGTCTCGTTCATCCATAGGAATATCCTATGTCGTTTCGGCATACCACATGATATTGTGTCAGATAATGGCAGTCATTTCAAGAATGAGAAAATGAGGACTTTTTGTTTGAAGTTCAAAATTCATCATCATTTCTCCTCTCCTTATTATCCTTAAGGAAATGGCCAAGCAGAGGCCACCAATAAGATTTTGATTCGAATCCTGGAGCGAACTTTGGAAACAGGTCGTGACTGGCATGAGAAGATTCATGATGCATTGTGGGCATATCGAACCACCATTCGAACTCCAACTAATGCTACTCCGTCAGAACTTGTCTACGGAACCGAAGTAGTATTGCCTCTACATGTTCAGAAACCTGCTCTGAAATTTGCATCACTTCTCGAATTACCTCTTAATCAGTATCAACAACAGCGGCTAGTACAACTTGATTTGCTAGATGAAAGAAGACTCAGAGCAGCAGAGCACGCTCAATCATATCGTCAGAGGATAGCCAGACAATATGCAAAATCAGTCATTGAAAGAAAATTTCGAGTCAATGATCTAGTGCTCAGATCAACGGCTTATCTCAAGCACCGCCCAGGTGGCAAGTGGTCACCAAATTGGGAAGGTCCCTATGTTGTCAAAGAGGCATTACCTCGTAATTCATATCGGCTCATAAATGCTGACGGAGTGGAATTACCAGATCCCATCAATGCTCGGCATTTGAAAAAATTCTATACTTAAACCATGTCTTATTCTTTGTAATTCCTCCAAATTTTGTTCAATAATGGTTAAATTCTCCTTTCCCAGTTATACTGGGGCATTTTTTTAAAAATTTTGTTTTTATCTACAAATATCCTGTATGCAGGCAGGATAAACAAATCTCTCATTTTGCACGCATGTGCATTCATTTATATCATTTTCATATTTGCATACATCTGCATTCATTGGCATGCATTTGCATCAAGTTCGTTACCCATTCAGGATAAGGGATAATCCTGAGACCCCGACAATCATTCTCGTTACAATTCCCAAATACTTTAAGAGCATAGGTCTCTTTTAAAAATTCAAATTTCAAATTAAAAACAAGGTATATTTTCAAAACTCAGTGCTTGAACTGGTACAATTTTGAAATCCAGTGCTCAAACTGGTACACTTCCAAAATTCAGTGCTCGAACTGATATATTTTTAAAATCCAATGTCTATGTTGACATATTTTCAAAACCCGGTATTCATGCTGGTGTTCTTTCAAGATTGAGCACTTGTGTTAGTGTCTCACTGGTGGGTCGTATCAGTCAACCTCTCGGGTTCAGTCTTTGTGCTGATCATTCATCAAAGTTCAAATTTCAATTACCAATTCGGCCCTCGAGCCACCCAATTTCCAAATTTCCAATTTCGACCTCTGGGTCAACCAATTTTCAAATTCGATCTTCGGGTCACTCAATTTCCAATTTCGACCTTCGGGCCAATCAATTTCCAAAATTTCCAATTTTGACCTTCGGGTCAATCAATTTCCCAATTTCCAATTTTTGAATTCCAAATTTCCGATTTAGACATTTGGGTCAACCAATTTTGACCTTCGAGTCAATCAATTTCCAGTTTCCAAATATCAATTTCCAAATTTCCAAATTTCCAATTTCAAATTCCAAATTCCAAATTTCAAAATTTTAAATTTTCCGAATTCCAATTTCATACCAATTCCAATCATTTCCTGTTGCGAGAGACCCTTTGTACAGGGAGAGTTCAAGGGAGCTCGTTCTTTTCGCATGCTATCCTTTGTTCACCTAGCCCCTTTTCAGGGAGAGTTTGAAGGGACTCATGTCTATGTGAACCGTTTGCAAAACAAATTTCCAATTTCATACAAGGAACCCTTAATTCAGGGAGAGCTTCGACGGAAGCTCGCTTTCCTTGTGACCGCAATTTCAAACTAGGCCATTTCATCATGAAGGACCCTCTTTTCAGGGAGAGTGTGATGGACTCGTTCCTTCATGACCAATTCACCGACCTCATCATTACCGGCCCCCTTTCCATAAGAGAAGCCTAATGTTAGGAAGTTTTGACGAAAGCTTAATTTCTCTTCGAAAGTTCGTTTTGCAAACACCTCCTCTTCAGGGAAGAGAGGAGTAATTTCTATTTCCAATGTCTGAATCTTCTCCTTTGGGGAAAGGAGAAGAAAATTTTTGTCATGGATGTGTTACGTTGTGCTTCAAATACTCGCTTCCACAAAGGATTTCAAGAAAATCTTGTCAATTTATCATTAAATATTTGTTGATTTCAAAATTTTTGTTGCACAAAAACATTACCTCAGAATACCTTCAGTATTATCTCTGAAAGGTCAAAGCTTTCGTGAAAAAGGATTCAAAATTCAAATTCTTTCTATTAGCCGACCAAAAGGATGAAGAATAAATCCCCAATATGGCCAGCAAAGGAAATTCAATATTGTTGCAAAGCCATAAGTGATCGGTATTGATCGCAGTCAATGGCACATTTTTAAAGATCATTCTTGGAAAATAAAGCAGTCAAAATATCCTGGGTGATACAGAAAAATCCATTCAATCCCTACATCTCCTCAATCACCTAAAGCTGCAATTAAATATCTGCAAAAGGGATCTCTCAACTGTCGTCAAGATGAAGGCGAATTAGGCGAGTAGACCCCCGGGGCCAAAGAAGATTCAAATCATCTCCAAGATGACGGAGTTTGTGACGGATCCTTCCAGGGAAAGTTCAGAGCACCGTCAAGATGAAGGCGATTGCGATGGGCCTCCCGACAAACCCTAAAAGATATTTAATTTCTGCTATCATCAACAGATTTCCAACCAAAGAGCCAATAACCGTCAATATAATCCCTGAGAGAAAAGAAGGATCGAAGCATCTCTGAGATGAAGGAGTTTGTGACGTACCCTTCTAAAAAAAAAAAGAGAGAGAAAAGTCAAGACATCTCCAAAATGAAGGATGATGTAATCTCCAAAAACCCAAGAGAGCTCTAATTCTGCCAAAAAAAAAAATAGTAGGCAGAAAGATCGTCATGAGAAAGAATTTCAGGATATCAGACTGCCAAATCTGCCAAAGAATCCTCTTTAAATTTTGTGAAATTCTATTATCAATATTCTTTCACAAATTGCTTTCACAATATCAAGAATACTCTCTTTTCTGCTCATATCAGGGAAATTGATAGCTTCCTTGAAAGAAAGCCAATTGCAAGCAATTTGAATTCGAATCTTGATTTTACGAAGTTAAGCCCAATCGGAGATAATACTTCAGGAAGAAAAGAGGGAATATTTTCAAAGCAATGTGCATCACTTTCAATTATTTCGAATCAACAATAATTTTCAACATTTTGACAATATTTTCTAGCTATCCTGGCGTGAAGCGAGAGCTTGAGGTTCATCTTTGGCGCATCCCGACATCAGTTGTTATCCCTTTTAAGGACTTGATAATGGGAGTTTTCAAGATTCCTTCCCTTCTGTTGGTATAATCTGAGCGCATGGGCTCTCAGATTCGCACACTTCCCTGTGTCCCCACTGTCCCACCATAGACAGTCCAATTTCGGCTTGAGGTTAAGCCACCAATTCCAGCAAAAGGTCACCAATTTCAAAAGTTATTTAGTCTCAGCAATGAGACGCCCAAAATCAAACCCCTTTTCAAGCTTTAGGGACCCCAATTTCATCCTTTTGCAAAACCCCTATCGGATTCATTGTGCGGAAATCCGAAGGTTCCATCATGGTTTCTTCCTTCGAGGATTCCATTCATTTTTCTACCCAATCAGGATAAGGGTACAAACCTGAGCCTCCTTTGATGAGGTATTTCATTTTCCGCCCAATCAGGTTAAGGGTACAAACCTGAGCCTCAACCAATGAGGTATTTCATTTTCTGCCCAATCAGGATAAGGGTACAAACCTGAGCCTCCTTTGATGAGGTATTTCATTTTCCGCCCAATCAGGATAAGGGTACAAACCTGAGCCTCCTTTGATGAGGTATTTCATTTCCCGGTCAGGTTAAGGGTACAAACCTGAGCCTCATTTTAATGAGGTATTTCATTTCCCGGTCAGGTTAAGGGTACAAACCTGAGCCTCATTCTGATGAGGTATTTCATTTCCCTGTCAGGTTAAGGGTACAAACCTGAGCCTCATTCTGATGAGGTATTTCATTCCCCGGTCAGGTTAAGGGTCAAACCTGAGCTTCGTTTCTACACGAGGAATTTTCCGTCCCATCCAGGTTAAGGGCAAAACCTGAATCTCACTTCTTTTGAGGTAAATTTTTTTTTCTTTATTCTCCATTTCATATCTACCATTTTCATCAGGGCTAATATCTTCATATCCAATCGGATCCTTCTAACTGGGGCATTTTTATAGCCAAAATTTGGTGTGTTTTTCTTTGCCACTAAGCTCGTCTTCAAGCCGGCTTAGTAGCAAAGAGGGGCATCTGTAAACACCCCAAATTTTCCACATCCATTCTCAAACAACCCCCCTCATGCAGTGCCAACCTTGTTAGGTCAGTGTAGGAGTCAAACCCCGAGTCAGTTTCAGAAAATCACCATTATACCCATTTTCATTAGGAAAATTACCATTTTACCCCTAGGTCATCCCAGACCCCAGTCAGTCGGAGTCAACCAAGCTCATTGGTCAGTTCAAGACAGTTAGAATATCAGTCATCTCAAGCTCATCTGATCTCATAAGGAATAAACCATTTTCATTTCTGACCATTCCTGCCAAAATGGGATCATTTCTTCAGAAATGAGCTTACTTCTCACTCAAATCCAGGCCAATTGTCTCAAAGTCAGTCATTCCCAGTCAGTCATGTTCCCCAGAGTCTAACTTGAGCTCACCAGAAGTTCAAGTGCTCCAATTTCAGTTCAAAACCATTTCCAAGTGTCTAGGAGCCCATTTTAGTCCATTTCAGATCTTTCAGCTGAAATTGAGCCGAGTTCAGTCAGTTGAGTTAGTGTTTGAGACTTGATTTTAGTTCATCTCAGTATTACTGACTTTTGTTTTAGCTCAAACCCAGTTCAGGTTCGTAATTCACTTCATTCCAATGACCATTCCATACCATTTCTCTAAAAATGGCAGCTTTTCTTGAAAATTCAGTTGGAAAGGTCAGTTGAGTCAGTGTTTGTTGAGTTCATTTGAGTTCTGAAACTCTAAAACCCAGCTCAATCCAGTTCATTTCAGTTGAATACAGCTCAAACCCTAATTTTCAACGTTACTCTAGCTTGGCAGAGCTCGAAAATCATTTCTTCAACCATTTTTGCAAATTTTGTCAATTTTAACACTTTTTGAACTGGTACAAGTGTCAATCGGGGTCTAACATCCAAAATTCTTCATTCAGGGTTAGCATTTTGCATAGCATTTCATGTCATTTCTCATCATTTCATATCATTTCTCAGCATTTCATCACATTTCATTTCATTTTCGAAGTCCAGAACTCCAGCTTTATAAATTTCAATCCAGATTGAGTTTTAAAAGTTTTCAGAAATCAATTTCAAACCTCAGGTTTCCAAAATTGACATTTTCACCCCGGGAGTCTAAATTTGGAAATATTTTCTCAAGAAAAATAATCTGGATTTCTTTCAAAATCAAATTTTCAAGTTTTACACTGGATTTGCTTCGCAATGAGCTATTGAACTTCAAAATCTGAGCTCGTTTCAAAAACTGCCAAAAATAGCTCATTTCGGTTGGAAGCATTTTCTCGAGAAAAACAATATGGATTTCTTTCAAAAATATATTTTTAAATTCTACATTGGATTTGCTTCGCAATGGGATATTGAAATTCAAAATCCGAGCTCGTTTCAAAACTGCCAAAAATAGCTCGTTTTGTTGGAAGCATTTTCTCGAGAAAAACAATTTGGATTTCTTTCAAAATTACATTTTCAAATTCTACATTGGATTTGCTTCGCAACGGGGTATTGAACTTCAAAATCCGAGCTCGTTTCAAAAACTGCTAAAAATAGCTCATTTCGTCTAAAATTTTTCTAAAAAGACTATTTTACCCCTCTAATCGTCAAAATGAATTTCAAAATCAAAATTTGGACCCGCTCTGAGATGGCCCATTCATTTGCATTTCTATTTTATTCAAAAAAAAAATGCTTCTTTTTATTTATTTTTATTGATTTTTATTTATTTATTATTATTATTATTAGTATTATTTTTTTTAGAGAGGTGGGACCCACAAGGTGGTTGCCCAAACCTCCAGCCCCATTTCTTTCTTTCTTTCCTTTTCCTTTTTCCCTCCTTTTCTTTCTTTCCTTTCTTTTTCCCTTTTCTTTCTTTTTCTTTCTTTTCTTCTTCTTCCCTTTCTTTTCTTCTCCCCTTCCCTTCCTTCCTTTCCCTTCTCCAGCCCATTCACGTACACTCTTTCCCTCTCTTTTCATTAACCCCTAAAAACCCTAAGTTGAGGCTGAATAAAGACCTAAGTTAAAAGAAACCAAAAAAGAAAAGAAAAAAAAAAGCCATACGGTTGCCTCCTAACCCATCTCTCTCTCTCTCTCTCTCTCTCTCTCTCTCTCTCTCTCTCTCATTGCAGCAACACAGCCACCAGCTTTGACAGCCACCATCAACCTTCAACCTTTGTGCTCTCCAAGGCAGCTTCCCCTTTGAAGCCTCCATTCTTTCAAGCTCCAGCCGGCGGCCCTTTGAAGCCTCCATCCCTTCAAGCTCCAGCCCCATCGTTGCAGCCACTTCTTGGTCCAGCCAGCAGCTTTGGTGAAGCTTTCCCTTTGGTGACAGTAGCAGCCACCTCCGAATCACCTACTTCAACTCCCCTAGCCATCTCCAAACACTGCAGCTAATCCAAGGTAAGTCTGCATCCCTCCTACTTTATTAATTTTTCTCTAAAAATCCCATTTAATTTCCTTTATAAGCATGTATATTATATATCAATGCTAGGTACGTGAGATGATCCATCCGGAAGATGGATCGGATCTCTCATGTTAGTAGCCAAAATATAGCATAGTTGATATCCCCTGATTATTTTTATTTTGTTAGAGTTTTTTTTTTTTTATATATCTTACATTCACTTCATTTATCTAAGTTGGCTTTATCAATTTGTCAATAGTTATTTTGCAAGTTTAGTTCTAAGCATCCTTCACAATTGTTATTTCATGCATGATTTTTAACCTTTAAATTCCGAAATTTTTATGTTAAATAGAGATGCTAGTTACCAATCTTTTGCCAAAATTCTGAGTCAATTCGGGTTTTATAACCCCATAAAAAAAACAAAACACTGGATCGAGTTTTTGAACCCTCCCGAATTTCCAATTTCTGCTTTAGCAGAAAAGAACCTCCGACACCACCCTTGTGGGAGATTCGGATTGCTCTACAAAAATCACAGTGGATTCATGATTGAATCTACTAATGATCTGGAAATTTTGAGCTTTTTCCAATAAGTTTTGACCTCTGTCAAAAATCGGATTTCCCAGACCCCTGGGAAAATTTTGATTTTCCTGTGTCAGGGTACAGACATACCCTAATACATCGAGTCTGTTCAATCTATAGCCTGTCTGCAAAAACTTTCAACATAAAAGTTTTTCCTAACATAATGTTCTGCAATTTCCCAAAATTTGGGAATTTTTGGATTTGTTTCATTATTTTTCCCAGACTTTATCTTTCTGTCTAACAGATTCCAATGTCCAGAAATTCCAGAGATTTAGGTCTCTGATAACAGTGTGGCCTTTTCCAAACCGTAACCCGAATCCCAATGGTGTCAAAATATCAATTCTTTACCTATGTGTCAGGGACTTTTTCCCACAATTTCAGAAATTTTCCCATCTGATTACTAATTTTCCCACATTTTCTACCAAAACCTGTCTGTTTCCTTCATTTATTAGAGTCGCCGGATTCCGATCCGACTTGCTGGAGTGGCACAGCTCCGACCATAGGTCAAAACCAGAAAGTGTAAAAGGAAAAAATCCTTGCCTTACTGTAATCTGTCATCCCATAAAATTTGGGAAATGTTTATGGAAGTTTGATATCCTAAATCCCCTTTAGAATCAATATTTTAGGCAAAAATCATGAAATTTAGGGTTTTTATTTGAATTTCCATATTTAAAAATACAAAAAAATTAGATTTTCGAGCTCCATTCTATTTTTAGGGTTATTTTAGGTGTCCATGCCAAATTTGGTTTAATTCCAAGTTCATTTGCTCCATGTGTTAGTTTATCTTTAAATTCAGAAGCGAAAATCAAGCGAAAATCAGGTTAAATTCGATATTTTATGATATTTTCGCCATTTTAGGGTTTTTATCATGTACATAAGCATGTAGAATCATATTAGGGTTAATTTTAATCTCCTTTGCATTTCATATTTTTCAATTTTGCAAAATTTATTTCAGAAAACCCTGGTTTCAAGGCCATAGTCTTGTTATTGGGGGTATTTTGGTCATTTTGACGTAAATTTCGAAATTTCAATTTCTAATTCTCCCAAAATTTCATGCATATCATCATATTTCATCATATTATGTTTGATTTATTTCATTTTATTTTCAAATTTCCAAAATTTACAAAAATTCTTTCAGAAAACCCTGATTTCAAGGTCATCAGGGGTATTTTGGTCATTTTGACCCCAATTTCGAATTTTCAAGTTTATTTTAGAAATTTATTCATTATTCATCATGTTTATATCAAAGGGGGTATGATTTTGGGTTTATATCTGAATAATATCTGATAATTTCCCATATTTTCGGATAAATTCAGAAAAACCTACATTTTTGTGCTAACCTTGTTTTCTAGTTTTGCAGGAATATTCAAGAAGAAGATTTTATTTTCTTATTTTATTTCAATTCAATGTAACATCAAATGTAATAATTTGGAATAAGAGTTACATTTCTGCTTAGAATAGGGTTGCATTGCATATAGTTTAATTTATGCAAATTTTAATATGTGATGTATGATTCATGCATATTTGTTTCAAATTCACTATGGTTTACACGAATGGCACGTGCACAAGCTTTTATGGAGTTTATAAACTCGGTGGGATTCGTATTTATGGCCATAGTCAGAATACGAAGAAAACCAAGATTTATGATCTTCGTATTAGCCACATTCAGCCTACACACTTAGGCTAACTTCAAAATGCACTGCATTTTTCAAAGTTTTAAAAGGATTTCCCAATTCCTCAATGAAATTCCCTTTTCAAATTCATATTCATTCATTCATATCATTCAAATTGCATTATTTCAAACTCATTTTCCAATTTCAATTTCAGAAAATTCAATTTTCTCAAGAATTTCCAAGTCTTTCTCAGGATCTGATTTTCTCAAAATCCTAAGTTTTCAAATGACATTTCAAAGCATTTCCCAAGTTCAAATCAAAATTTTCTTATGTTTTCAAATTCTCAAATTTCAAAATCCCAAGTTTTTAGAAATTTATTTTCTCATATTTTCCAGTTTTCTTGAGAATTCATTTTCCATTTCAAAAGTCATTTTCCAATGAATTTCTTGATTTTCTCAAAATTCTCAAATCTATTTTCTCAGAAAAGCAATTCCAAATTTCAAAATCGATTTTCTAAAGTTCAAATTTTCCTGAGAAATCACTTTCCAATGCAAATTTCTGATTTCCAATAAAATTCAATGATTTTCCCAGGAATTCCATTTTCAAGCATTTTCCAGTCCTTTTCTAAATGCATTTCAATTTTCCAAAGCAAACATCATATTTTCTCAAACTTGCATTATTTTCAAAATTTCATAGCACAAGCCTGATTCTTTGTGCATTTTAGGAAAAATAGAGCTTAATTTAGATATTTGAGTCAAGTTAAAGCACATAATTGGTCCTTGGTTCAATTACCCCTGGTAAAGGCGCCAGGAACGGTTGAACCTCGTACCGACAGGCGGATCCCATTCCATGGATTTTTCTCGCAAATTTTCAAAATGGAGGCGAGTAAATTTTCAAAACAATTTTCATAACTTTGGTCGAGTTTGACTCGCGAAATTCTTTTCTCTCTCGCAAGGGAGGGGAAAAATTTTGCGATGATAACACCCTACTAACCCTTAGTTAGTTAATCATAGCTAACCGTACCTCTAATTAACCATAGTTAGCCAACTGACCCTAGTCGACCCTAGTTAGTAACTAATCCTAGTAGCCTAACCTTAGTCGACTTAACCATAGTTAGTTCATTTACTCTAACTTAGTTCCTAGTTAACCCTAACTGTACCCTAGCTAACCCTAGGTCTCTAACATTAGTTAGTCACTAACTCTAATTAGTTACTAACCATGGTTAAATTAGCATTAGGTTAATGTCATGTTCCAGTAGTTTTTAGAATTAATCTTAGAGTAGTTAGTTGGTTAGTGACATTAGAATTAGAGTTACAACTTAGTTTAGAATAGATTAATAATAGTGATGTGTTTAGATTAACTTTAGTCTAGGTTGTGTAATTTATTTCCAGGTTTTTATAAATTAGCTTAATTGTTGTCCTTTGCTGTAGTTTAGTAATAAATTAGATTAGGTTAGGACTGTTTTGATGTTTGCTTTAATGTTAAAGTTTCATTAGTGGATGTATATGAATGAATAGTGCACTGAACCTAAACCCTGATTTTTACCAAATCGTGCTCTCGTTATTTTATGTAGATATTTTTAAAGTTTTCTAAAAATTCTTTTTCTATTCTACACATCTGTGTGTTCACTGTCTGTAGACCAAAATTCAGCTTATTTTGAGTTGATTTGGTCTGGATTTTAAGCGTTTTGTGAAAACAACTTTTTCAGAATTTTCAATTTTGGGTCCTGCGATTTCCAGAATTATCCAAATTTTGAAACATTTATATCTGGAGATACAGAATGTATTTTTCAAATCTGTAAAAACTGTCATCTTCTTGGATCTGTCAGTTACAGAATAGAAGTGATTTCGTGAATTTTGAAATTCGTTTGATCTGTCAAACAGTCTGTTTGTGAAAAGCTGTCAGAATCCACTTTTGCATTGTTTAGGGACAAAACAGTCATTTAGTCATTTGTTTGATTTAACGTAGTTTTTACTATTTTCTAGCTTGTAGTTAGTGAATTAACTGTAGTTAGATTAATTAGGATCGATTTATTTAGTTAGTTCAGTTAGAAGTGTATATTTAGTATTATGTGTTTATTTAATTGTAGTTTAATTTCAGAATTATTTTAGCAATAATTGTAGACGTAATTTAGCTTTCATTTTTACTTGTTTACTGACTTTTTGTTTTCATATTGTAGGTTGATGAGTTAGACCTAGATTTATAGGGTATTTCAAATGTGAAGTGCAACTGCACATGTGGTGAAAAGACAGATTTACCCCTGGCGATCTGGAGAAGACTTAAAGACCTGTTTTAGTGCATTTTTATGTTTTTAGATGTTATTTAGTTAGAATTCTAATATTGACATAGTTGTAAACTCTGTTATATTAATAAATTGTTATTTTAGAATTAATTCAAAATGTATCCTGTTCCCAGTGGATTCGACCCGTACTCGCCTCTTCTGTGGAAAGTCGGTTTTTATTATCTTTGGTTGACGATTTTTCCATTGTTTTTTATTGAAAAATTATCTTTTAAAAATTATCACTCCAAAAGTCAAACCAAGGAGTCATAATTTTCTCCTTGAATAAAATTAAGAGATTTTTACGAGCCAACTTTCTTAGTTACGTCATTACGAAGAGAATGGCGTACTCAGAATTTTTTTAAAAAAAAATGCCAAAAACCCAAAAATTTTGTGGGACCCACATAAATATTTCTCAGAAAATATCTGATGGGACCCATAAAATATCCCATAGAATTTCCATGTGGGCCCCACACCAAAAGCAACCTCTTGAAAAATTCAGAAATGAAAGGGCAAGAAGGGGAAAGAAGGCATTGGGCTTTTCTAGTTTTTCTAGAAAATTCTCAAAGAGGAGGTTACTTGGGGGCCAAGTAACCTTGGCTATAAAAGGAGGAGACTCCCCTTTAGAAAAATTGTCCCCCCTTCCTTTTGCCTTCTCTCTCTCCTAAACCTCCCCTACCTAGCCTAGCCTGCCTGAGTGGGTCTGAGTCTGCCTGACCTGATCCTAGCCTGCCTGACTTGGTCCTAGCCCACTTGATCTGGTCCAAACCCAGTTAACTTGACTTGAACCTAGTTGGGTTTGAAGTCTGTGAACACCCCAATTTTTTCAAAGGTTTATAAAAAGACCTTTTTGCCCCTGGTTCCATTTTCTGAGAAAACCAAAGCTAAATTTCAATCGTTCTTCAGATTTTCTGGATTAAAATCCATATTGATATATTCAAATTCAATTCCGGATCTGAACCCAATGTTTTAAACCCAAATCTGAGTCCAGTTGTTCGATTTTCAAATTAAAATTACAAAAATATTGAAAATGGTTTTGAATGGCTCGGGTAATTCATCTGGCATCCTGTTGGATCCACAACCCTATATTTCTCAGTTCGAGGTTGTAAACTTCAAATATTTCCTAAAAATCCGGATATAAACCCATTTTCTAAAGAAATTTTCCCAAAAATCACCTTGAGTTCTCAGAAAAACTCTCTTTTATAAATATTTTGCAAAAATACAAAAAATTAGTTTTTAATCTATGTTTTCCCGTAAAACTTTAGGATTTTATTCCAAAAATACAAAAAAATGAAAAATAACACAAAAACCAAAAAAAATGGAAAAATTACGAGGAAAACAAATGGTTTTGAAACTTTTTAAGTTGATTTTTCTAAAAACCTCACCTTTTAACCATTTTTATAAAAATTTTCTTAAAAGGGGAATCCTCTTTTTGGAAAAGAGAAAAAATTCCAACGGACTCCTCCCGCGCGTTTCCTTCTCCTCTCTCCATCGCTGATCTCAAACAGCCTCTTCACTCTCCTCCATCCATCCGCAACGAACCTTCTCTCGAACCCTCTACTTCCCCTTTAAGAAGAAGTCTACGAGCTTCTGAAATCCATCCATTTTTCTCAACATTTCATACGACAACCCATCTTCTTTGAGCAAAAACATCCCTTACTAACAACCATCCACTCTCTCACATCGATTTTCATCCATTACTTCCCCTTCTGCTCCCCTCTTCCGGAGTCCCTGCAAGCAAGGTGAAGCCACCAGACTTCTCTTTGGTTCCCCTTGAAGGAGAATCGACCTCCTCCTTCCTTCAGAAACTCCTGCAAACGAGGAATCAGATTGACTCCCTCCTTCAGAATTCCAGCAATCATGTAAGTGCTCCTTTCTCCCGTCCGTGATTTCTGATTTTTCTTTTGATTTTCTAGTTTTGGGCTCCCATTAGAAGCACCACTGTAGTATCGGTTTGCATATAGCAAATACCAAACTACATAGGCTGTGCAACATCAACGAAATATCTATATTTCGACATTTATTTTTTTCATTGTGATCATCGCAAAATTTTTCCTCTCGTAACATTCTCTCTCTTCCTTCTCTTTTCCTTTCCAATATTTTCCTCCTTTTTGAAGGGAAAAAAATAAAAGACGGAAAGAAGGAGAGAAGAGAAAAGAAGAGAAGAGGAACTCTTTTGCGGGGTCTCACTTGACCTTAATTTTGAAAAAATGTTCAAGAAAATAACTCGCCTCCATTTTTGAAATATTTGCGGGAAAATTGGGAGACGGGATCCGCTCGTCGGTACGAGGTTCGACCGTTCCTGGCACCTTTACCATGGGTAATCGAACCAAGGGTTGAATTAATGCCTTTTGTTTTGCTAAGAAATTATCTAAGAACTTATCCTAAGATCTAAAAGCACAAAGAATCATGCTTGTGCAATGCAAAGATGTAAGCTCTCTTTTGAAAAATGATTTTGAAATTTTCCAAGTGTTTCTGAGATGAAGATAGAGTGAAGAAATGGGTTTTAACTCAGAACTTAAGATTTAAAGTTCTAAGTTTTTGGAGTAATCAAGAGCTTGGGGAAATAAATCTGAACTTTGAAAGAGATGATTTTGAAGTTTGAGATAAAAGGGGAAAAAAAGAAATTTCAAAGTCTTAAATGGACTTTGAATCAGAATAGAGATGAAAAATGGAATTGAATTCTAACTTTGGAGTTTGAAATCAAAATGAAATGTGGGAAATCTAAATAGAATTTTGAGAAATAGAATTTGATTTGAAAGTTGAAATTCAAGATGGAATTTGAATCCAAAGTCTGGATTTTAAATAAAGTTGAAATTCAGGATGAGATTGAATTCTGGATTTAGAATCCTAAATGGGAATTGGATTTAAAATTTGGGATAAAATGGAATTGTTTTTAAGAATTGGAATTGAGAATAGAAGTTGATTTGAAATATGGAATTCAGAATGAAATTTGAATTCAAAGTATGGATTCTAAATTAGAGTTAAGATTTAAAATCGAATTCTGGATTTAGAATCTGAAGTGGGAATTGGATCTGAATTCTGGGATCCCAGATGAAATTGGATTCTGATTTTTAAATGGAATTGGATCTAAGATCTGAGATCCACAGTGAAGTTGGATTCTGGATCCTAAGATGGAATTGGATCTGAAGTCTGAGATCCAAAGTAGAATTGGGTTCTGGATTTTAAGATGGATTTTGGATCTGAATCTGAGATCCAAGATGGGATTGAGTTCTGGATCCTAAAATGGATTTGGATCTGAAGTCTGAGATCCAAAGTAGAATTGGATTCTGGATCCTAGAATGGAATTGGATCTGAAATCTGAGATCCAAAGTAGAATTGGAATCTGGATCCTAGAATGAATTTTGAATCTGAAATCTGAGATCCAAAGTAGAATTGGGTTCTCGATCCTGGATTTGGATCTGAAATCTGAGATCCAAAGTAGAATTGGAATTTGGATCCTAGAATGGATTTTGGATCTGAAATTTTGAGATCCAAAGTAGAACTGGGTTCTGGATCCTAAATGGAATTCGGATCTGCAATTTGAGATCTAAAGTAGAACTGGGTTCTAGATCCTAATTGGAATTCAGATCTGCAATTTGAGATCCAAAGTAGAATGGGATTCTGGATCCTAAAATGAATTTTGGATTTGGAGTCTGAGATCCAAAAGTGGAGATTGATACTTGGAAAACTGGATCCAAGTTGAGATTTAGGATCTAACTTTGGATTTTTGGAATTTCAACATTGACTTTGAGAATGAATTTCAAAGTCAAATTGGACTTTGAACTTTAATTTGGAATTTATAAAATGAATCAAGTTGAATATTAAACTTTGAATTTGATTTCAAGGTTTTAGAAATGAGATAGAATTGAAATAGGAATTTGAAGAAGAGATATTCACAATCACTTGGATTTTAAAAGGAATTTTTGAAAATATGATGCAATTCTATCCTAAATGATGAAATGAATTTAAAGAATTTGAAATTGGAATTTGAAAAAGCTATTTCATTCTTTAAGTGAATTAAGAATGAGATTGAAGATATAATATATCCCTGACTATGGTCATTGAATATATTATATAATAACCACATTTAAATTCAAGTGAAGAATAAAATACATTTTTGGTGCTTTTATAGAATTTAAAATGAAATTAACTCTCAATATACCCTGACTATGGCCATTGGTATATATATTGAGTTAATTTTAGATTAAATTCTGATAAAAGAGGAAAATATTTTAAAGAAAATATGATGATTTTGAAAAGGATTCAGTGTGGATCTAGTGTTATTTTGTAAAAGATAAAAATTCTAAGTCTTGTTTACATCCTGACTATGGCCATTGATGTAAATCATCAACTTAGAATTAATTACCTCTTACGAAATGGTGTCCGTGCCATTCGTGTTTCACCATTGTGAGAATTTGAGAAATAAAGGAAAAAAAAGCATGAAAATGAGCCATTTATGACATTTACAATGCTCATTCATTCTATCTAAGACAGAAATGTAAAATTTCTCCTCAATATCTAAGTTGTTACAATCCTGGAATTTGAAGTAATAACATCTCTAGTCTAAGAAAGCAATATAAGTTTTCCATGACTTCCCTGCAAAGAAATGAATTAGCATATTTATAGAAGAAAATATTTTCTTGAAAGCTAGATTGCATGTGATTGTACTAATCCCAAGGCAAGATGCTATGCTAATATTGAATGAGAAAGTTGTATACAATGGGTGAAGCCAAGAGCCAGGATGGTCCAAGATGAATCAACCTGAAATCTGATGGTTCCTGATGACCCATCATAGGAAAGAAGGGACATAGTGGTTCATTGCAAACCACTATGAAAGGAAAACTATTATAGTAGTTCTTAATGAACTACTATAATAAAGAAGGGTTGCAGGGGTTCTTTGTGAACCATTGCGAAGGATAACTATTGTAGTAGTTTCTGATGAACTACTATAAAAGAAAGGAGACCACGGTGGTTCATGGCGAACCACCATGAAATGTAGCAACTATGGTGGTTCTTGATGGACCACCATAGAAAAGAATATGGGGGCTATGTATTATTATCATGCAAAGCACAATGGGTGCAATGATTAACAAAAGGGCAGGACTAATATACAAACTGAAAATAATTAGTAACTAGCAAGATGTACTGCTAATATACAGATTGGAGGATTTCAGCAATTTGATGAATGTAAATGTATTGCTAAACTACTAATGGGGATATACCTAATGTTGATAAATTATCACAAATGAGCCTATTTATACGCACAATGAGGAATGCACGTGATTTACTAAAAGGGAAAAACTATATCTATCCCTGCAAATGAGATGCACATACAGGAATTTAAAATACACATGAGATAGGGAATATATTTAGAGGATGAGTTATGCATGTTAACAAACTAAATATGCCCACGTAGTACTGTGTGTGAATGAGTAAGAAAGGTGAATGTCCTAATGAAGTTAAAATATTCTGCAGCTTTCAGACTAAAGTAATTGTGGGAACATCACCATTTACCTTAAACGCATAAAGCAACGCGACTGAAATAGACATTATGTACCTTTTTGGAGCCGACTGGCGAAATTTGCTTAGGTTGGCTAATGAGGCACTTTCTTTTGAAAATATCCTTTGCCCAGTCCTGTCGACAATTCAGATATAACACCCATCAGGTGCTCTTCAAGAACGTGACCCTAAACTTTCGACTTTTCCTTAGCTTTAGCCTTAAAAGCTAAGGTACTGGCATTCAATTTCGAGTACAGACTTTTCAAGTGCCACGGGTCATCTATCACTGCAGCTTCAGTTGCCTCAGAATCAGCTGGGAAGAACTTACCCTTGAATGATCTCGCATATGGTGACAAGAGAGAAGAAGGAGGCAACATTGTGATATGAAGAAGATGGGTGTTGTGTATTAAGTGAAGTGTACAGGTGAATATGGTTGTGAAAACAGTAGTTTGCTGATTCATGGATGCAAATGAAACTATTCAATAAATGATATTTACAGCAGAAAGACAAGCATCCATGGCGCTGGTGATTCTAAGCATTTAATCAAATATACCTTTGGAAAAATGCTGGAATCAATCAATACCTCTATAGGCAGAGCATGTGGAAGATTACAGCCATGCATTGCTATAAGTAAATGGAATGGTACAGCAAAGAAAATAATGTTATGTGCAGGTGAAGGGAGTGATTATATATAAAAAAAAAAGTGCGTAAGTGTTGGTAGTGACAGCAATGTAGTATGGGAAATTATGGGTGATGGACAGTTAAAAAAAAAAAAAAACCACACGAGGTTTTGCATCCTTTTATACCAGCAGCAACAAAATATTTCTCCTTGTAGGCCTCCATCAATCGAGCTTGGACTTAAGGTCACAAAGAAGACATAAGTATAGAAATAACTCTTGTTGCAGAATCTGGGAAACAAGGTTCTGGTTTAAAGAAGTAACATTCACCAAGAGTCCCACAACTGAAGTTATGTCTTTGCTTATTTAAAACCACGGTTTTCATGAGATCAAGCATATCACTCAGACATTCTCCCTTTTTGCTGGGTCTTTCTCTATTGAGATTGAACAATCTTTCGATTCCTGCTGGCTCATGGCATTACCAGCACTTGCATACCCTTTTGATTGCTGCTACATTAATCCTCAATGCCTTGCTGAATGGCTGATAGCTTCAGATCTCACTCGATGGAGTGAGAGGAATTTGATATGCTTAGATGATTGTTAAGGCCACTGATGCTGTGGTATGATAGGATTTTCTCTTTGTTTTCTTTTTTTAGTATCTTTCACAAATGAAAGAATCAAGGCCTCAGCCTGTCCAAGCCTAAACTGGGTATTTTATTATTTCTAAATCAGATATCAATGCCCATTTACCCGATGTTAGCAATCCCATAGATCTTCCTGCAAAAACAAAACTCCATCATCATGATTGAATAATAACACAAAGAAAGAAAAAAAAAAGGGGGGGGGGGAAGGATGACATTGCTACATAATATCTTTCCAATATTCCGCGTCTAAAACCTCTTTTCGCTGTGATACCAATTTCCACAGAACATATGCCATCACGATTACATGCTGAAAGGAGACTCCACCGAACGATGGACACTTATTGAATATCTTTGTGCCAAACTTGTACTGTTAGCAGAGGCCACGTTATATTTCCAGTAATATGTCCCCGAATTGAACTCCTTGAATGTTTGAGCCACAGAGAGCTTTTGTAGGTATGCAGGAATTAAAAAAAAAAAAACTCATCCTGTAAGATGCCTTCTCTTTGGTTAATATAAGGCCTATCTCATGGCCTTAGTTATCGGGAAATCTCAACATCCTTATAAATCCAAGGAAGCAACAGATATCAATCTCTGGCGGCATTTGTATTATTTATTGCATGCTTTAAGAACAACATAGATACCCCATAAAGGGACCATTTACAACCAGTCCTAAAATTTCGGATCTCTGCCATTTCCAGTAGGATTTTGCTTTACAGGGAGAGCATTAAAAATAATATATTAGCGACACAATCCAAGGCAAATAAACATCTAGTGGACTCAAGTCATAAGCGATGTCTTAATCAAATATGAAAGGCATGAATGATACATTCATCCTGCTGTACAACTAAGTCAAGCACCTTACTAGATAACTAAGCCACCAGAAAAAAAAAACTTTCTGCTAAGCACCTAGACAACCGTTCATGCTGATGACATTGAATCCATCAAACTGAATCACGTAAGAGAGTTCCATTATTAATCAATCATACAGTAAGCATTACTACCTGTCCATATTCACTCAGCAGGCCGATTGAATACTATGGATGAAACTCACGGGTAAAATGGACCAAAGGGAATCATGAATACCCTGAAGCACACACGGTGAGTAAATGGTACTTTGGAAGGATAAAGCCATGATTCTGGATTAAACTTTCTGCCGATGCAATGTTAAATGCATTTGCGAGAATAAAAAAAAGAAAGATTTGTTGGAATATGAGATTCCATCGATGTCGCACATAGGTAGATCGACGTTGCTATAGGCAACCCGATACTACCCATAAGTGCTTATAATTGGGGACAATAAACAAGAGAAACTCAAGACAAATGAAGAAAATCACAGAAAGATGAAGGGAGGTTGGGACTCACCGTGGATCAGTGGAGACCTCGAAGAGAGAGGCGCTTTTTCTCGATGCTGCAGCGGATTACGTGAAGCTTCTTGTCTGCCGAAATCCCAAACGAGTCACAGTGATCTTGAAGGAGGGGATTGATCCCCTGTTAGTGGGACCATTGAAGAAGCAAAGAAGCAAAGAAGGAGATCTGCGATCTGACGCAGAGGTGGAAGCTAGACGATGAGGGCTTAATGTAGGAGGGTGGAAGAGGCGGTCCTCCTTGTTATTTGGGGGAACCAGTAGAAAAGGGGAAAAAAGGGGGGTGCGATGGTGAAAAACGGATGTAGAGAGGAAGAGGGTGCCGGGGTGAAGATGGATCGCCGAAGGAGAAGAAGGTGGAGGGGTAGAAGACAACCCTTGAACCCTTCCCGTTCGTGCCTCTTTTAAAGAGGAAGAAGAAGCTTCGGGAGGGATTCAGTTAGAGATTGACGGAAGAGGATGAAGATGGTTCAGAGATGGAGGGAGATCGGGTGGTTAATGGAGGGCAATTGAGGAAGATCGGTGGTTCTGCAAAAAGGGAGAGAGGTGAGAGTGAGAGGGCGATTTTTCGCCCTCTTCCTTTTCTTACGAAGGGTTTTAAAACCCTAAAAGACAAAATTGCAGAGGAGCCCCTTTGCTTTTTCAAGTTTTTTTACAGAGAGGGGGGGGGGGGGTTAATAAAATTTTGCTAAAAAACTGTTTTCATAAAACCTGTTTTTCAAGAGGTGTTTTCAAAAAGGCTATTTTAATGCTATATTTTTTTTCTTTCTTTCTTGACATTTTCTATATTTTTTTTGACATTTTTAGAATAAAAACCCCAAAATCAAAGATTTAAAACTAATTTTTTTGTGTTTTTGTAAAATATTTACAAAATGGAGTTTTATGAGAACTCGAGGCGATTTTTGAGAAAATTTCTTCAGAAAGTGGATTTATGTCCGGATTTTTAGGAAATATTCGAGGTTTACAACCTCGAGCTGAGAAATATAGGGTTGGGGATTCAGCAGAGTGCCAGATGAATTGCCTGAGCCATTTAGAACCATTTTTGGTATTTTTATAATTTTAATTTGGAATTCGGACAACGGGACTCAGATTTGGTATTTAAACACTCGGTTCGGACCTGAAATCGATTTTGAATTGATCAATATGGTTTTTAATCCAGAAAATCTGAAGAATGACTGAAATTTAGCTTTGAAATCGCTTTGATTTTTTTCAGAAGATGGAGTCAGAGGCAAAAGGGTCATTTTTACAAAATTTTGAAAAATTTGGGGTGTTCACAGATGCCCCTCTTTGCTACTAAGTCGATTGAAAGCCGAGCTTAGTGGCAAAGATAACACTCCAAATTTTAAAAATGCCCCAGTCAGCAGATCTGAACTGGGTGTGGAAGAATTATTTTGAAAAATATGGCTTTTCAGGCTTAACCTTATCCTGAATGGTTTTGGGGAGACGAAATCCTCGCAAATGACATGACTGAATAATAGAGGATGAGAAAATCGTAATGGGACATTGGGTGGAAATCCCGAAATGGTGGAATAAGAATTTTGATCAAGTAAGATACACTTTTTGGAATGATTCAGGTTTAGCCCTTAACCTGGATGGGACGAAGATATATCAAAAATGAATTTAAAATGAGGAAAGGAATACACGAGAACCTTGATGGAACATTTTTTAAAAATGCCTCGTGAGACGAGGCTCAAGTAAAATCCTTTCTTGGATGGATATACAAAGTATGGATTCCTCAATGGGAAGAGTCGTGATGGGATTAAAAGGGAACATCTTGTTAGAGCGAGGAATCTCGTCGAAACAAGACTCAGGTTTAACCCAAACCTGCAAGGAAGATACCTCGCGAAGCGAGGTTCCGGTTTAACTCTTAACCTTGATAGGAAATCTACCATACGGATTTCTCAAATGAAGAAACCATAATGGGACCTTCGGAACTTGGACGAACAAATCCGAAAGGGGTTTTACGAGAGGAGGAAAATATAGGGTTCTCTAAAGCTTTGAAAAGGGGAAGAAATTGGGCGTCTCATTGCTGAGACTGAAATAGCTTTTGAAATCTATGATCTTTCGCAAATGGTTTAGGTTTGACCCTTATCCTGAGTGGGAGAAATCTACCATACAGGTTTCTCAAAAATGGAGAAACCATAATGGGACCTCCGGAATTTGGATGAACAAATCCGAAAGGGGTTTTACGAGAGGAGGAAAATATGGGGTTCCCTAAAGCTTTGAAAAGGGGAAGAAATTGGGTGTCTCATTGCTGAGACTAAAATAGCTTTTGAAATATATGACCTCTCGCA
Organism: Nuphar pumila; assembly: GCF_984573655.1. Taxonomy (NCBI): domain Eukaryota; kingdom Viridiplantae; phylum Streptophyta; class Magnoliopsida; order Nymphaeales; family Nymphaeaceae; genus Nuphar; species Nuphar pumila. Next base: position 75,724,373 of record NC_143249.1, on the reverse strand, counting down.
GGGGGTTCAGGTTTTTACCCTTAACCTGAGTGGGTCGTCCATACGAAATTTCTTTAATGAGAAAAACCGTGATGGGACAGGAAGAGATACTTCCTTCAGAGGCAACTCTTTTTGGGAAATATAAACAACGCTAGGTTGCATCAAAAATGGATATTGAATGTTTATTTCATTCTTGGAATAGCTAGAAAATTTTGCCAATAAGATAAAATTATAGCTGATTCAAACGCTTGGAAATGTGCACGTATGTGCAAAAAATATTTCCTCTTTTACCTAGAGTATTTCCCCCAAATGAGGTTAACTCCTCAGTTCTAAGAGTCAGATTCAAATTTTTAGCGCTGATGATTTTCTTCAAGGAAGCTATCCATTTCCCTGATATGAGAATAGAAGAAATATTCTTAATTTCATAAAAGCAAGTAATAAAAATACATTGATAAAAGAATTTTGCATGAGAAAAGATGACTTCTGGCAACTTTGGCAGTTTGATATCTGGGTGTTTTCCCACGATGATCTTTTTGCACTTTTTTGAGTCACTGAACTTTCTCGATTTTTCTCATCATCCTTCATTTGGAGATGTCCTGACTTTTCTTTCTTTTTCGAGGAAGGGTACGTCACAAACTCCTTCATCTTGGAGATGTTCCGATCCTTTTTTTTATCTCAGGGATTCTATTGATGACATTGGCTCAAAAGGTCTTTAGATGATAGCAGAAATCAAATATCTTTTAGGGTTTGTCGGTAGGCTCATCACACTCGCCTTCATCTTGACGGTGATCTGAACTTTCCATGGAAGGATCCTTCACAAACTCCTTCATCTCGGAGATGATCCAAATCTTCTTTGGCCCCGGGGGTCTGCTCGCATATTCTTCTTCATCTTGACGACAGTTGAGAGATCCCTTTTGCGGATATTTGATTTGCAACTTTAAACGAATGAGAATATATGGATTGAGTGGATTCTTTTTATAGCTCAAGATATTTCCACTGCCTGATTGCCAGAAAGTCGTCTTAAAACATGCGCCATAGCCATGATCAATATCAATCCGCTTCTGGCTTTTCAACATCATTGAAGATTTCTTTTACTGATCATATCGAGGACATTCCTTACATCCTTTTGGTTGATCAACAGGAAAAGATTTGAATTTTACCTCTTTTCGCAAAAAGTTTCACCTTTTTGGAAAGAAATACTGGAGGTAATCTGAGAAAATTCTTTTCGTGCAGTAAGAATATTTAGAATCAACAAATGCTTTTAGCAAATTGGCAAAGTTTTCATGAATTTTTTGTGAGATAATCACTCAATATAGATTTTGATGAGACCTTGAGTTGCAATCTTTGATTTTGAAAATACATGATCAGCACAAGCTGGAACCTTTGAAATACATGACCAGCAGAAGCTGGAACATTTGAAATACATGACCAGTGAAAGCTGGAACATTTGAAATACCTGACCAGCGAAAGCTGGAACATTTGAAATACATGACCAGCAAAAGCTGGAACGTTTGAAATACATGACCAATGAGCGTTGATCTTTTGGAAATACTTGACCAGCGAAAGCTGGTACGTTTGAAATACTTGACCAACAAAATGCTGGAACGTTTGAAATATCTGACCAGCGAAAGCTGGAACGTTTTGGAAATATATGACCAACGAGTGTTGGATCTTTTGAAATACCTGACCAGCGAAAGCTGGAACGTTTGAAATACCTGACCAACGAAAGCTGGAACGTTTGAATACCTGACCAGGAAAAACTGGAACTTTTGAAATACATGACCAACGAGTGTTGATCTTTTGGAAATACCTGACCAGCGAAAGCTGGAACGTTTGAAATACCTGACCAGCAAAAGCTGAAACGTTTGAAATACCTGACCAGCAAAAATGGAACGTTTGAAATACATGACCAACGAGTGTTGGATCTTTTTGGAAATACCTGACCAGCGAAAGCTGGAACGTTTGGAATACCTGACCAGCAAGAGCTGGAACGTTTGAAATACTTGACCAGCAAAATGCTGGAACGTTTGGAAATACATGACCAATGAGTGTTGATCTTTTGGAAATACCTGACCAGCGAAAGCTGGAACGTTTGAAATACCTGACCAGCAAAAGCTGGAACGTTTGAAATACCTGACCAGCAAAACTGGAACGTTTGAAATACATGACCAACGAGTGTTTGGATCTTTTGGAAATACCTGACCAGCGAAAGCTGGAACGTTTGGAATACCTGACCAGCAAGAGCTGGAACGTTTGAAATACTTGACCAGCAAAATGCTGGAACGTTTAGAAATACATGACCAACGAGTGTTGAATCTTTTGGAATACCTGACCAGCAAAAGCTGGAACGTTTGAAATACCTGACCAGCGAGAATCTGGAACGTTTGAAATACATGACCAACGAGTGTTGGATCTTTTGGAAATACATCAGATTTAAGTTAGAACTTGAATTTTGAAAGAGAAAAGAATTTGATCAGAACACTGAATTTAGAAGGTTATCGGTGCGAGAACCGGATTTTCTAAATGAGCTCAACATATGATTGAAAAATTTGAGAAATAACCAGTGCGAGGACTGGGTTGTGAAGATGAGCTAGATTTGGAAAGTAAAATTTGATGAGAAATTCTGAATTCAATGGACCGTCACATCCTAACTCCGTGTGGTCTGTTTTCAAGATTTATCCCCTCATCTTGAACGGGGAAGGAAGGAAAGAAATACGTCGTTAGCAGAAGGTATCAGTTTTATCCCTTATCCTGAAAGGGCAAGGAAGAATTTTCAAAGAGAATAAACCTGAATTTTTGAATTTTGAAATGGATTAGCCGGAAGGCTGGAATTTGGAAGAAGGTCCCGCCTGGCAGTTGGGATTTTTTTTTTGAAAAAGAAGAGAGTCCGAGTTGGGACTCGAATCTTCAGAAAAAGAGAAACCCGAGTTTTGAAAACTTGAATTTCTAAAGAAATGATTGTTTTCCAATGCGAGGATTGGATTCAAAAGGAAGTCCTGGTCGGAACTCAGAACTTCGAACAAAAAATAATAGAAGAAAAACTTGAGCTGGAACTCGGATTTCCAAAGAAATGATTGATTTCCAATGCGAGGATTGGATTCAAAAGGAAGTCCTGGTCGGAACTCAGAACTTCGAACGAAAAATAATAGAAGAAAAACCCGAGCTGGAACTCGGATTTCTAAAGAAATGATTGATTTCCAATGCGAGGATTGGATTCAAAAGGAAGTCCTGGTCGGAACTCAGAACTTCGAACGAAAAATAATAGAAGAAAAACCCGAGCTGGAACTCGATTTTCTAAAGAAATGATTGATTTTCCAATGCGAGGATTGAATTCTAAAGGAAGTCCTGATCGGAACTCAGAACTTCGAACGAAAAATAATAGAAGAAAAACCTGAGCTGGAACTCGGATTTCTAAAGAAATGATTGATTTCCAATGCGAGGATTGGATTCAAAAGTAAGTTCTGGTCGGAACTCAAAACCTCGAACGAAAATAATAGAAGAAAAACCCGAGCTGGAACTCGGATTTCTAAAGAAATGATTGATTTCCAATGCGAAGATTGGATTCAAAAGGAAGTCCTGGTCGGAACTCAGAACTTCGAATGAAAAATAATAGAAGAAAAACCCGAGCTGGAACTCGGATTTCTAAAGAAATGATTGATTTCCAATGCGAGGATTGGATTCAAAAGGAAGTCCTGGTCGGAACTCAGAACCTCGAACGAAAATAATAGAAGAAAAACCCGAGCTGGAACTCAGATTTCTAAAGAAATGATTGATTTTCAATGCGAGGATTGGATTCAAAAGGAAGTCCTGGTCGGAACTCAGAACTTCGAATGAAAGAATAAAGGGAGAAGCCCAAGTGAGAATTCGGGTTTTTGACAGAAAGTTTTTAATCAAAAGATTGAGTTTTGAAAATTTGCCAGTGCGAGGACCGGACCTGGGATTGAGGATGACCATTTAGAGGACTGAATTTATTTGCATGTGATCTGATTGCCTCCTTATCTTGACTGGGGAGGAAATAAAATCTGAGAAGGAACTGATGAGGAGAGATAAAAATTGATGGAAGTTTTGACAAAAAGAGGAGAATCAAGAAAATTTTATGGAATTTTATTTTTGTAAAGGAATTCTCACAGGTAGCATTGTTGCTCCTATGGGGGGTTTCAGGATTATCCCTTATCCTGAATGGGAAAGGAAAAAGTTGATGAAAAGCTTTGATAAAGAATTGAAAGAATTAAAATTTAATTAAGAAATAAAATTGATAAAATTGGATGAAGAAAAAGATTTAGCAGAGATTAATGAAGCTTTAAAAGAGAAAGACATTCAGGACTATCCCTTATCCTGAAGAAAGAAGGACCTCGTAGGATGAGGTTTCAGGTTTATCCCTTAACCTGAAGGGGGAAAAAGAAAGAAAAGAAGGAAAAAGAAATACCTCATGGGAAAGAGGCATCAGGTTTATCCCTTAACCTGAAAGGGAAGATAAAAAAGGAAGAAGAAATACCTCATGGGAAAAGAGGCATCAGGTTTATCCCTTAACCTGAAAGGGTAAATTTTGAAATAAGAATTAATAAGAATTAAGAAGAATTAATAAAATGGATGAATAATTAATAAAAATGAATAAAATTGATAAAACTGACAAAGATGGATAAACAAAAGGTTGATAAAAGTTGAGAAAAAGAGTTTGATCCTGCCTGCATGTGGGATCTTTAAAATGAGAGAAGAAGATGAGAAAATCATTTTTGGAAAGAAAGATTAACCACGAGAGCTAATCTTTGAAAGGGGATTAGTCATAAGAGATCATCATGAGGGTTAATTTTTTGAAGCAATGATTTATAAACCAATTTTTAGAAAATATGATCAACACGAGGGTTGATATTTAAATGCAATGATTCAAAATCAATTTTTAGAAAATATGATCAACACAAGGGTTGATCTTTGAATGTAATGATTCGAAACCATCTTTTTAGAAAATGTGATCAACACAAAGGTTGATCTTTGAATGTAATGATTTGAAACCCCCCTTTTTTTAGAAAATATGATCAACACAAGGGTTGATCTTTGAATGCGATGATTCAAAATCAATTTTTAGAAAATATGATCAACACAAGGGTTGATTTTTGAATGCAATGATTTGAAATCAATTTTTAGAAAACATAATCAACACCAGGGTTGATCTTTGAATGCAATGATTTGAAATCAACTTTTTAGAAAATATGATCAACACAAGGGTTGATGTTTGAATGTAATGAAATCAATTTTTTGGAAAATGAGATCAACACAAGGGTTGATCTTTGAATGCAATGGTTTGAAACCAATTTTTAGAAAATATGATCAATACAAGGGTTGATCGAATGTAATGATTTGAAGTCAATTTTTTGGAAAATATGATCAACACAAGGGTTGATCTTTGAAATGCAATAATTCGAAATCAATTTTTAGAAAATATGATCAACGCAAGGGTTGATCTTTGAAATGCAATGATTAGAAATCAATTTGTAGAAAAATATGATCAACACAAGGGTTGATCTTTGAAAAAGGTTGAACTAAATTTTTTTTTTATGATTTTTGAAAGACCCTCATGGGTAATATCATTTCTCTCATGAATGATGTCAGGATTGTCCCGCATTTTGAAAAAGAAATTTAATGCCCCAATATAGCAAAAAGAAGAAAGTATTGAATATCAAAGATATAAAGAAAATCGACATTTCATTGATAAGCAAAAGTTGATAACAGAACTGAATATTTACAAGTATTTTAACTAAAAGAAGTCACAAAGACTGGGCTGACTTGCCCCTACAAAGCGACTGACAGAAAGGGATGAAAGCGAAAAACTCTTGGCATTCTCAATTCTCTGATTGGTCTGGAAAAGGTCCGGTTGAAACTGCAGAATGCTCTTCTCCTTCCTCTAGTACCAGAAGCTCTTTATCAATGTAATCCTGCACAATGTTTTTGAGGACGAAGCAGCGCTCCGTGTCATGCCCCCTCGCTCGATGAAACTTGCAAAAGTGATTCTTCCATTTCCCCTTAGTGACAGAGGGATCATCCTATTTTGGGAGTTTGATCATTTCTTTCTCGAGCAGGTATTGGAGAACTTCTTCGATCGGCTGACTTAGAGGGGTAAGCTGACGACCATAACCCCAACCTTCATGCTTTGCTTTCTTCGGCTTGCTTGGCTTCTGCCGAGTGCTGACCCCTGCCTGGTAGCTGGACTGAGCTTGCGTGTTTAGGAGATCTGGACGCCTTTCTTCTTCGTTTTTGACAAAGAGATTCTTATCAAGGCAATCCTGAACGATATTCTTGAAGATGAAGCAATGCTCAGTGTCATGCCCTGTTACTCGATGGTATCTGCAGAACTGGTCTATATATTTTTCCATGACTGTGGAAGGGCTGGCGGCTTTTGGGAGCCTGAGTAATCCGCTACACATCATGTATTCGAGGATTTTGTCGAGCGGTTCATCTAAAGGAGTGAAATCTCGATCCTTGCTCCAATCCTTACGCTTTGGTTCTTCTTGCTTCTTGCCTCTTTGTTGAGGACTGTATTGAAGAGGTCTATCACGGTTTTCACAATATTTCCCAATCTGGCTTTTATACTCTCTCAAGTTGCTGCCCTGGTTGCCTTGATTGCTGCTCCTGCTGGCTTTGGAATTTCCTATATCGATATTGTCGTGTTCATTCATGGGGAAAGTGACAGGTGCCTTTCCTTCTGTGGGAGCTTTTCTGCAATTGGCTTCAGCTTGTTCAGACAATATTTTAACCATCATCCTTTTGAATAATTGGTATATCGTGGGATCAATCTCACTTTTGTTGTCCTGAACTTCCTTTCTGACAGATTTTTGAGAATCCATTCCTTACTCTCTCTGCTTGTAACTGGGATGCTAGAGCAGTGTAATCTCTGAGTTTTGCCTGACTCAACTGATAGCGCCGATGCTCTCTGTAGAGCATAAATGGGTCTTTTAGAAAAGATCTAGGAAGAAATTTTAATAAAGAAGGAAATCATAATCTGAAAATGAAAACATCCCATTACGAGGGATCGGGTTGTCACCAAAATTTGCGACAACCGCACTATTTTTCTGAAAAATGTGAATAAAGATAAATTTTGAAAAGGACCTATCCTGACAAAAGATGTTTTATTTTAAATGAGGGTAAGGAATAGAATATAGAAAAAAATTTCAAAAGATTTAAAATTTTGAAGAATTGCAGGCATGATAAAAAAGAATTAGAAGAAATTAAGAGAAGAAAAGGAAAATATACCTGGGTTTTAAAAACAAAGGAAATTTTGAATAATATATACCCAGGGTTTTGGAAAATATAGGGAATATAAAATATCATACAATCATAGATATACAAACAAGGATGCACAAACAGCACTCCCTAGAGGCTGACCCTAAAATGCAATAATTTGAAATGGCTCGTAGGACCTTAATCCTAACTCTAGGGTCCAAATCATCTGATTCCAATCAAGATATGCCAATATACCCAAGCCGAAGCTCGAAGTACGTGGCATAGAAATATTCCTCCGGTTCTAAGGTAATGGTTTCCCAACATCCTTGAGCACCTACCGATATACCTCATACTATGGCCCTTAGGTACGTGGTAGGGGGGCGCGAACCCAAATAAGTGGTCCAGTTGTGAGGCTCTCTCCCGAACTATGGTTCAGTGAGACAGCTCAGCAACGTGAAGACCGGGACAATATAGGTAAGGAGGTTTTTCAAAATATGCTCAGCATGCAAGAAATCAGATGGCTCTAATGCAAGTCCTAAAGAGATAGAATTTAAATGAATAGAAGCATACACTTGCATACATTGTTTTGCATTCAATCCCTAGAATTGAGGAGAGTTGTATTTAACACCTAAGTCTAATGTGAGCATGGAATAATCTCCTCAATATGGTCCTACCAAACCATACTTAGATCCTATATGCAATGAATGTTAGCTTTAGGACAGAGTCTAGGCTCCTAAGGTTTGCATGAAAATGAAGCTGACATTTGAAGAATAAAGACTTAGATAATATCAAAGCAAAGCAAAAGGCAAAAATTCAACCGGACGGAGACGAGTCCCATCACGATCGCCAAAACTGTGATCATCGCAAAAATTTTCCTCTCGTAACATTCTCTCTCTTCCTTCTCGTTTCCTTTCCAACCTCTATTTTCCTCTTTTTTGAAGGGAGAAAAATAAAAGACGGAAAGAAGGAGAGAAGAGAAAAGAAAAGAAAAGAAAAGAAGAGAAGAGGAACTCTTTTGCGGGGTCTCACTTGACCTTAATTTTGAAAAAATGTTCAAGAAAATAACTCGCCTCCGTTTTTGAAATATTTGTGGGAAAACTGAGAGACGGGATCCGCTCGTCGGTACGAGGTTCGACCGTTCCTGGCACCTTTACCAGGGGTAATCGAACCAAGGGTTGAATTAATGCCTTTTGTTTTGCTAAGAAATTATCTAAGAACTTATCCTAAGATCTAAATGCACAAAGAATCATGCTTGTGCAATGCAAAGATGTATGCTCTCTTTTAAAAAATGATTTTGAAATTTTCCAAGTGTTTCTGAGATGAAGATAGAGTGAAGAAATGGTTTTTAACTCAAAACTTAAGATTTAAAGTTCTAAGTTTTTGGAGTAATCAAGAGCTTGGGGAAATAAATCTGAACTTTGAAAGAGATGATTTTAAAGTTTGAGATAAAAGGGGAAGAAAAGAAATTTCAAAGTCTTAAATGGACTTTGAATCAGAATAGAGATGAAAAATGGAATTCAATTCTAACTTTGGAGTTTGAAATCAAAATGAAATGTGGGAAATCTAAATAGAATTTTGAGAAATAGAATTTGATTTGAAAGTTGAAATTCAAGATGGAATTTGAATCCAAAGTCTAGATTTTAAATAAAGTTGGAATTCAGGATGAGATTGAATTCTAGATTTAGAATCCTAAATGGGAATTGGATTTAACATTTGGGATGAAATGGAATTGTTTTTAAGAATTGGAATTGAGAATAGAAGTTGATTTGAAATCTGGAATTCAGAATGGAATTCGATTTCAAAGTATGGATTCTAAATTAGAGTTGACATTTAAAATTGAATTCTGGATTTAGAATCCGAAGTGGGAATTGGATCTGAATTCTGGGATCCCAGATAAATTGGATTCTGATTTTTAAATGGAATTGGATCTAAGATCTGAGATCCACAGTGAAGTTGGATTCTGGATCCTAAGACGGAATTGGATCTGAAGTCTGAGATCCAAAGTAGAATTGGGTTCTGGATTTTAAGATGGATTTTGGATCTGAATCTCAGATCCAAGATGGGATTGAGTTCTGGATCCTAAAATGGATTTGGATCTGAAGTTTGAGATCCAAAGTAGAATTGGATTCTGGATCCTATAATAGAATTGGATCTGAAATCTGAGATCCAAAGTAGAATTGGAATCTGGATCCTAGAATGGATTTTGGATCTAAAATCTGAGATCCAAAGTAGAATTGGTTTCTGGATCCTGGATTTGGATCTGAAATCTGAGATCTAAAGTAGAATTGGAATCTGGATCCTAGAATAGATTTTGGATCTGAAATTTTGGGATCCAAAGTAGAACTGGGTTCTGGATCCTAAATGGAATTCGGATCTGCAATTTGAGATCCAAAGTAGAACTGGGTTCTGGATCCTAAATGGAATTCGGATCTGCAATTTGAGATCCAAAGTAGAATGGGATTCTGGATCGTAAAATGAATTTTGGATCTGGAGTCTGAGATCCAAAAGTGGAGATTGATACTTGGAAATCTGGATCCAAGTTGAGATTTAGGATCTAACTTTGGATTTTTGGAATTTCAACATTGACTTTGAGAATGAATTTCAAAGTCAAATTGGACTTTGAACTTTAATTTGGAATTTATAAAATGAATCAAGTTGAATTTTAAACTTTGAATTTGATTTCAAGGTTTTGGAAATGAGATAGAATTGAAATAGGAACTTGAAGAAGAGATATTCACAATCACTTGGATTTTAAAAGGAATTTTTGAAAATATGATGCAATTCTATCCTAAATGATGAAATGAATTTAAAGAATTTGAAATTGGAATTTGAAAAAGCTATTTCATTCTTTAAGTGAATTAAGAATGAGATTGAAGATATAATATATCCCTGACTATGGTCATTGAATATATTATATAATAACCACATTTAAATTCAAGTGAAGAATAAAATACATTTTTGGTGCTTTTATAGAATTTAAAATGAAATTAACTCTCAATATACCTTGACTATGGCCATTGGTATATATATTGAGTTAATTTTAGATTAAATTCTGATAAAAGAGGAAAATATTTTAAAGAAAATATGATGATTTTGAAAAGGATCCAGTGTGGATCCAGTGTTATTTTGTAAAAGATAAAAATTCTAAGTCTTGTTTACATCCTGACTATGGCCATTGATGTAAATCATCAACTTAGAATTAATTACCTCTTACGAAATGGTGCCCGTGCCATTCGTGTTTCACCATTGTGAGAATTTGAGAAATAAAGGGAAAAAAGCATGAAAATGAGCCATTTATGACATTTACAATGCTCATTCATTCTATCTAAGACAGAAATGTAAAATTTCTCCTCAATATCTAAGTTGTTACAATCCTGGAATTTGAAGTAATAACATCTCTAGTCTAAGAAAGCAATATAAGTTTTCCATGACTTCCTTGCAAAGAAATGAGTTAGCATATTTATAGAAGAAAATATTTTCTTGAAAGCTAGATTGCATGTGATTGTATTAATCCCAAGGCAAGATGCTATGCTCATATTGAATGAGAAAGTTGTATACAATGGGTGAAGCCAAGAGCCAAGATGGTCCAAGATGAATCAACCTGAAATCTGATGGTTCCTGATGACCCATCATAGGAAAGAAGGGACACAGTGGTTCATTGCAAACCACTATGAAAGGAAAACTATTATAGTAGTTCTTAATGAACTACTATAATAAAGAAGGGTTGCAGGGGTTCTTTGTGAACCATTGCGAAGGATAACTACTGTAGTAGTTCCTGATGAACTACTATAAAAGAAAGCAGACCACGGTGGTTCATGGCGAACCACCATGAAATGTAGCAACTATGGTGGTTCTTGATGGACCACCATAGAAAAGAATATGGGGGCTATGTATTATTATCATGCAAAGCACAATGGGTGCAGTGATTAACAAAAGGGCAGGACTAATATACAAACTGAAAATAATTAGTAACTAGCAAGATGTACTGCTAATATACAGATTGGAGGATTTCAGCAATTTGATGAATGTAAATGTATTGCTAACCTACTAATGGGGATATACCTAATGTTGATAAATTATCACAAATGAGCCTATTTATACGCACAATGAGGAATGTACGTGATTTACTAAAAGGGAAAAACTATATATATCCCTGCAAATGAGATGCACATACAGGAATTTAAAATATACATGAGATAGGGAATATATTTAGAGGATGAGTTATGCATGTTAACAAACTAAATATGCCCACGTAGTATTGTGTGTGAATGAGTAAGAAAGGTGAATGTCCTAATGAAGTTAAAATATTCTGCAGCTTTCAGACTAAAGTAATTGTGGGAACATCACCATTTACCTTAAACGCATAAAGCAACGCGACTGAAATAGACATTATGTACCTTTTTGGAGCCGACTGGCGAAATTTGCTTAGGTTGGCTAATGAGGCACTTTCTTTTGAAAATATCCTTTGCCCAGTCCTGTCGACAATTCAGATATAACACCCATCAGGTGCTCTTCAAGAACGTGACCCTAAACTTTCGACTTTTCCTTAGCTTTAGCCTTAAAAGCTAAGGTACTGGCATTTAATTTCGAGTACAGACTTTTCAAGTGCCACGGGTCATCTGTCACTGCAGCTTCAGTTGCCTCAGAATCAGCTGGGAAGAACTTACCCTTGAATGATCTCGCATATGGTGACAAGAGAGAAGAAGGAGGCAGCATTGTGATATGATGAAGATGGGTGTTGTGTATTAAGTGAAGTGTACAGGTGAATATGGTTGTGAAAACAGTAGTTTGTTGATTCATGGATGCAAATGAAACTATTCAATAAATGATATTTACAGCAGAAAGACAAGCATCCATGGCGCTGGTGATTCTAAGCATTTAATCAAATATACCTTTGGAAAAATGCTGGAATCAATCAATACCTCTATAGACAGAGCATGTGGAAGATTACAGCCATGCATTGCTATAAGTAAATGGAATGGTACAGCAAAGAAAATAATGTTATGTGCAGGTGAAGGGAGTGATTATATATAAAAAAAAAAAGTGCGTAAGTGTTGGTAGTGACAACAATGTAGTATGGGAAATTATGGGTGATGGACAGTTAAAAAAAAGAAAAAGAAAACCACACGAGGTTTTGCATCCTTTTATACCAGCAACAACAAAATATTTCTCCTTGTAGGCCTCCATCAATCGAGCTTGGACTTAAGGTCACAAAAAAGACATAAGTATAGAAATAGCTCTTGTTTCAGAATCTGGGAAACAAGGTTCTGGTTTAAAGAAGTAACATTCACCAAGAGTCCCACAACTGAAGTTATGTCTTTGCTTATTTAAAACCACGGTTTTCATGAGATCAAGCATATCACTCAGACATTCTCCCTTTTTGCTGAGTCTTTCTCTATTGAGATTGAACAATCTTTCGATTCCTGCTGGCTCATGGCATTACCAGCACTTGCATACCCTTTTGATTGCTGCTACATTAATCCTCAATGCCTTGCTGAATGGCTGATAGCTTCAGATCTCACTCGATGGAGTGAGAGGAATTTGATATGCTTAGATGATTGTTAAGGCCACTGATGCTGTGGTATGATAGGATTTTCTCTTTGTTTTCTTTTTTTAGTATCTTTCACAAATGAAAGAATCAAGGCCTCAGCCTGTCCAAGCCTAAACTGGGTATTTTATTATTTCTAAATCAGATATCAATGCCCATTTACCCGATGTTAGCAATCCCATAGATCTTCCTGCAAAAACAAAACTCCATCATCATGATTGAATAATAACACAAAGAAAGAAAAAGAAAAAAAAAAGGGGGGGGGGAAGGATGACACCGCTACATAATATCTTTCCAATATTCCGCGTCTAAAACCTCTTTTCGCTGTGATACCAATTTCCACAGAACATATGCCATCACGATTACATGCTGAAAGGAGACTCCACCGAACGATGGACACTTATTGAATATCTTTGTGCCGAACTTGTACTGTTAGCAGAGGCCACATTATATTTCCAGTAATATGTCCCCGAATTGAACTCCTTGAATGTTTGAGCCACAGAGAGCTTTTGTAGGTATGCAGGAATAAGAAAAAAAAAAACTCATCCTGTAAGATGCCTTCTCTTTGGTTAATATAAGGCCTATCTCATGGCCTTAGTTATCGGGAAATCTCAACATCCTTATAAATCCAAGGAAGCAACAGATATCAATCTCTGGTGGCATTTGTATTATTTATTGCATGCTTTAAGAACAACATAGATACCCCATAAAGGGACCATTTAGAACCAGTCCTAAAATTTCGGATCTCTGCCATTTCCAGTAGGATTTTGCTTTACAGGGAGAGCATTAAAAATAATATATTAGCGACACAATCCAAGGCAAATAAACATCTAGTGGACTCAAGTCATAAGTGATGTCTTAATCAAATATGAAAGGCATGAATGATACATTCGTCCTGCTGTACAACTAAGTCAAGCACCTTACTAGATAACTAAGCCACCAGAAAAAAAAAAACTTTCTGCTAAGCACCTAGACAACCGTTCATGCTGCTGACATTGAATCCATCAAACTGAATCACGTAAGAGAGTTCCATTGTAAATCAATCATACAGTAAGCATTACTACATGTCCATATTCACTCAGCAGGCCGATTGAATACTATGGATGAAACTCACGGGTAAAATGGACCAAAGGGAATCATGAATAACTGAAGCACACACGGTGAGTAAATGGTACTTTGGAAGGATAAAGCCATGATTCTGGGTTAAACTTTCTGTCGATGCAATGCTAAATGCAGGTGCGAGAATAGAAAAAAAAAAAAAAGATTTGTTGGAATATGAGATTCCATCGATGTCGCACATAGGTAGATCGACGTTGCTATAGGCAACCCGATACTACCCATAAGTGCTTATAATAGGGGACAATAAACAAGAGAAACTCAAGACAAATGAAGAAAATCACAGAAAGATGAAGGGAGGTTGGGACTCACCGTGGATCAGTGGAGACCTCGAAAAGAGAGGCTCTCTTTCTCGATGCTGCAGCGGATTACGTGAAGCTTCTTGTCTGCCGAAATCCCAAACGAGTCACAATGATCTTGAAGGAGGGGATCAATCCCCTGTTAGTGGGACCAATGAAGAAGCAAAGAAGCAAAGAAAGAGATCTGCGATCAGACGCAGAGGTGGAAGCTAGACGATGAGGGCTTAATGTAGGAGGGTGGAAGAGGCGGTCCTCCTTGTTATTTGGGGGAACTAGTAGAAAAGGGGGAAAAAGGGGGGTGCGATGGTGAAAAACAGATGTAGAGAGGAAGAGGGTGCCGGGGTGAAGATGGATCGCCGAAGGAGAAGAAGGTGGAGGGGTAGAAGACGACCCTTGAACCCTTCCCCTTCATGCCTCTTTTAAAGAGGAAGAAGAAGCTTCGGGAGGGATTCAGTTAGAGATCGACGGGAGAGGATGAAGATGGTTCGGAAATGAAGGGAGATCGGGTGGTTAATGGAGTGCGATTGAGGAAGATCGGTGGTTCTGCAAAAAGGGAGAGAGGTGAGAGTGAGAGGGCGATTTTTCGCCCTCTTCCTTTTCTTACGAAGGGTTTTAAAACCCTAAAAGACAAAATTGCAGAGGAGCCCCTTCGCTTTTTCAAGTTTTTTTACAGAGAGGGGGGGGGGTTAATAAAATTTTGCTAAAAAACTGTTTTCATATAACCTGTTTTTCAAGAGGTGTTTTCAAAAAGGCTATTTTAATGCTATATTTTTTTTGTTTCTCTCTTGACATTTTCTATATTTTTTTTGACATTTTTAGAATAAAAACCCCAAAATCAAAGATTTAAAACTAATTTTTTTGTGTTTTTGTAAAATATTTACAAAATGGAGTTTTCTGAGAACTTGAGGCGATTTTTGAGAAAATTTCTTCAGAAAGTGGATTTATGTCTGGATTTTTAGGAAATATTCGAGGTTTACAACCTCGAGCTGAGAAATATAGGGTTGGGGATTCAGCAGAGTGCCAGATGAATTGCCTGAGCCATTTAGAACCATTTTTGGTATTTTTATAATTTTAATTTGGAATTCGGACAACGGGACTCAGATTTGGATTTAAAACACTGGGTTCGGACCTGAAATCGATTTTGAATGGATCAATATGGTTTTTAATCCAGAAAATCTGAAGAATGACTGAAATTTAGCTTTGAAATCGCTTTGATTTTTTTCAGAAGATGGTGTCAGGGGCAAAAGGGTCATTTTTACAAAATTTTGAAAATTTTGGGGTGTTCACACTCATTCCTTATAATTCCTCTCTGAATCTCATTGACTTCTTTTTGCAAATTGTTTCTACATCTGCGTTCCGTGTACAACATATCTTCTTCTTCTTTTTTCTCTCTTTTCTTTCTTTCTTTTTCTCTCTGGTTTTCATTTCAGCAGTTCAACGCTTGAATCTAATGCTGTGTGTGATCTCCGATCAATGTTTTTGGTTCAATCTGCGTTGGGATTTTTGTTTCATCTATTTCCATTCTACTTCATCTACTTTTATTTTTCTTCTGTTATTCATTTCATTTTTGGACCCATATATCTCATATGGATTCAACGATCTAGATCTTGTATTGTGATTTCAGTATCATTTTGCCTTAGATCGATATGCAGCAACACCCTTCATCTGAATATATGTGCTCATCTCCCTGTTTACTACAGATCGATAAACCGATTCACTGAAAAAGCAGTTACCAATCTGCTGGTAAAATCATTCACATACCCTTGGTGCTAACAAAATATATGAAGAAATGATCAAATGCTGGTGATTCTGATTGGAAGAAGGGAAGTATTATTTTCTGGTTTTCCTTGCAATTTAAACATCATTCGTGTAGCCTGTTATTAATCCAGTGATCATAATAGCTTATTAGAAATCTTTTTATTAATGGATTAATTCATAGGTGAAATACTTTCATTTTTTTTTGGTAATGGCGTGAATTGTGAAATTGCGTTAGACAGGTCCAATAGGCCACATTTCTTCCTTTTTTTTTTTTTGGATCACCATGTTCTAAGCTCCATTTTGTTAGTTCTGTAATCAATAGCTGTTTTAATATATAGGTTCACTCGTTTGTATCATCTCATGGTTGGTAGTCATTCTGTATCAATCCTGTTATAGCCAATTAGCAATAGTTTGTTTAATCTTTTCTTCTTCTTTTTTTGTAGCAGCATGATAGAATCAAATAGTGCCCTGCCTCATTCCGAATTGATTTTTCTGTTAAGCGGCATGTAGTTTTTACCTGTCTCTGATCAACTTTACGCTGCTGTGTTTCCATTTTTTGGGTTAGCTTCTATTTTTCAATGCATCTACTATCGTTATGGCATACCACTTTCCACTCCTATTTGGCTTAATACATTTCCTGTAATTTTTTTTTACTGCATCACGTTTTACGCTTACCTTATCATTTGATGAAAAAGATATTAGTCGTGATGATTGCTTAAATAGAAATGATCTTCACCAATCCTGAATATGTGAAGGAACCATTAAGCCTTAGTTTGATTGAGTCCCATGTACCATATCATAAACGTGGTTCCACTGAGTTGGGTGCTATTTGTTCCACTGGTAAGAGAAGCATCCAAGGATTGGGAATGGTTGAATGGTAACAGTAGCCCCATTGGAGTATTGGTAAAAAAAAATTATGGGTAAATACACTTTAGGAAAACAGAAAGTTGGAGATATCGTTAGGGGCTCAGCCCATGTGAGCCTTGTTGAAGCCAATTGACCTGTAATTGAAATCCAGCTTCTAAGTGGTGCTGCCGATGCAATAATTGCTACTGAGGGTGACCCATCAAAATATTGTGCTGAGATGACCATATCCTAGGTGTCCCGGCTTTGCCTCAATCCATCCAAGTGGTTGAAACTCCCCATCCTGAGGTATAGTGGAACACGTTGGGTCATTGATCCAGCCACTGGTTTTGTTCTACTGAAAATACAATGGGTGCCTTAGTTGAGGTCAAGTCCTTGATTCGCCATACATTTGTCTATTAACAATACACCCCCCCTCTGTCTATTGCTATATATATTTGGCACATTTACCTGTAATTCAACATGCTGGTTCGAAAATCTGGGTTGTGCTTTACTGTAAAATATTGCGTTTAGCTACTTGTCCAGCTTGTAAGAGTTGGATATACACATTGTTAATGTTCAGCTAACATTAACACTTGAGGAGAATGATAGTCCTAATCATAATCAGGTTTTCTTTGCAGATTTGAGCCTCTAAAAGGATTTTTCATGAGCAGATAGTAATAATCATCTCGTTTTCCTTCTTGTCATAATTACATTTTCATTTTTTTACTGTTTGGTTCATTCAATGTGTTGACAGTTTTTTTTACCATTATGTAGCTAAATAGGGGATCGACATGCTTTGTACATCCTCGACCGGCCTGTTTGCATCATTCTAGATATGGCAATCGCTGAAATGGTTAAAAGTTTTCCTTTTACCTGTAATACTGTACCTAGTCAGCCTACCAGCATCTTTCTATCTGCAACACCTTCATTTTTTTTTCTACACCTTACTGCTACAATTACCTGCTATAATCAATATCACAGTTTCATGCCAATCAATGCGTATTAGATAAAGAAACTTGCCCAGAAAAATTCTCAAGCTAATGGTTACTAAAATATATTGTTGAGTAGCAGTGGTTGTTACTGCTGTAATTATTATTTCAACATGGTGAATTTCCCAGAGTCTCTTTGCCACTTTGCCGTCCCAAATATCTGTCACTCAAGGTCACAAGATCCCTTCACATCACCCTCCCTACCTGCCACTTTAGCCTACCACTGACCATCTCTATGGTCTTCATTACTGATAACACCTGCAGCTCTTATAGCAGGTACACACACACTCTTGCACCCACTCCCCTGCAGCCTTGTTGCACTTGCCCATATAGGTTAGCACCCACAGCATCCCTATTCACTGAACACATTCATTACATAATAATTTTCCTGGACTTTCTTCATCACTATTTTACATCCTAATGTTACTGCACTTATGCACCTGATCCATCACCATGGCCACCACATGCCGTCATTATTTTTGATATGTCTATCACTTACATAACACCTCTATCACTTTTTGCATTTCACCAAAGACACCTGGCACAACACCTATACCACCCATTATACCACTCACTATAGTCACACTACAACCATGTTGTCACACCTTGTGTGCATCCTTCCTCTCTTCAGCCTACTGTAGCAACTGTCGCCCTTCATTCACAGCCCTGTACACCACTAATACTCCACCAGCATATCCCATTTGAAAGCCCCTGTATATTCTCTGCAAAGCTATCATTCACATCTCATCTTACATGTTATCTCAATATTATTCTATATGCATCTGCATCAAGATATTGGCATTTATGTTAAAACACAAACATATGTTCTGCATCCATATATATATCCTTCATATATATATATATATTGCTTATGTGGATGCACGTAGGCTCTTGATGTTTTATTTGTCCATCATTTATATCTTCCATCATATACTAACTTGGAATTTTGCAGGAATTGTTGAAATTTCCTCCTAGATTCAGAACTTTATCATTTTAAACTTCAATTTCAACGATGTAATAGCTAGATCTGAATGAGAATTTATATTTTATGTTTTAGATAGAATGAATGAGCATTGTAAATATCATAAATTGCTTATTCTCATGCTTTTTGCCTTTATTTCTCAAAATCTCACAATGGTGAAACACGAATGGCACGTACACCATTTCATAAGAGGTAATTAATCCTAAGTTGATGATTTACATCAATGGCCATAGTCAGGATGTAAACAAAACTTAGGATTTTTATCTTTTATTAGATAACACTGGATCCACACGGGATCCTTTTCAAAAATCATCATATCTTTTTATTTTCCTCTTTTATCAGAATTTAATTTAAAATTAATTCAATATATATACCAATGGCCATAGTCAGGGTATATTGAGAGTTAATTTCATTTTAAATTCTATAAAAGCACTAAAAATATATTTTATTCTTCACTTGAATTTAAATGTGGTTATTATATACTCCATTCAATGACCATAGTCAGGGATGTATTATACCTTCAACCTCATTCTTAATCCATTTAAAGAATGAAATATGCTTTTCAAAATCCAATTTTAAATTCTTTAAAATTCATTCATCATTTAGGATAGAATTGCATCATATTTTCAAAAATTTTCTTTTCAAAAATTCCAAGTGATTCTTTCCTTCATTTTTCTCAGATCAAATCTTATTTATAGATTCAAAGTCAATTCTATCTCATTTCAAGATTCAAAAATTCAATTTCAAAGTCCAATTTGACTTTGAAATTTCAAAATCGTTTTGTATTCAAATTTCAATTTCCAAAATCAATATCCAGACTTCAAAGTTCAATTTAACTTTGAAGTCATCTTCTGTTTCAAAATCAAGTTTATTTTTCTCATCTCCAAATTCAAAATCAAAGTTTGAGATTGATTTTGAATCTCAAAATTTGACTCTTCTTAAAGTTTTAAATTCAATCTGGGTTTTCAAAACCCAGATCCATCTTCAAAAGTCCCATTTGGACTTTCAGAATCCAAATACAGAGTTAGATCCTAATCCCAACTTGGATCCAGATTTTCAAGTACAATCTCCACTCTTGGATCTCAAGCTTCGGATCCAAAATCCATTTTAGGATCCAGAATCCAATAAAACCTTGGATCTCAGACTTCAGATCCAAATCCATTTTAGGATCCAGAATCGAACTCCATCTTGGATCTTAGACTTCAGATCCAAATTCCAATCCAAATTTTGGATCCAATTCCATCATTGAATCTCAGATTTCAGATCCAATTCCCATTTAGGATTCTAAACCCAGAATTCAATTATTGAATCTCAACTCTATTTAGAATCCAGACTTTGGATTCAAATTCCATTTTAAATTCCAGATGTCAAGCCAACTTCCATTCTCAATTCCAATTCTTGAATCCAATTCCATTTCATCCCAGATTTCAAAATCCAAGTTTGTCTTGATTCTCAAAATTCCAAAAATCAATTCTATTTCTCAAATTCTATTTCTCAAATCTTATTTTGATTTCAAGCTTTACAACTGAAACTCGAATTACATTCCAATTTTCATCTCTATCCTGATTCAAAATTCTAAATACAAAAGTCCATTCATGACTTTGAGATTTTCTTTCTTCACCTTTTATCTCAACTTCAAAATCATTTCTCTCAAGATTTAGATTTATTTTCCCAAAAACTCTGATTACTTCTAAACTTGGAACATTAAAAAACTTAAGTTCTAAGTTAGAAGCCATTTCTTCACTCTATCATCAGATTCATCTCAGAAACACTTGGGAATTTTTCAAATCATTTTCAAAATGAGCATACACCCTTGCATTGCACAAACATGATTCTTTGTGCATTTAGACTTAGGATAAGTTCTTAGATAATATTTTAGCAAAGCAAAAAGGCATGAATTCGACCCTTGGTTCGATTACCCCTGGTAAAGACGCCAGGAACGGTCGAACCTCGTACCGACGAGCGAATCCCGTCTCCCAGTTTTCCCGCAAATATTTCAAAACGGAGGCGAGTTATTTTCTTAAATATCTTCAAAATTAAGCTCAAGTGAGACCCCGCAAAAGAGTTTCTCTTTCTCTTCTTTTCTTTTCTCTTCTCTCTTCTTTTCTATCTTTTATTTTTCTCCCTTCAAAAAGGAGGAAATAAAGGTTGGAAAGGAAAAGATAAGGAAGAGAGAGAATATTACGAGAGCAAAAATTTTGCGATGATCACAGATTTGGCGACCGTGATGGGACCCATCTTCCTCCGATCGAATTTAATGCCTTTTCATTTTGCTTTGATATTGTCTAAGTCTTTATTCTACAAATGTCAGCTTCATTTCCATGCAAACCTTAGGAGCCTAGACTCTGTCCTAAGCTGACATTATTGCATATAGGATTTAAGTATGGTTTGGTAGGACCATGTTGAGGAGATTATTCCATGCTCACATTAGACTTAGGTCTGAAATACAACTCTCCTCAATTCTAGGGATTGAATGCAAAACAAATGTATGCAAGTGTATGCTTCCTTTCATTTTAAATCTATCTCTTTAGGACTTGCATTAGAGCCTTCTGATTTTTATTGCATGCTGAACATGTTTTCAAAAACATCCCTACCTATATTGTCCTGGTCTTCACGTTGCTGGGCTGTCTCACTGAACCATAGTTCGGGAGAGAGCCTCACAACTGGACCACTTATTTTGGGTTCGCGCCCCCCTACCACGTACCTAAGGGCCATAGTCCGAGGTATATCGGTAGGTGCTCAAGGATGTTGGGAAACCATTACCTTAGAACCGGAGGAATACTTCTATGCCACGTACTTCGAGCTTCGGCTTGAGTATATCGGCGTATCTTGATTGAAATCAGATGATCTGAACCCTAGAGTTAGGATTAAGGTCTTGCAAGCCATTTCAAAATATTGCATTTAGAGTCAGCCTTTAGGGAGTGCTGTGTGCGCATCCTTGTTTGTGCAGCTTTTTGTGATGTTTCTCTTATTCTCTCATATATATGTATCAAACCCTTTTCAAAAAACCCTGGGTGTATTATTCTCCTTACTTTCAAAAAACCCCAGATGTATATTTTTCTCTCTAAATACATTTCTTTTTCTCTTTTTTTGATTAAATTTTCTTCAAAACCCTAGAAAATTCCTTTAAAAATTTCCTTGATCTTTCAAAAACTTCCAGGTTTGATTCTTCAAGAGTCTATCCGTAAGTCCTGCATCCTATTTAATTCTCCTTATCTTTTTTTTGCCCCAGTATTATTTCAAATGGCGTCCGATAATCTCGATCCTGTCTTTCCTAGAGATCATGTCTTCTATCAGATATAGGATGGATCCCCGGATCATCGGGTCATCCAGTCTCGTCCTTTCTTCCCTCGGTGGTATTATTCTTGGTTCGCTACCTTCTCGCGTATGTTCCCAGACCACTTGGATGACTGTGGGTTGGAGATGGCATCGGTAGTGGGCAAATGAACTATCAACGGAAGTCTGATTCAGGCTATGGCAGAACGGTGGAATCCACGTACCTGCACAATTTGGTTTCCTTGAGGAGAGATGACTCTACTGATGGACGAGTTCAATGATATTATGGGATTGCCCGAACCAGCTGGTCAGCCAGATGATCCTGTCGAGCAACAGTTTTTTATCAACATCAAAGGGGTAGATGTTCGAGAAGCTTTGGCCAGAGCAACAGGGAGCAGATCCTGGCCTCTCACTGAAATTGGTGGGAATCAATTCATCGACCTGTTCGGACTCTATCGCAAGTATGGGGCCTACGAAGAGGTTGACACTTTGTTTAGAGCAGCAAAAGACAGAATTCAGCATGCCATGATCCTATGCACAGTAGGATTAGCTTTCTTCAAAGATGGCCAGAATTTCATAGATATCAGAGTTGCCTAGCTCTTTCGAAGATGGGGAAGCAAGCAAACTCGTCAGCTATCAGTTTCTATGGCAGCCTTGGCTTTTCTTTACAGAGGCTTGGCTCGATTTGCCCTCAGAGACCATTTTGGTACAAGGATGCACTTATGCCCTACAGTCGTGGTTCCTGCGACATGTGCCATCCAAGGCCAACTCCTTCAGATTTAGCAGCAAGCAACCCAAATCTACCATTCAGTATCGAGCCTTGATCGAGAGGCTGCATCAAGAGAAGATTGTTTGGGACTTCTTTGACAGAAGAGAGACCGTTCCTCGATATACCTATGCTCGCAGCAAGCGCTACAGATTGCTTGGCCCCTTCTTTTGTGTTGATTATCAGCCAGAAAGATGTCTCAGGCAGTTTTCGCAGCAGCAGGTTCGTGCCAACACCCACTTCCTGACATGCAACATGCCAGAGTTCAATCTGCAGTCGGATCAGTGGTCTGGGGCATACCATGTCACTAAATATACCTGGGACTCCTTTGTTTCTCTATCTGTATTTCCTGGGCCAAATGTATCTTCTGAATATCAAGAGTGGTGGCAAACTGTTTGCCCACCCTCTCTTTGTCTGTAAATATTACTATCAATAAAAAATTACTTTTTGGGCCAAAATTTTGTTTTTGTTTTATAGCATAAATGGTCACAAATTTTGGTGACGACCTCATCCCGGGTAAAAGGTACATTCTTCCTACTTCTCTTCAAATATCTTTTATCATGGTTGACGACCTCGCCTAGGTAACAAGGCACATTTCTCCGTTATCATCAAAATGGTAACACAAATTGTCACAAATCTTGTGATGACCCAATTCCGGGTAATGGAATAATCTCTTGAAATTGTCTACCAAAATCCTTTATTCCTTTTTTTTTTCAAAAATTATGGTTTTCAAAAGTTTCTCCACACTCTAACCATTCCCATATTCTACAGGAAAACTTTGGCATCCAAAGATGGTTCAGACAAGGGCCGGTAAGCAGACTGCTCAGCGGCACAGTGACAATGAACAAGAAGAGATGAATTCTCCCAGATTGTCCAAAAAACACGACTCAGGGGACGAGAGTGATGTTGATCCTGCCATGTATCGGATCTTTCAAAAAATGATGTCCAAAATGATGGCCGAGCAGGCTAAGGCTGGTCCAAAGAAAGCAGCTTCTAAGAGCAAGGTTAAGAAGAAGCCCGTCAAGATCAGCAAATAGAAGGTACAACGTGACAGTACTTCTGAGGATTCCGAGTCAGCAGAAGAAGTCTCTGAAGAAGAAGAGCAGCTGATTTACATTCCAAAGCATCTGCGATCATCCAAAAGGCTAGTGGAAGAGCCATTATCAGTAAACAAACCCAAGTACGGGGCCCCCGCAGAGGATTCAATCCAAGCACTGACCAAGATAGTCAAGGATCTTCAAATCCGGGACAAGGGAAAAAGGTCATACACCAGGCAGGATTTCTACCTCGGCTTGGAAGGGGACAACAATCTGAAGAGCCTCCCCCGAAAATTCATTAAGTTTGATGGATCCGGAGATCCCAAGGCCCATTTGACAATGTTTTTCGCCGAATATGTCCGGTTCAGTGAGGATAATCGTGCCCTTTTTCTCTGTTTTCCCCGCAATTTGGAGGGGATAGCTGCCAAGTGTTATGCCGAGCATGTCAATCACATTGAGCTAAGGGATTTTGACAAAGTTGTCAACATGTTTGTTGAGCGCTTTCTGTTCAACACGGAAGCTCTGCCCACCCTAAACCATTTATGCAACCTCAAGCAGAAGCCCCATGAAAAGGCCAGAGATTTCATCAACAAATGGAGGAGCATTTGCAATAAGATGAGGAATCCTATTTCTGAAGAGCATGCCCTTCAAGTCATCCTTAACAACTTCTGTCAGCCCTTGAAAAGCCTACTTTTCCCATATCCATCCAAGTCATTTATCGAATTGACGTAGCGAGCAGAATGGCTCGAGATGGGGGTGGAAAACGGGATGTACGAAGGTGTCACTTTGGCCAAAAATGTCCAGGATCCAAAGAAGAAGGCACACTTCACTTACTCAGCCGAGGTTCCAGGGGATGACCAGGGCAGTAGCAGCAAGCATGACAGCGGCAGTGGCACGAAGCCTGAACAAAGCAGAGGGAGAAAGGGGAAGTTCTTCAAGAACAATAACAAGCCTTTCTCGGCCGGTCCTCAACAAAAAGGGGACCTTCAAGAAAAACCTAAGCACATAAACTGGAGCAGGGATAAAAAATTTACTCCCCTCGACCAGCCTTTGGAAAAGGTACGGGAATATTTACTATCCCATGGAATGGTGAAGCTTCCCAAAGTTGCAGATCTGTCAGTGATCATGGGAAGATTCAAGGAATAGTACTGCAAGTTCCACAGGGCGACAGGCCATGATACAGAATATTGCTTCATCCTGAAGCATTTGATTCAGGACTGTATTGATAAAAGTATCCTCATCGAGGATGAAGAGGAAGGCAAAATGGATATCCTGTCCGCCCCATTCCCAAAGCATTTAACATCAACCATTTCAGAACATTCTTTTCTTCCACAGAGTCGTATACATCCATGCTTCAGTGAAGACATAGGTCTTCAACATCAGGTGATGGTTCTACATCAAGATCAACCTGCATCTCAGAGGATGAACCTCCTCTCATTTTTAAACTTAAGGGATATGTCAATTGAGAACGGAAAAACTCAAGTTTTTCCAAAAAGATTTCTTAAGAAAGAAGCCTGCGCAGAGGCAGCAGAAGAGCGAGCCAAAAGCCTTCAAAAACCTATTTCAGCGCTCTCCAACATTTCTATTTTCGAATTGACTCACGATTCTCCCAAGAATCGGGAAAAGCTACATGATCTACTGAGAAAGATCAAAGTGAAGCCGGGCACTACGCCAGAAGATATGGCACAGATAGTGAATCAGGCGATGACTAACGCGCCTATCACCTTTTCAGATGAGGACCTGCCAAGGCCTCATTCTTTCCACAACAATGCATTATATATTGTGATAAGGACCAGGGGCATGACTGTCCTGCACGTACTGGTTGATGGAGGCAGCAACCTCAACATTTGCCCAGAGATGACAGCGAAGGCCTTGGGATTGAAGGAAGAAGAATACGTGCCTGATCCCATTACCATTTATGGCTTCGATAATCACGGGCAAACTGCAAAGGGAAAGATCTTCCTGGAAATTTTTATCAACTATTCAGTACATACCGTCCTATTCCATGTCGTCAACGTACCGCCCACTTACAATCTTTTGTTGGGGCGAACATGGATCCATAATGCCAATGTCGTTCCGTCAACTCTCCATCAGTGCATAAAGTGGTCCAAGGGAGGAATGATTACCACTATCTTGGGCGAAGATCCTGAAGAAGGCTACCACAGCCTATGATTCCCCGTCTGACATTTACAGCAGATATTCCCAGCATCCGAGAGGCAGATGAAATCAACCTCAGTGAAAGCCTAGAGATGCTGAAATTGAAAGATATCATGGATGAAGAAAATATGGCAGCCACGGTCCAATGGCAGGGACCTTGTTTTTTTAAGTTAGGAGGACACATCAATTACACCTCCTTCAAAGATCATCCCTTATTTCCTTAATTTTCCAAAGCCATAAAGGGATTTGATCTTCTAATAAAACATGGATACCAGCCGTTTCGGGGTATAGGAAAAAATGAAGATGGCATAGTAGAGCCTATCATTCCCATTCAGCATGCAGACAGCTCAGGGTTGGGGTTCACCGGCCAGGATTCCAGCAAAATGACCATTTTTGTCAAAGGAAGCAATTGAAAAGATGATGCCTTAGTTTTCCTGTTTTCTTTTCTTATCTTTCTGATAATCTTGTAGGGACGACGCAGTCCCATTTCTTTTGTCAAAATCTTGTAAATACCATACTTCCAATCAATGAAAGATCAATTTTTGAGTGTCTATCATTCTTTCTTATATTTTGTCTATGTCATTGTTCTTTACTCTGTACAAAAATTTGTTTTGGCTCGTACTTTCTCTTAAAAACCTTTCTTATATTTTCAGGACCATTAACTCCTGAATCGATGAAGAAATTCATTATCAATGCCAAATATCTAAAATTGGCAAGGTTTCCTGAGATAAAAAAAGCAGAGGTCAGCTAGGCAGTAGAACAGACCGAAGAGCTAGCAGAGTTTGATTCCACTATTCAAGAATTGCCAGAATTTGCCCACATTCAGAAGCAGGATGAACCCTCATCTTTGGTTCAAGATCCAACTGAGGATATCAACATTGGTTCGGAAGATGATCCGAAGATTCTCAAAATTGGTTTGGGCCTAAGTAAAATTGAAAAGGCAAGACTCATTCAATTCCTTAAGCAGCGTCAAGAAGTATTTGCCTGGACTTATGAAGATATGCCAGGATTAGATCCCAAGCTGGTTGAGCATCGCCTCAAATTGAAACTAGATTCCAGGCCAATCAAGCAGAAATTGAGGAAGTTAGACCCTCGAATTGAGCAACAAGTCAAGGAAGGACTTGAAGATTTGTTGAAAGCAAGCTTCATCCGGGCCATTGATTATCTAGATTGGTTAGCAAATATCGTAACAGTCCCTAAAAAGAATGAAAAAGTTCGGATCTGCATTGACTTCAGGGATCTCAATAAGGCCACCCCGAAAGATGATTATCCACTCCCCAACATTGATCTGTTGATCGATAGCACAACAGGTCATGCCATATTTTCTTTCATGGATGGATATTCAGGCTATAATCAGATCAAGGTGGTCGTTCGTGATCAGTCGAAGACTTCATTTACTACACCATGGGGAACCTTCTGCTATACTGTGATGCCATTTGGGCTCAAAAATGCTGGGGCAACCTATCAGAGGGCAATGGCCGTTATTTTTCACGATCAAATAAACAAAAATATGGAGGCATATGTGGATGACATTCTGATTAAGTCTAAAGAAAAAGAGGATCACCTCGATGCTCTTAGTCAAGTTTTTGAAAGACTTATTCTTTATAAGTTGAGACATAACCCTCAAAAATGTGTTTTCGGAGTTGAGTCTGGCAAATTGCTCGACTTCATTATCAGCAAGAAAGGAATAGAGGTGGACCCAGCCAAGGCAAAAGCCATTATTGATATGCCACCTCCAACTAATCTCAGGGAACTGCGAAGCCTTCAAGGGCATATTCAGTCTATTCGCAGATTCATCTCCAATTTGGCTATGAGATGTGAACCTTTAAATCATTTGCTAAGGAAAGGTGTCAAATTTGAATGGGGATCAGAATGCCAACTCTCGTTTGAGCGCATCAAGCAGTATCTCCTTAATCCACCAATTTTGAAGCCACCAAAGTTGGGGAAGCCTCTCTTACTGTATATTTCCGTCAATCAGAATGCCTGCGGTGGATTCCTCGCACAGTATGAAGAAGGCAGCCCTATAGAGCATGCCATTTACTATGTGAGCAAAATTTTCATTGATTATGAGAAGAAGTATTCTCAGATGGAGAAAACTTGTCTAGCTCTGGTTTGGATGTGCCAAAAATTAAGACATTACTTGTTGGCTTCTGAAATCAAGTTCCTATCAAAGCTTAATCCTCTCAGATACATTTTGGAACAACCATTTCTCACTGGACGGATTGCGAAGTGGCAAGTCCTTCTGATGCAATATGACTTAGAGTATGTTTCTCAAAAGTCAATTAAAGGCCAGGCAATCACAGATCAGTTGGCAAATTTCCCTTTGACAGAAGAAATTAGAGCAGAGGATGATTTTCCTGACGAGCACATATGCAATATCCAACAGCCCCCAGTTTGAAACTTGTTCTTCGATGGCTCTAAAAATATGTCTGGTATAGGGATTGGAGTCTTGTTAATCACTCGAGAAAAAGAAATGATCCCTTATTCTCTCAAGCTTGGTTTCCAATGCACTCACAATATGGCCGAGTATGAAGCTCTAATACAAGACCTCAAAATTCTGCAAAATTTCAATGTCAAGAGAGTGCATGCCTTTGGCGATTCTTTACTTTTTGTCAGTCAAGTTAACACTGAATGGCAGGTGAAAGATTTCAAATTGATTCCCTATCAGAAGATCGTCCTAACTCTTGTGGACAGCTTCGAAGAATTTCAGCTTAATCACATCAGAAGAGAGCACAATCAGATAGCTGATGGTTTAGCGAGCCTGAGCTCTATTTTATCATTCAAAGGCAGTGAATCATGTCGTTCTTTTGAAGTTGGCAGACTTGAGCAACCTGCCTTTATTTCAACCATGCAAGTAAACTAGGTCGATCAGAAGGAGAAGCCTTGGTATCAAAATATCAAAAATTTCATTGAGACTGGTGAGTTTCCACCAGAAATGCCAAAAAGGGAGCAACATGCAATTTAGCGTATGTCTACCCGTTATTTCATTCTCGCCAATGTCCTCTACCGCCGTGGGTTCAGTTCTGAGTATGCAAGATGCTTAGACAAAGAAGAAGCTATGGAAGTTGTCCAAGAGGCACATGAAGGGATTTGTGGTGGCCATGTCGGCTATCAAACCCTCGTCAAGAAGATCGTCCGAGCAGGGTACTATTGGAACACCATGCAGCAGGACTGTCATCAATTTGTGAAGAAGTGCGTCAAGTGCCAAATGCACGCACCTTCCATTCATGCACCGGCCACATATCTGCAATCAGTTGTTTCTCCTTGGCCGTTTTCTATGTGAGCTTTCGACGTCGTAGGTCCTATTACTCCTTCTGCTTCCAATGGCCACAAATACTTTCTGGCTGCGACAGAGTATTTCACAAAATGGGTTGAAGTTGTTACTCTACGCACAGTAGAAGGCCGCCATGTGGTTTCTTTCATTCACAAGAACATTCTTTGCCGCTTTGGCATACCACATGATATCGTCTCAGACAATGGAAGCCATTTCAAAAATGAGAGGATGAAAAGCTTCTGTTCTAAATTCAAAATTTTCCATCATTTCTCAGCTCCCTATTATCCTCAAGGGAATGGCCAAGCAAAGGCTACCAATAAAATTCTGATCCGCATTTTGGAAAGGACTGTGAGAACAGGTCGAGATTGGCATGAGAAAATTCATGATGCGCTTTGGGCTTACCGAACCACCATTCGAACTCCAACTAATGCCACTCTTTCAGAACTTGTTTACGGAACTGAAGTGGTGTTGCCTCTCCACATCCAGAAGCCCGCTCTCAAATTTGCTTCCCTTATAGAATTGTCACTTGATCAGTATCAACAGCAGAGATTGGTGCAGCTGGATCTGCTAGATGAAAAGATGCTCAAGGCAGTAGAGCATGCTCAAGCTTATCGACAGAGGATAGCTCGACATTATGCCAAGTTCGTCATTGAGAGAAGATTTCGAGTTAACGATTTGGTACTCAGATCAACGGCTCATCTCAAGCATCGACCACGGGGCAAGTGGTCACCCAATTGGGAAGGCCCTTATGTGGTTAAGGAAGCATTACCTCGCAATTCGTATTGTCTGATCAACGCAGATGGGGTGGAAATGACAGATCCTGTCAACGCTCTGCATCTGAAGAAATTTTATACTTAGAATTTTCATTACTAAAGCCTTTTGTACTATTCAAAGAGCCATTTCAATAAAACAATAATCTTCTATCAATTCTTACATTCTTCTCCATGATACTGGGGCATTTTATTTTGATCTATAATCGTCTTCTTTCATCATACGCAGACAAGATTAGACAAAAGCTCTTTTCCTCAAATTTCATTAATTCTCAATTGATCTTGTGATCTTTATTTTCATTTCATTTGATTCACTTTTGGTTTGATCAAATTTTCATCAATCTTATTAAATTCTATCCATCTTTATCTTTGAAAATACCCTTTCAGGTTAAAGGATAAACCTGATGCCTCCTGTCAATGAGGTATTCTTTTGTTATTTCCCCCGTTCAGGATAAGGGGATAAATCCTGAAAGTTGACCGCATGCAATTAAGCTATGATGGTCCATTAATTCTCACCAAGAATCTTTACCTTCTAAATTCGTTTTGCAAATCTAGCTCATCTTCAAAACCCAGTTCTCGCACTGGTTATTTCTCAAACTTTTCGATCATATATTGAGCTCATTTGAAAAATCCGGTTCTCACACCGGTAACCTTCTAAATTCAGTCTTCTGACCAAAGACCTTCCTCCTTCTAAATTCAAGTTCTGACTTAAATCTCTCAAAATTTCATGTATTTCCAAAGGATCCAGCATCTCGCTGGTCATGTACTTCCAAAAAGATCCAACACCAGTTGGTCATGTATTTCCAAAGGATCCAGCATCCCGTTGGTCATGTATTTCCAAAGGATCCAGCATCTCGTTGGTCATGTATTTCCAAAAGATCCAACACCAGTTGGTCATGTATTTCCAAAAGATCCAACACTCGTTGGTCATGTATTCCAAAAGATCCAGCTCCCGCTGGTCATGTATTCCAAAAGATCAAACCCTTAGGGTGAGACTCCTCAATTCTATCATTTTCAAACCTTCAAGATCTTCAATCTCTCAAATTCTATCAGTTTCCCAACCTCTGGTTGCAATATCTTCAAAATCTCATCATTTTCTCAACCCTCGGGTTATAATCTCCCAAATTCAATCACTTTCAAACCATCAGATTAAATCCTTCATTTTCGAAATCCAGTTTTCCATAACTGGTCGAGATTTGAAATCCAGTGTTTTCACTGGTCGGGATTTTCAAAATCCAGTTTTCATAACTGGTTGGGATTTGAAATCTAGTATTTTTCACTGGTCGGGATTTGAAATCCAATTTTCATAACTGGTCGGGATTTGAAATCCAGTATTTTTCACTGGTCGGGATTTGAAATCCAGTATTTTTCACTGGTCGTGATTTGAAATCCAGTTTTCATAACTGGTCGGGATTTGAAATCCAGTATTTTTCACTGGTCGGGATTTGAAATCCAGTATTTTTCACTGGTCGGGATCTGAAATCCAGTATTTTTCACTGGTCGGGATTTGAAATCTAGTTTCTTATAACTGGTCGGGATTTGAAATCCAGTTTTCATAACTGGTCGGGATTTGAAATCAATTGTTTTCACTGGTCGGGATTATCAAAATCTAGTTTCTCATAACTGGTCGGGATTTCCAAAACCTAATATATTTCATCAGTCAAGTTTTCTAAAGTCTGATTCTTACACCATTTCTTTTAATTACAGCTAAAGGTCTCATCAAAATCTATATTGAGTGATTATTTCATAAAAGAATTCTGGAACATTATGCCAATTTGCTAAAACCACTTGTTGATTCTAAAAATCTGATTACATAAAAGAATTTTCTCTGATTACCTCTAGTATTCTTTCCAAAAAGGTGAAACTTTTTGCGAAAAAGAGGTAAAATTCAAATCTTTTCCTGTTGATCAACCAAAAGGATGTAAGAAATGTCCTCGATATGATCAGTAAAAGAAATCTTCAATGATGTTGAAAAGCCAGAAGCGAATTGATATTGATCATGGCTATGGCGCATATTTTAAGACGACTTTCTGGCAATCAGGCACTGGAAATATCTTGAGCTATAAAAAGAATCCACTCAATCCATATCTTCTAATTCATTTAAAGTTGCAATCAAATATCCGCAAAAGGGATCTCTCAACTGTCGTCAAGATGAAGACGAATAGGCGAGCTAGACCCCCGGGGCCAAAGAAGATTTGGATCATCTCCGAGATGAAGGAGTTTGTGAAGGATCCTTCCAGGGAAAGTTCAGATCACCGTCGAGATTAAGGCGGGTGTTATGAACCTACCGACAAACCCTATAAGATATTTGATTTCTGCTATCATCTAAAGACCTTTTGAGCCAATATCATCAATAGAATCCCTGAGATAACAGAAGGATCGGAACATCTCCAAGATGAAGGAGTTTGTGACGTACCCTTCTCTGAAAAAGAGAGAAAAGTCAGAACACATCCAAATGAAGGATGATGTTAAAAACTCGAGAAAGTTCAATGACTCAAAAAGAGTGTAAAAAGATCATCATGGGAAAAACACCCAGATATCAAACTGCCAAAGTTGCCAGAAGTCATCTTTTCTCGTGCAAAATTCTTTTATCAATATCTCTTCAATACTTGCTTTTATGAAATTAAGAATATTTCTTCTCTTCTCATATCAAGGAAATGGATAGCTTCCTTGAAGAAAATCATCAGCGCTAAAATTTTGAATTTGACTCTTAAAACCAATGAGTTAACCCCGACGGAGGGAATACTCTAGGTAAAAGAGGGAATATCTTTGCACATACGTGCACATTTTCAAGCGTTTTGAATCAACTATAATTTTATCCTATTGGCAAGATTCTCTAGCTATTCCAAGAATGAAATAAAAATTTGATATCCATTTTGATGCAACCTAGCGTTGTTTATATTTTCCAGAAGAGTTGCCTCCTTCAGAAGAAGTATCTCTTCATGTCCCATCATGGTTTCTTCAGTCAAGAATTTCGTATGGTCGTTCCCACTCAGGTTAAGGGTCAAACCTGAATTTTCTGCGAGAGGTCATTGATTTCAAAAGCTATTTCAGTCTCAGTAATGAGGCGCCCCATTTCGTCCCCTTTTCCAAGCTTTAGGGAACCCCATCTTTCTCTTTTCGCAAACCCCTTTTGGATTTGTCCGTCCAAACTCTAAAGGTCCCATCGTGGTTTCTCCATTTGAGGATTCCCTCTTGATCGTCCCCTTTAGGTTAAGGGTTAAGCCTGAACCTCGCTTTGCGAGGTATCTTCCTTTTTCGGGTTTGGGTTAAACCTGAGTCTTGTTCCTACAAAATTCCTCGTTTTGACGAGATGTTTTCTTTCAGTCCCATCATGGCTCTTCCCATCGAGGAATCCATGCTTCATATATCCATCCAAGAAAGGATTTTACTTGAACTTCATCTCACGAGGCATTTTCTCAAAAATGTCCCATCAAGGTCCTCATGTATTTCTTTCCTCATTCAATTCATTTTTGATATATCTTCGTCCCATCCACGTTAAGGGCAAAATCTGAATCATTCCAAAAAGCATATCTTGTCTCACCCATGAGACTTGATCAAAATTCTTATTTCACCATTTCAGGATGTTCACACAAAATCCCATCACGATTTCCTCATTTCTATTATTTGATCATATCATCTTCAAGGATTTCGTCCCCCCAAAACCATTCAGGATAAGGTTTTAAGCCTGAAGAGCCATATTTTTCAAAATAATTCTTCCACACTCAGTTCAGATCTGCTGACAGGGGCATTTTCAAAATTTGGAATGTTATCTTTTCCACTAAGCTTGGCTCTCAACCGGCTTAGTAGCAAAGAGGGGCATCTGTGAACACCCCAAATTTTTCAAAGGTTTATAAAAAGACCTTTTTGCCCCTGGTTTCATTTTCTAAGAAAACCAAAGCTAAATTTCAATCGTTCTTCAGATTTTCTGGATTAAAATCCATATTGATATATTCAAATTCAATTCTGGATCCAAACCCAGTGTTTTAAACCCAAATCTGAGCCCCGTTGTCCGATTTTCAAATTAAAATTACAAAAATATTGAAAATGGTTTTGAATGGCTCGGGTAATTCATCCGGCATCTTGTTGGATCCACAACCCTATATTTCTCAGTTCGAGGTTGTCAACCTCAAATATTTTCTAAAAATTCAGATATAAACCCATTTTTTGAAGAAATTTTCCCAAAAATCACCTTGAGTTCTCAGAAAAACTCTCTTTTATAAATATTTTGCAAAAATACAAAGAATTAATTTTTAATCTTTGTTTTCCCGTAAAACTTTAGGATTTTATTCCAAAAATACAAAAAAATGAAAAATAACACAAAAACCAAAAAAATTGGAAAAAATATGAGGAAAACAAATGGTTTTGAAACTTTTTAAGTTAATTTTTCTGAAAACCTCACCTTTTAACCATTTTTATAAAAAAATTTCTTAAAAGGGGAATCCTCTTTTTGGAAAAGAGAAAAAATTCCAACGGACTCCTCCCGCGCGTTTCCTTCTTCTCTCTCCATCGCTGATCTCAAACAGCCTCTTCACTCTCCTCCATCCATCCACAACGAACCTTCTCTCGAACCCTCTACTTCCCCTTTAAGAAGAAGTCTCCGAGCTTTTGAAATCCATCCATTTTTCTCAACATTTCATACGACAACCCATCTTCTTTGAGCAAAAACATCCCTTGCTAACAACCATCCACTCTCTCGCATCGATTTTCATCCATTACTTCCCCTTCTGCTCCCCTCTTCTGGAGTCCCTGCAAGCAAAGTGAAGCCACCAGACTTCTCTTTGGTTCCCTCTGAAGGAGAATCGACCTCCTCCTTCCTTCAGAAACTCCTGCAAAAGAGGAATCAGATTGACTCCCTCCTTCAGAATTCCAGCAATCCTGTAAGTGCTCCTTTCTCTCGTCTGTGATTTCTGATTTTTCTTTTGATTTTCTAGTTTTGGGCTCCCATTAGAAGCACCACTGTAGTATCAGTTTGCATATAGCAAATACCGATCTACACAGGCTGTGCGACATCAATGAAATATCTATATTTCGACATTTATTTTTCTCATTCCTTATAATTCCTCTCTGAATCTCATTGACTTCTTTTTGCAAATTGTTTCTACATCTGCATTCCGTGTACAACATATCTTCTTTTTTTTTCTCTTTTCTTTCTTTCCTTTTCTCTCTGGTTTTCATTTCAGCAGTTCAACGCTTGAATCTAATGCTGTGTGTGATCTCCGATCAATGTTTTTGGTTCAATCTGCGTTGGGATTTTTATTTCATCTATTTTCATTCTACTTCATCTACTTTTATTTTTCCTCTGTTATTCATTGCATTTTTTGACCCATATATCTCATATGGATTCAACGATCTAGATCTTGTATTGTGATTTCAGTATCATTTTGCCTTAGATCGATATGCAGCAACACCCTTCATCTGAATATATGTGCTCATCTCCCTGTTTACTACAGATCGATACACCGATTCACTGAAAAAGCAGTTACCAATCTGCTGGTAAAATCATTCACATACCCTTGGTGCTAACAAAATATATGAAGAAATGATCAAATGCTGGTGATTCTGATTGGAAGAAGGGAAGTATTATTTTCTGGTTTTCCTTGCAATTTAAACATCATTCGTGTAGCCTGTTATTAATCCAGTGATCATAATAGCTTATTAGAAATCTTTTTATTAATGGATTAATTCATAGGTGAAATACTTTCATTTTTTTTTGGTAATGGCGTGAATTGTGAAATTGCGTTAGACAGGTCCAATAGGCCACATTTTTTCCTTTTTTTTTTTTTGGATCACCATGTTCTAAGCTCCATTTTGTTAGTTCTGTAATCAATAGCTGTTTTAATATATAGGTTCACTCGTTTGTATCATCTCATGGTTGGTAGTCATTCTGTATCAATCCTGTTATAGCCAATTAGCAATAGTTTGTTTAATCTTTTCTTCTTCTTTTTGTAGCAGCATGATAGAATCGAATAGTGCCCTGCCTCATTCCGAATTGATTTTTCTGTTAAGCGGCATGTAGTTTTTACCTGTCTCTGATCAACTTTACGCTGTTGTGTTTCCATTTTTTGGGTTAGCTTCTATTTTTCAATGCATCTACTAGCGTTATGGCATACCACTTTCCACTCCTATTTGGCTTAATACATTTCCTGTAATTTTTTTTACTGCATCACGATTTACGCTTACCTTATCATTTGATGGAAAGGATATTAGCCGTGATGATTGCTTAAATGGAAATGATCTTCACCAATCCTGAATATGTGAAGGAACCATTAAGCCTTAGTTTGATTGAGTCCCATGTACCATATCATAAACGTGGTTCCACTGAGTTGGGTGCTATTTGTTCCACTGGTAAGAGAAGCATCCAAGGATTGGGAATGGCTGAATGGTAACGGTAGCCCCATTGGAGTATTGGTAAAAAAAATAAATGGGTAAATACACTTTAGGAAAACAGAAAGTTGGAGATATCGTTAGGGGCTCAGCCCATGTGAGCCTTGTTGAAGCCAATTGGCCTGTAATTGAAATCCAGCTTCTAAGTGGTGCTGCCGATGCAATCATTGCTACTGAGGGTGACCCATCAAAATATTGTGCTGAGATGACCATATCCTAGGTGTCCCGGCTTGCCTCAATCCATCCAAGTGGTTGAAACTCCCCATCCTGAGGTATAGTGGAACACGTTGGGTCATTGATCCAGCCACTGGTTTTGTTCTACTGAAAATACAATGGGTGCCTTAGTTGAGGTCAAGTCCTTGATTCGCCATACATTTGTCTATTAACAATACACCCCCCCTCTGTCTATTGCTATATATATTTGGCACATTTACCTGTAATTCAACATGCTGGTTCGAAAATCTGGGTTGTGCTTTACTGTAAAATATTGTGTTTAGCCCTGCTTGTCCAGCTTGTAAGAGTTGGATATACACAGAGTTAATGTTCAGCTAACATTAACACTTGAGGAGAATGATAGTCCTAATCATAATCAGGTTTTCTTTGCAGATTTGAGCCTCTAAAAGGATTTTTCATGAGCAGATAGTAATAATCATCTTGTTTTCCTTCTTGTCATAATTACATTTTCATTTTTTTTTTTTACTGTTTGGTTCATTCAATGTGTTGACAGTTTTTTTTTTTTACCATTATGTAGCTAAACAGGGGATCGACATGCTTTGTACATCCTCGACCAGCCTGTTTGCATCATTCTAGATAAGGCAATCGCTGAAATGGTTAAAAGTTTTTTTTTACCTGTAATACTGTACCTAGTCAGCCTACCAGCATCTTTCTATCTGCAACACCTTTATTTTTTTTTCTACACCTTACTGCTATAATCAATATCACAGTTTCATGCCAATCAATGCGTATTAGATAAAGAAACTTGCCCAGATAAAATTCTCAAGCTAATGGTTACTAAAATATATTGTTGAGTAGCAGTGGTTGTTACTACTGTAATTATTATTTCAGCATGGTGAATTTCCCAGAGTCTCTTTGCCACTTTGCCGTCCCAAATACCTGTCACACAAGGTCACAAGATCCCTTCACATCACCCTCCCTACCTGCCACTTTAGCCTACCACTGACCATCTCTATGGTCTTCATTACTGATAACACCTATAGCTCTTATAGCAGGTACACACACACTCTTGCACCCACTCTCCTGCAGCCTTGCTGCACTTGCCCATATAGGTTAGCACCCACAACATCCCTATTCACTGAACACATTCATTACATAATTTTCCTAGACTTTCTTCATCACTATTTTACATCCTAATGTTACTGCACTTATGCACCTGATCCATCACCATGGCCTCCACATGCCGTCATTATTTTTTATATGTCTATCACTTACATAACACCTCTATCACTTTTTGCATTTCACCAAAGACACCTGGCACAACACCTATACCACCCATTATACCACTCACTATAGTCACACTACAACCATGTTGTCACACCCTGTGTGCATCCTTCCTCTCTTCAGCCTACTGTAGCAACTGTCGCCCTTCATTCACAGCCCTGTACACCACTAATACTCCACCAGCATATCCCATTTGAAAGCCCCTGTATATTCTCTGCAAAGCTATCATTCACATCTCATCTTACATATTATCTCAGTATTATTCTATATGCATCTGCATCAAGATATTGGCATTTATGTTAAAACACAAACATATGTTCTGCATCCATATATATATCCTTCATATATATATTGCTTATGTGGATGCACGTAGGCTGTTGATGTTTTATTTGTCCATCATTTATATCTTCCATCATATACTAACTTGGAATTTTGCAGGAATTGTTGAAATTTCCTCCTAGATTCAGAACTTCATCATTTTAAACTTCAATTTCAACGATGTAATAGCTAGATCTGAATGAGAATTTATATTTTATGTTTTAGATAGAATGAATGAGCATTGTAAATATCATAAATTGCTTATTCCCATGCTTTTTGCCTTTATTTCTCAAAATCTCACAATGGTAAAACACGAATGACACGTACACCATTTCGTAAGAGGTAATTAATCCTAAGTTGATGATTTACATCAATGGCCATAGTCAGGATGTAAACAAAACTTAGGATTTTTATCTTTTATTTGATAACACTGGATCCACACGGGATCCTTTTCAAAAATCATCATATCTTCTTATTTTCCTCTTTTATCAGAATTTAATTTAAAATTAATTCAATATATATACCAATGGCCATAGTCAGGGTATATTGAGAGTTAATTTCATTTTAAATTCTATAAAAGCACTAAAAATATATTTTATTCTTCACTTGAATTTAAATGTGATTATTATATAATCCATTCAATGACCATAGTCAGGCATGTATTATACCTTCAACCTCATTCTTAATCCATTTAAAGAATGAAATATGCTTTTCAAAATCCAATTTTAAATTCTTTAAAATTCATTCATCATTTAGGATAGAATTGCATCATATTTTCAAAAATTCCCTTTTCAAAAATTCTAAGTGATTCTTTCCTTCATTTTTCTCAGATCAAATCTTATTTATAGATTCAAAATCAATTCTATCTCATTTCAAGATTCAAAAATTCAATTTCAAAGTCCAATTTGACTTTGAAATTTCAAAATAATTTTGTATTCAAATTTCAATTTCCAAAATCAACATCCAGACTTCAAAGTTCAATTTAACTTTGAAGTCATCTTTTGTTTCAAAATCAAGTTTATTTTTCTCATCTCCAAATTCAAAATCAAAGTTTGAGATTGATTTTGAATCTCAAAATTTGACTCTTCTTAAAGTTTTAAATTCAATCTGGGTTTTCAAAACCCAGATCCATCTTCAAAAGTCCCATTTGGACTTTCAGAATCTAAATACAGAGTTAGATCCTAATCCCAACTTGGATCCAGATTTTCAAGTACAATCTCCACTCTTGGAACTCAAGCTTCAGATCCAAAATCCATTTTTGGATCCAGAATCCAATCCCACCTTGGATCTCAGACTTCAGATCCAAATTCATTTTAGGATCCAGAATCCACTCCATCTTGGATCTTAGACTTTAGATCCAAATTCCATTCCAAATTTCGGATCCAATTCCATCATTGGATCTCAGATTTCAGATCCAATTCCCATTTAGGATTCTAAACCTAGAATTCAATTATTGAATCTCAACTCTATTTAGAATCCAGACTTTGGATTCAAATTCCATTTTAAATTCCAGATGTCAAGCCAACTTCCATTCTCAATTCCAATTCTTAAATCCAATTCCATTTCATCCCAGGTTTCAAAATCCAAGTTTGTCTTGATTCTCAAAATTCCAAAAATCAATTCTATTTCTCAAATTCTATTTCTCAAATCTTATTCTGATTTCAAGTTTTGCAACTGAAACTCGAATTACATTCCAATTTTCATCTCTATCCTGATTCAAAATTCTAAATACAAAAGTCCATTCATGACTTTGAGATTTCCTTTCTTCACCTTTTATCTCAACTTCAAAATCATTTCTCTCAAGATTTAGATTTATTTTCCCAAAAACTCTGATTACTTCTAAAACTTGAAACTTTAAAAATCTTAAGTTCTAAGTTAGAAGCCATTTCTTCACTCTATCATCAGATTCATCTCAGAAACACTTGGGAATTTTTCAAATCATTTTCAAAATGAGCATACACCCTTGCATTGCACAAACATGATTCTTTGTGCATTTAGACTTAGGATAAGTTCTTAGATAATATTTTAGCAAAGCAAAAAGGCATGAATTCGACCCTTGGTTCGATTACCTCTGGTAAAGGTGCCAGGAACGATTGAACCTCGTACCGACGAGCGAATCCTGTCTCTCAGTTTTCCCGCAAATATTTCAAAACGGAGGTGAGTTATTTTCTTAAATATCTTCAAAATTAAGGTCAAGTGAGACCCCACAAAAGAGTTTCTCTTTCTCTTCTTTTCTTTTCTTTTCTCTTCTCTCTTCTTTTCTATCTTTTATTTTTCTCCCTTCAAAAAGGAGGAAATAAAGGTTGGAAAGGAAAAGATAAGGAACAGAGAGAATATTATGAGAGAAAAAATTTTGCGATGATCACAAACTCTAAGTCCTTTTTGGTCCTAAACCTTGGTTTGATTTTCTGAGTCCAGACCCACCCAGCTTGGGCTAAGTCTAAACCTGCTGAACCCAGTTGACTTGGATCAAACTCAGTTTGGTTCAAACCACTTGGGTTGAGCAGCTTGACCTGCTCTTCTTCCTTCTCAACTAGGTTGACCTCATCTGACCTAGTATGACCTCTCAAAGGAAGGTTCAAATCTCGTTCAAAGCAGAAAGAGCATTGCAGAGCCGTTTTTCATAAATAAATGGGTAAGTTCACTTCGTTGATCCATCTCTCTCAAGTATTTGTTTGTGTATATGTAGCATATACCTTCTGAAGTAGTATCTCACCCTAGTCCTTGATTGAGCCCTCTAAGACACTTCGGTGTTCACGCGCTCGCCTTGTGACTATCGTCGGATATATATGTTTGCATGCGTAGTATATGCGTTCTTAAAAATAGTATCTCGCCTAGCTCTTGGTTGAGCCATCTAGGACACTTCGGTGTTCATGCACTCACCTTGTAACTATCGTTGGATAACGATTCTCGTATATATTGTCTTGAGATTGCTGTCACGTTATATATCATCAAGGCTCCTGCTTAAATGTAATTTAAGATTTGTCGTCGCGTTATATGATGCTAAGGCTTCCTGCTTTCTGTAATTTCTAATTGTGCACTTAAATTACGTATTTTTCCTTGCCATCGCTTTGAATGATACCAAGGCTTCCCTGCTTTCTGTAATTATATATGTAGAATATTTTGTTCGGTTTTACCCCCTGAACAATAAGTATATGCACTCATTTATGCCGCCGCCATATAAAGCACATGCTTCTACTTATATTACATATACAGTGGCGCGTAAGTGAGCATTCAAATGGAGATCAACCCCAAATCGCCAATGTGATTCCATTACCGCTCCTCGATCAAGATTTTGCTTGATGAATGAAGCCTCTATTGGAAAGGCTTCACTTTTGAGCAAAACCATTTTTTCGTAAAGACTAAGTCATTTGCGTATGACATGGCTATGGCCTAAGGTTCTAATAAACCTTGATGGATGCAAAGTATGCACAATGGTGCACATCCATTTCTGAGTTAAAGCGTAGTGATTTTCCCGTCAAAGAGGAGAAGTGCTACTGAAAATTCTTAAAAGATGCTCATCGAGCTTAAAAGAAACACATGCTTCCTCAGTTAAAGAGAGGGAGTATTGTAGAATTTTCTGAAGAAGCTCAACCAAGCTCAGAAAGAGTGGAGCATGTTACTCCATCATATAAAGGAGGTGCTGCCTATATGCCTTCAATACTTTCTACAATGTAGAAAGGTTCGTCACACTTTTGTCGTTAAAGCAAAGGAAGTGCTGACAAGATAGTTGACAGAAGAGTTGTCAGAACTAGTTGAATGGCACAAAGATGCCCGATTGTTGGAACGCTGCAAGAATGGCCCGTTTTCATGTTTGCTTGTAAGGGCACTTCACTCGTAAGGCCGCTGAGCCAGAGTGGTTGTTGCACCTTGACTAGGCCAACTGCTCGTTGCGGTGAAACATGCCGAGCAGCCAATTTAAAAGAGATCGAGTCATATGCATGCTTATGGATACTGGTACACAACTAGACTCGTAAGGGCTATCATGCCAGAGTATGTTGTCCACCCGAAAGAGGTGAGATGCTTGTGATGGTTGAAGAGCCGAGAGCTCAGTTAAACATGTATATGAATAAGACTTAAATGTCTCATGAACCTTGTGGTTAAATGTCCATGTTAGGAGGGATTACTGAATGGGGTCGGATACATATATCCTTAGTGCGGGATGCACTGACTTGTCTGAATGACAAGAACATATCCAACAAGTAACGGTTAGACCGACGGACCCCTTCAGGACTTGCTCATCGTGGAAGACGGTGATGGTACAACCTGAGTGACATGTTTGATACTGAACCTAACAGAGTTCAATGGGGCCTCAGTCATTCAAAGGGTTTGAGGTCATGGTTATCCTTAAATATCTAAGGATTGAACCCAATTACTGCAAGTAGAGAATGCATCCGAATTGGCCTGTTAGGGTTCTCCCGGTATGAGAATACCATCCTAACATGGATGGGGTCATCAAGCCTCTGGGGTATCTAAAATACATAGAATAATCAACCCTCAGATTGTCGCATTGATGCCTAGATAAAGAGTTCTCCCGTGTACCGGGGGGTGAAATGTCAATATTGAAACAGTGTATTAGCTCTAGGTTCAGCGATGTATTGAATGTATGAGTGGATGAACGTTGTTGTGTCAAGTCCTGCATAACCTTATGAAATGTGCCATGGTCGGTATACTACTGGACCGATTGGGCAAAGACCCATATTGTATCTGCATGACTAAGCGAAGCTCGAGAAGCTTGCCCTTAGATTCGTTGGATCCGGATGTGCCAAGTATGAAGACTTGAGTTTGACATCATATTTGAGACCCGAAAGAGGTCAATGCTAAGTCGTGCAGACTTGAGCAAGAGATTCAAATCACGGCTCTAAAGAGGCTTACGCTAAGTCGTGCAGACTTGAGCGAGAGATTCAAATTAGATGATCATGTTTCTTTTGTAAAAAAATTGGGCATTTTAAGAATACTTGTCCAAATAGAACCAAGAAAGAGAATTGAGGAAAGCAAGTAAATGGAGAACGAAAATTAGTGTGCACTGTATCTGAATCATTGATCGTAGATAGTGATCTCCCAGGATAGTGGATTAATTCAGGGGCGAAGCGACATGTGTCTAAGACAAAGGAAGGACTTGTGAAAATAAAGGAATTGAAGCATGGAGATCATAAGGTGTGTATGAGAAATAACATCTATAGTGATGTGGTCAGATAGGGACCTACAGGCTTTAGGTAGAAGGGATCAATCTCCTACTAACAAATGTACTTTATGCACCTTCCATGAGAAAGAATCTTTTAGCAGTGGGAAATTTTGCTAAAAGGGGCTTCGAAATCCACTTCTGAGGTGATAAGGTCACTATTGGGAAAGATGGAAAAGTGAAGCTCAAGGGTCGCTATGATGCTGACCATGATCTTTTTCATTATAATGTAACTCCTTCTATAGGTAATATAATAAAAAATTTTGGTTATATTGATTGTGCAT
The DNA here is from genome assembly GCF_984573655.1 of Nuphar pumila. Lineage (NCBI taxonomy): Eukaryota > Viridiplantae > Streptophyta > Magnoliopsida > Nymphaeales > Nymphaeaceae > Nuphar > Nuphar pumila. Next base: position 75,680,732 of record NC_143249.1, on the reverse strand, counting down.
TTAATGTTGATGCATTTTTATGGCATTTAAGGTTAGAGCATGTAAATGTCAATTAAATAAAAAGAATAATTCACATGGGATTATTACCTTCTCTTAAAAACATAGAATTTGAAAAATATGAACAATGCATATCAAGAAAAATGACAAGAAAGCATTTTCTTAAGGGAAGTTCATGTGATTTGTTTGTTTTGGTACACAGATATTTGTGGACCTTTATCCGTAGAAACACATGAAAAAAATCATGTTTCATCACATTTATAGATGATTACTCTAGGTATGAATACATATACCTAATTTTTTAGAAATCTGAAGCTCTAGAAAAGTTTAAGACATATAAACATGAAGTTGAAGGATTACTAAATAGAAAAAACTTGGCTATCAGATCTAATAGAGGAAGTTAATATAACTCTGATAAGTTTAAAAACTTTTGCATTGATAATAATATAACTCATCATACAACTATGCCTTATACACCACAGCATAATAGTGTAGCAGAATGAAGGAATAAAACTTTAATGGATATGACAAGATGCACGTTGTCACGTGCAAATCTTTCCAAGAAATTCTAGGGAAAAGCAATTTTCAATGTCTTGTATATCCTAAATAAGGTTCCTTCTAAGGCTGTAGAGCGTACATTTCATGAAATATAGACTAGTAAGAAACCAGACTTGAGTCATTTATGAAAGTGGGGGTCACCTGCACATGTGTTGATTCCTAGTCAAATGAGACACAAGTTAGATAGTAAAACTATCAAATGCGTCTTCATGGGATACCTAAAGAGATATCAACTATATAATCCTGAAAAAGGACTTATAGAGAGTAGAGAGATAGAATTCTTGAAATCTCAAGAAAGTATTTTTTATCCTAAAGATGATAATGTCTTTCTGGATATTGGTGTGCTTTTTGTTAAGAGTATTTTTAAAACATATTTTTATCGAAGTATCGTTTAGAAAATCGCCAACCAAGTAATAATATTGATCTTCCACGGAAGTGGTGAGTTCGGATCGATCCACAAGGAACAGGATATTCTCAATTGAAAACTAAAATTTGCACTTTATTAATATTGAACTTGTTCAATTACACAAAATATTATAATAAAAACTAAATTGAACAAGAACAAAAAAGAAACTACGCAGTGACTTAAGTCCGCAAATGCAAGGGCATTTTTATCATTTCACTAATGAAGTACGCTACCACTTGGATGAATTGCTCTTACTGCAACTTAATGTCACCTGCACAACATAAAAATGAAGTTAGTAAAACTATTTAAAGAAATCAAAACAACTATTTCTGGATTAATTCTAAAATTTAACTATTAACCTAATTTATTCGTAAAATGAGAAATTACCAGAGTTAATTTCCTAAACTAATTATCCTAACACTAAGATTAACTCTGGACTAATACTAGAAATCTAGTACTATACCTAAATACAAAATTAGAAAAACTACATAAAAATGAAAATGACAACTATGCCCCTGCGCTACGCGAAACCCAAATTTCTGATAGGCGGTTAGAAAATGAATAGTAGATGGCTCAAACGGAGTCTGATTGGAGTGATTTTTATTTTGTTATATTCCTGACAGAACTAGGAATACAACAAAACTTATGGATCCTGAATATCACTCCCAGAGCTCTGGATATAAGTGTCACAAATTCAAACAGAAATATGAAATATACCTATCTAGAAAAATCAAAATCGCGAAGGGCAAAACTACGAAGAACTAAACCCTAAACTGCTAATTACAGAACTAAAACATATATATACTAATTATAAATCTAAGTATTCTATTAAACTACAGAAAAAAGTAATTTTACAATGGATTCTCTTCTCACAAGTCGACAATTCCGGCTAGATACGTGGTTCTAGCCGGTTTTGGTGGAGTCAAAAACCGTTGCGACGAAGAGCTAAGACACAAAGGAAAGCTGGCTTAAACTAACTACCACATATATCAGACTAATTACTACCTAATTGAAAGTAGAAACAATCTGAAAACATAGATCTAACAACTATGCTAGAGTTTAGAAAATACCCTCAATCGACTAGAGTAATTCTAGTCGATTTAAAGGATTTAAACAAAACAAGTGCTAAAAATGCTAACAATCACGAAGAGTAATTAACCTAAGGTATCTAAATTACTTAACATACTGTATACTAACTAATTAAAGCCTAAACACATGCTGTAAACATAGATTTGACAAGAAATTGAAAAATCCTATCAACTATGCAATGCTAACATGTCACTAACACGGAAACAAACCTAATCAAAGCTAACCAATGATCATGCATATATTTCAGGGTTAATTAACATTAAAATATGCATGATTTCATGAGAAAATGATTTAAAAACCCAATTTTATGCTGGTTTTGAGTAAATGAGCTAAAATGATTTACAAATAGAAAATGCTTGAAAAATTAGCTTTATTTTGCAATTTATTACATATTTTAATGTTTGTTATTTACGTAGTAGTTTTAGTTTTTTTAATAAAAATAAAAAAATAAAATAAAAATAACAAAAATTAGAATAGAGTTAGTTAGTTTTAAAACATAAGTTGAAATGAGTTTTCTTGTAAATATTTTTTTAGGAAGTAGTTTTTAGAATTTCAAAACAACTCAGTTGAGTGCTTTAAAAACTCAAGAAAGGGGATTTTTCAAAACTGTCTCCCCCTTGTGCACCAGATCCCTCTTTCCTAACCCTTCCCCTCCACCTCATTCTTCCCCTTCTCCCTATTTCTCTCTTCTCTTTTCAGGTGGAGGCTTCTTCAGTCCGGCGATGGTGTACGGGAGGGGATCACTTCTCTCCTAACCCTTCAGTTTCACGGTAAGTTCTTCAAGTTCTTCATCTTCCTCTTCTTCTTCTTATCATTTACTTCTTCTCCATCTTTATTTTCATTCGTAGTGTTTTTTGTTTGCATTAGCTTGTTTTAAAAAGAAAAAAATAAATCGGATTATGTGTGTTGCATCCCAATTTTCACATCATCCGTTGAGTTCTTATTTTCCTGCATTAGTATTTTCCCCTTCTCATTTCTCTTTGTTAGTTTTGATCTTGCATTTTCATTTTAGTTCCCTGTTTAGGTGCATCGTATCTGCATCCATTTCTTTACAGCAGCATTTGATCGTTAATGTGTTGTTATGGCAATCAATAAAGATTCATGTGAAGTCTCCAGCAACCGAGCCTGATTTGCATTTGAAAGATAATCGATCGTTTGCATTTGAAGAATTAATCAACTAGATTGATCAAACTTGATTCACGGTGTCGATTGAAATTTCCTCTGTTTCCGACGATGAAATCTCAAAATTTTTTATTTCTGATGCCTAATCACTGTAGAAATCACCGTGCCTTTTACTGTAGGGTGTGGATCTGAATTTGTTCCGGCGAGTTTTAATTTTCAAAATCGATCAACAATTTCCGTCAGTTCTTATTGAATCCCGATTGCTGTGTTTTTAATTGGTGATTAATGTGATTTCCAGCAATTGAATACATGAAATTTCTAGATCGGATGCTAGTTAATGTAATTTTCAGTAGTCATTACAGATTTCTGAATGTAATTGTCATAAATTCTGGTGAGAGTTGAGTTCTGTAATTGTTGTTTGAAATTCCATTGTGAGTTGTTACTGTTGCTGATCACTGTGTATTTGAGCTTGTTGTTTGAAACTCTAATCAATATCGCATGTTGTTAATTCCGGTGAATGCTATTAACTGTTTGAGGTCTGATGAGGTCTATGTGAGGACGACTCTACTGCTTTCTGATAGCAGTCTGTTGCAAGTTCATAAAGTTTTTATCTATGTGTTAATTGGAATACTGGTGGGCATCGTTAGATTGTAATTGTTACAAATTGATTGCTTATCTACATTCAATGGAAAGTTTAATTTGTGCTTGAAGGCCAATCAACTGTGTGAATGTTTTAATTGCTGGTGAATGGATGTTAGTTAAGTGATTTGTTAGCTGATTAGTATAATAATTTTGTTAGTTATAGTTAGGTCATGTGGAATGGTTAGCTTAATTGTTAGTTAGGTAATTGTTAGTTGTTAGTCAAGTTAATTTGTTAAATATTGTTTAGTTAGTTAAGTGATTAATTAGCTATTAGTTAAGTAAGTAATTGTTAAGTCATTTAGTTGGGTAACTGTTCATCATTTAGTTGCACCTTAGTTAATTAGAAATTAGTTTTACTTAGTTAAGAAAATGTTGTCAGTTAGTTTTGATTTTAAATTTAGTTCTTAAAATTGCTTAGTCATAGTATTTTAGCATTTAATTAGTATACTTTGCTTAGTGTAGTCTCTATTAGTATCGTGTACTGCTTGTGTTCGTTTGATTTATGCAGGATCGCACAGGAGTGGAGCGGAAGTGATTGATTGACACGGAAGCACAAGAGTAGAAGTTTGTTTTCAATTTAGAATTAGGAATTTAATTATGGGTTTGTAAATATTGTTTTTTACACCCTCTGCGAAGGGTATTCATTTGTTGTAATAGTTAGTTGTTTTTACTTTTCTCGTATATTTTACATTTTATAATTCGACAATAAAGAAATAGTTTAGATTTGTGTGCTTGAATACGAAATATTCCCGTTCCCTGAGTTCGACCCGGTCTCATCCACTAGTGAGAACTGGTTTTTATTATTTGATGTCTGGTTTTCACATGTTTTACATATAAAAATCTTTTCAAAATTGCAACTATTTCAAAATAGACATCACCCAACATCTAAATTAATCTGTAAACTCCATTCAGCAATTAAATCTAAGTTGAGACTGAACTCGTTTACCGATTAGCAGACAAAATACTAAATCTACTGCTACACTACAAGCATTAGCCGAGTATCCCTAACTAACCCAATACCTAACTCGGCTAACATTGAAATGAAATCCTAACAATTCTAACCAACCACTAAACTAATTATGTAAGTAAGAACCAGGAAAACAACACTAATCTATTTTAGCCTACCTTACTAACAGAAAGTAAAAGAGCACACTAACCCTGCTAAAACAGAAATCCTACAGCAATTAGTAATCGTTATGATTCTTTGCAAAACGCCCAAATCGGGTAGCCATAGGCTACTTAGTTTTGGCCTTTGGATAAATCGATTGCCAAAATCACTTAACACATCAACTAATAACTAATCTAGGATACTAATAATATATAGCATACAGGGAATTAATTAATCAACAGTGATATCATGCTGTAAAAACAGAAAATTACCAGTAACTACACAACTCTAATCTAATATGTAATACTACAATCAGTTAGAGTGAACTTACTTCTAATCGCAATAATCTTAAAACTATATTAGCATATAAATGAAACTCAGCACATAATCAACCTAATACCACTTAATCTCACTAATTAACATATAACTCACTGAATCTACTCTTAATAGCAATTCACAAAACAACTAAGAAAATCCAATTTGCGTAAAACACAAAAATCAGGTAGAAGCACTCTACCCAATTTTTGCTATTTGCAAATATTTAAAAACAAAATAGCAAAAGCAATACCTCTATTGTAAGACCCATGATATTTTGAGAAAATTTTATATGAAATGTGTCTCAGTGTAGGTCATTTCTTGTTTTATCGCAAGAATTTCTCGTAAATTATGCATATATAGCTATACGAGGTCTTAATCACATAAATTTTGATTTACGAAGCGATTAAGGATGAACCATGATGAATTAAAAACCAATGTTTTGAAATTAGATTTATAATATATCTAATAAGACTTATCTGAATTTGGAACCTAAATGAGGAAAATACCTCATTATTTTATGTAATTTGGCGAAAAAGGGTATATCGATAAAAAATGAGGTTAAATTTAATCGAAATTAAAAATCTAATTAAATGATTTTACGATTTAGGTTGTAATTTATGAAATATAAGTTTGGGATAAAACATTTGAATTATTAAAAAAACTAACTTTTAATTAAGAAAGCAAATTGGGTTTTTAATTAAGTAAATTACAATTTTTACAAACTTAATTAAGGCTTTTTCAAAAAATTTGAAAATAAGCTTGTTTTGGATTTTATGGAAGGTGGTTAGCATGGGACCCACCTCAGCTTATGCCATTTTAAAGAATGATAAAATCAAATTTCAAAAAATTGCACTTTGTAAAGGCTTTTTGAAAAGTATGCAAAAAGCAAAACTTGGGGGTTTGATTTTGGCATTTCAAAAGGTGGTTGGCCTAGCTTGGGCGCCCTTTAGGGGGTAGTCCAAGCTGCCATTAATGCTTTTTCAAACAAAAAATATATATAATATGTTTGAATTAAAAAAAATGAGTTTTGAGAGTGGAGACTTGCCTTTGACAAGTCAAAGACCAACTCCCCCTAAATCAAGGAGTGATTTAGGGAGAGTTGGTGGGGGTGGTTGGGGCCAGCCCTTGACCTTAGCTTGAGAGGTAGGGAGGGGAGTGGGAATGGAAGGCCCTCCATCCATCCCTCCTTTACTCCCCACCCTCCATCTCACCTCTCCTCTATAAAAATAGAAGAAGGAGAGGAGAGAGAAGGTCGACTCCCCTCTCTCCTTCTTCCCTCTTCTTCCCCACTGTCCCCTCTTCTCTCCACTAGTGTGTGTGTGTGACCAAGTGCAGCCCCCTCTTCCAGTAGAGAAGGACCCTATCCAGCCTCCATCCCCTACTCAATGTGAGTTACCTCCCCCATACGGTTTCCTTTTTTTTTTGTTGAAGCTTAAGATGTAAGCATTGCCTTTTGATCGGTTTGCACTTGTAAAGTGCAAACCGATTCGTAATGGCTTTAAGCCATGAGTTTGGTGATTGGAAGCTCTATGTTTCCCCTTTTGTTTTCATTCATTTTGGCTTCATTAATATTGTAATATGATGTTTTTTTTTTGGCACCTTGAAATGCCTTGCATGATTTTTCGGTGGACGCCCCTTGAAGGGTTGTGCTTGTTGGTAGTCGGGCTGGGCTCCTTCGCAGCCAACCCAGGCTTTGTTTCGCTTTGTTTGGGCTTTATGGCCCTAATGGTGACTGCTGCAACCCCTGCAGCAAGTCCCCGGACTGACCAAGGGTCGGTCAGTCCGGGCTCCTCCCTAACGCCCCTTGTGCGTTGAGCTCGAGACTGCAACAGCCTTGGCTGGGCTGCTGCATCCCCTTTATGGCAGCAGGCTGGTCTGGGCCTCTAAGGGACCCAGACCTACCCTGGTGGACCCACTCATGGAATGGGGACACCCCCCACTCGTTCGCCCTAAGGCAATGGGAGTCTGGTGCACTTGGCACCCGGGCTGTCTCCTCCTTGGCGCACCCACCGAAAGGGGTGGCTTGGGCTGTGGTGGCAGCCCTGGTCCGAACCCCTACCAGGTTTGAACCAGGGAGCTGCCCAACCCCTTTCCTCTTTTTGAGGGCTGCCTAGATGCAGCTGAAAACCGGGTGCACTTGGCACCCAGATTTCTTCTTACTGGCGCACTCACCTTATGGGGCGCAGGCCACGGATTGGCTTGGTCTAGACCCATGGTTGGGTCAGACCAGAGGGTACAGACCCCCCTCCCCAGCACTTCCCACACTCTTGACCTAGCACGGTCTGGACCCACAGGGTCCAAACCATTCACCTTGGTCGGCACCACCCAAACCGGGTGTTGGTCACCCCTTTGGGCGCACCTAGGTGCGTGTGCAGGCCTGGTCTGGGCCCCTCCATGGGTCCGACCAGGGGCAGGGGCCAAGCACATGCCTCTGTGTGCTACCCTGCCCAGTTCGAACCAGCAGGGTCTGGACCCACAGGGTCCAAACCATGCGGTCTTGTTGGACCCACCATAACACTTGGGTCCTTGGGCTAGCCGCACCCCATTAGGTGCAGGCTAGGCCTGCAACCCTGGTCCGAACCCCCTGGGTTCAGACCAGGGGCACCTTCTGACCCAACTGAGGCTGGTCACCATTGGACCAGACCCTGCTAGGTGGTCTTGGCCCAGCCCATTTGGCCCTAACCCAGCCGAGCCCACAATGGGACTCCCCTTTTGCTTAGTCAGGTGCTAGTGCACCCGGGTGAGCTGGGTTTTTGGCCATTGGGTCAGTGCTGCAGCCCAGCAGCACTTGGTCTGCACATAGGGTGCAGACCAAGGTGGACTTTGGCCCAGTCATGCAGCAGGCCCCACTTGGGCCTTGACTTGCCCTTTGGCGCCAAGTTGGCACCAGGTGCTAGGGCACCCAGCAATCTTGCTGCCACTTTGTGCGGATCGATGTTGGACTGCACTCAGTCCATGGCTCGTTGTTGGGTTCAACAAGTTGCCATGACCTCGTTGAGCTTCCCGCATAAGCTCAATAGGTGGCGGTGACTTCCCCTTCGTTGCCACCAACCTACAAGACGAAGAAACTTGTTAAAGCGAGGGATTTAGCTTGTGAGCAACAAGATCGTTGCGACCTTGGGCATTGTGAACACCCCAAATTTTTCAAAAAGATTGTAAACATTCCCTTTTTTTTTGCCCCTGACCATCATTTTCTGACAAAATTGAGTTATTCTAAAACAAAATTCCAGTTTATTCTCGAATTTTATGGAATCAAATCAATCTTATATCTGACTTGATTTTGGTCCAGATTCGGGTAAAAGACCTAAATCTGAGCCTCATTGTCCAATTTTCAAATTGTAATTACAAAAATACCAAAAATAGTTTTTGAATGGCTCAGACAGTCCATCTGGCATCCGTTTGGATTCATTGCTCTATATTTCTCAATTTGAGGTTAAAAACTCGAAAATCTTCTCAAATTTTGAATCCAAACTCATTTCCTAAAGAAATCAAATCCAAATTTTTAGAAAACCCCTCTTTTTGTAAATATTTCTCAAAAATATAAAAAAATAGTTTTGTCTCTCGTATTGCTTAGGTTTTAGGGTTTTATTTCTAAAATAACAAAAAAAAAATCGGAAAATACCGAAAAAAAGAACAAAAAATCAAAATAATAAAGAAAATTACAAAAAAATGGTTTTAAAAACCCGTTTTGAGGGAAGACTTTTTAAAAAGGTCCCTTTTTTGAAAATTTCAGAAAAGTCCTCCTTAAACAAAAAAAACCTCAGAAATGCTCCCTCTCTCCTTCATCCCTCCACCACCGAACCCTCTGGAAGCTCCTCCATGGGCTTCTCCATGGCCACCGCCCATCGCGCAACCGTCGCTCCCTTCCTCAACCCCTCATCGCCAACAACCTCCTTCTCCACCCTTAATCCCCATTTTCACCTTCTAGACCCTTCCTCCCTCTCTATATAAACAAAGCAACCGAAAGAGAGAAGGATCATCAACGACACCCATCCTGACGCTAGTGCTCCTTGGAATCCATTAATTTGTTCCTCGTCTCCCCATTGCATCTGATTTCCCTTAGAGAAGTCTCTTTTCTCTTCTCACCCTCGATCGAGTGAAGAAGACTCTGCGGAATCGAGAAGCACCTTCATCCAAGGCATCAGCAATTCACTTCCCTCTGCTGCGCCCCTCAGGATCCAGTTTCCATCCTTTTCCAAAATCGCGGTGACTTGTTTAGGTAAGTTCCTCTTCTTCTTAGTTCATTTCCTTTTGATTCTTCTCTTACTCTGTAATTTAGGTCCCCATTAATGCATCATTGAGTTCGTTTTGGGTTGCTTATAGCAGCCTCAAACCTCTCTCGTGCAACATTAAAGGGAATTCTCAAAATTCCCACATCTTATTTTCATAGTTGTAAACTCTCTGTAAGATTTCTTATCATTTTACGATGTTTTGCTTTACAGCAAGTCTACTTTACATTGGCCATTAGTTTAATTTTCTCTTCATCAAGTTCATTATATTGATTTCCTCTGTTCATATCATCGAGGTTTTCCTTAGTTTCGCACTATCATTTTGTTAGTACATGAAAATTTCTTTTTGTCGCATCATCTATGTCATATTGACATCTGCATTAATGTGTTTTGGTTTATCGCAGCTCCATTGCTTCTAATATGAGTTGCGTTTGTCTCCTCCATCGTGTTAATCTTTTCTGTATTATAGCCGGCCAGTAGCAGACTCTTAGGCTCAGATATGCATCCCATCTTTTTACAGTGGGAGCAGCATAGCATCCGATCTGATCCAATATCAAATCGGATCTATGTCGCGATGGTGCTTCATGAATCTAGCATTCTACCTGTAGATCCATCCCGTTTGGTGTTATGCTTGTGCGACTTCTGTTCCACATTTCATCTTCACTTCGTAAGCATGGTAGCGAGTTTGCAATGTCCATAGCGTCAATTATCTGTTTATTATGCTTGGGTCAATATCAATATTCCTCATACAACATTAATCCTGCAAAAGTTCCTGTTTATCACATATGTTGCGTGATTCGTGGGGTTCCTGGTTTTCATTTAGCACCATGTCTCCCGCTAAAGCTTTATATCTCTGCATACATCATGTGGCATCCTCAGAGGTATTTAGCCAACTTTTTAGCCTCCCAAAGATTGGTGTAGTATAATCATCATTAGGTAAGATCTCTGAAGCTTCTCATGGTGAGGATATAGCTATTCAGGAAGAGCAGTGTCCTTCACATGACCTATAGAAAAAGGAAGAGTTGGATTTCTGCCAGGGTTCTCCACAAGACCCTGCTGTGATATGGGTAAGATGCAACTAGTCGCCACTGTCAAGCTCTTTTTCATGGTCATCAGCTCCTCTACATCCTATATCGTATTTAATTTCTTTTGACATCATATATCATTCATGTTTTTAGGATTCTATGTCATAGTATCTAAGTTATATTCTGAATTATGCAGGTCATTCACGTTCCATAACACATTTGGGTTTACCATATTTTCTTTCTTTCACTCTATGAGCACTTTCAAGATTTTTTTTTTCTTCACCCTGCTTATCTAGCATCCCTGGCCCGATCTGATTTATATTCTTTGCTCGCGGTGCAGTTTTTTTTTTTATTTCTTTTGATGTTGTATAGTGCCACCATCATGTAACCACCTTTGACTCAACCATGCAGTTTTGAGTATTTTTTTTTACACTTATTAGATTCAGCAATATCATCATGGCCTGTATTTAGATCATTCTTTTTTTTTTTTGCACGAATTGTGTTATGTCTGCATTCTCTGCCTCCTCTGCATTCCTTCAGTTCATTTCCATCCTTGATAATAGTATATGTAGGTCTCCGACAGTACCCAAAATATATATATGTATATAACTTCCTGTGATTCAGACTTCATCTGGATATCCTCAAATCATGGGCTGTCAAAGGGGCTTTCTTCAAGCCCATTCAAATTTTGCAGGACCTAGCCTACTTACGATAATGCTTGTTAACATAATCTCTCTTGATGGGAAGATTCAGAAATTGGGTTACAATGATATTGGAAAGTTCAAAAAAAAGAAAAAAGAAAAAGAGAGAGAAGAAGAATCCCTAAAGTATAGGCAAATTGCTCTGCTACAGAAACTCCTTGAGTCTCATGGATCTTATGCAGATTCCCTATCTCATTATTAATCCACAGTTCGGTGTACCCCTATTGTTTCCCTACCTACGCATCAAGGGTGGTAACATGTTGTTGCACCGATGCTTCCTTACAAAGTTTAGCCATGCCACTCTACTTGTCATCATTTCATCTAGCTGGAGCCAAGCAGCAAAGGTTGATTCATAGAGAATCGATCTGCTGCTGAAAATAGCTCACTGAGTTGTTGTAACAGTTTGTGAGGCCCATTTGCCAAATAGCGATCTGTGAACATCAAATTATACCAATTTCAGTACAGGTAATTATATCAATCTTGCATGTTAATTTATTATGCTGAATACTGGATTCAATCCATTCTTATTGCATTTTTCTTTTCTTTTCTCTCTGCGTTTGGTCATTACTCTTTCATTTAACAGGCTACGTGTGCACCTTGCAGGCTAATTTTTTTGGTTTTGTATGAGATCTCAATGTTTTTGTACTTGGAATGCCATGAGCCTTGTTACCTCATTGACCAAGTTCTTGCCTTCTGTGTTTTCTTATATATGTATATACATATATAAATTATCGCACCTACTATCTTCCTTTGTGTCCTGAATCCATGAGCATGGAAGTTGGAGATCTTGCGGCTACTACAACGGAAATTCACAATTTGGCTGTCTCAGCAATTCAACAATTGGTCCCAACAAACTACAAACCTTCACCACCTGTTAAAGCATACATTCTACTTTACACCACTGCCTCAACTGTACCTGCCATACAAATTCAACCACTTCAGCAGTTGACGTAGAATTTCATGACAGGAGCTTCAGGAGCAAGACAGAACCAGCTCGATCCTGTTGATCATACATATCATTCTAATCCCGCACCTGGTTTACTTGCACTTTACTGCTATTTGTATATACATTGTATCATATTAGTCCATTTCATCTACTTATATTTCATGGTTAGCTTAGGCATGCCGCCTACATCCCATCACCTATGCACATTCCCTGTAATCTTTCACACATACTTGTTGCACTTCATAGCATCCACACCATATCATCTTTATCACACTCGATATACCCCCCCCCCACAACACATCATACATTTCATCTCCTCTCAGCAGCCCTTAATCACTTCCTACTGCACAACTTGCCACTTCACCATTTCTCAACAGCACCCTGTTGTTGCCCATCCATAAGCACTGTATTCCCAGCCTTCACCACTGAAAAACACCACAGAGTTGAATTTTTTTTTCAGTGATTCACAGAGAAATATTGTAGTTTCTCTTCCTTATGGCAGTTCAACAAAAGAGCTGCCATAAACTGTGATTTCTCACAGTGGTTCACCAAAAGAACTGCCATATATCTTTCATTTCCATAAATCACAAGCAGCTATGGCTGTTACATTTCATGATGGTTCACCTTGGACCATCTTGGCTCTTGCCTTCATCCATTGCATGTGCCCTCTCATGTATAGGTTTTTGTTTGCCTATGGTATTATATATATGTATATACATATATATATATATGTATATATGCACATTCTCTCATAAATACAGAATATGCCATATGCCTCTTTTATAGCATCATAAGTTAGAATTAGCCTAACCATCTACATTGGCATTCGTAGCCTAATTTCTTTCACTTCCTTTTATCATGGCATTTTGCTAACCCCCCTTTTTTTTTGCAGGAATATGTGAAAAGCTGGACTAAAAGTTTTGATATTTTCAAATTCAGTGTTGTAATAGCCAGATATAATGAGAATTTACATTTCCTGCCTTAGATTAAAATGTATGAGCATGCATATATCTTGAAAATTGTTTGTTTTTCATACCATTTTCTCTTCCATTCCAAGAATTCACAAATGGGAACACGAATGGCACGTGCACCATTTTGTAAAAGGTGATTAATCCTAAGTTGATGATTTACATCAATGGCCATAGTCCGGATGTAAACAAAACTTAGGATTTTCATCTTTTATAGAATAAACACTTGATCCACACTGGATCCTTTTCAAAAATCATCATCTTTTCAAATATTTTTCTTTTATTAGAGTTTAATTTAAAATTAGCTCAAAATATATATCAATGGTTATAGTCAGAATATATTGAGAGTTAATTTCATTTTAAACTCTATAAAAGCACCAGAATATGTTTTATTCTTCATCTGAATTCAAATATGATTATTATATAATACATTCAATGACCATAGTCAGGGATGTATTATATTTTCAATCTTATTTTAATTCATTTAAAGAATGAAATAAGATTTTCAAAATCCAAACTCAAAATTCTTTTTCATTCATCATTTAGGGTAGAATTACACCACATTTTCAAAATTTCTTTTCAAAACTCCAAGTGATTTTGAGTATTTTCTTCATTTCTTAAATCAATCCTTATTTATAGATTCAAATTCAATTCTATCTCATTTTTAAAACTCAAAATTCGATTTCAAAATTCAATTCCCAATTCAAATCAAATTTCAAAGTTCAAATCAACTTTGAAATTCCAAATTCATTTTCAAAAGATTCAAATTCCAATTATCTCAAAATTAATTTCAAAGTTCAATTTAACTTTGAAATTTCTGATTCATCTTTTGATTTCAAATTCAAACTTTTCAAGTTTGTTCTTTTTCTTCAAAGTCTTGATCAAAGTTTGAGATTGATTCTGAATCTCAAAATTCGATTTTTCTCAAGTTTTAAATTCAATACTGGGTTTTCAAAAACCTAGATCCATCTTCAGAAATCCCATTTGGATTTTTAAAATCCAATTCCAAAATTGGGATCCAATTCAATTTAGGATTCCAGATTTCAGATCCAATCCAATCTTGGATCTCAGACATTAGATCCAATTCCATTTTAGGTTCCAAGAACTCAACTTTATCTTGGATCCAATTCCATTTGGGACCTAGAATTCAACTTAATCTTGGATCTCAGACTTCGGATCCAATTCTATTTAGGATCTAGAATTCAAACTTCATCTTGGATCTTAGACTTCGGATCAAATTCCATTTAGAATTCTAGAATCCGGATTCAACCCCATCTCGGATCTCAGATCCAGTTCCATCTTGGATATTAGACTTCAGATCAAGATTTCATTATGAATTTTCAAATCTAATTTCATTTCCAAATTTCAAAGCCAATTTCAAATTTATTTCACAAGTCTAAATTCCAATTCAAATTTCTGTTTAGATATTGAATTCAAAGTCGATTCTTGAAAATCGATCCCAATTCAAAGTCCATTATGACTTTGAAAAATCATTCTTATTTCAAAATGCCAATTCTAAATTCCTTTTTCCATAGACTTATTTCTCCAAATCATGATCATTACAAAACTTGGAAATTCAAGTCTCTTCTTCCAGATCTATTTCAAAACCTGAGTTGGATTCAAAATCAAATTCAATCCTTTGAATCACTTCTTCATTCCATTATCAAGTTCATCTCCGAAAAACTTAGAAATTTTCAAATCATTTTCTCAAAAGAGCATACATCTTTGCATTCACACAAGCATGATTCTTTGTGCATTTAGACTTAGGATAAATTCTTAGATGATATTTTAGCAAAGCAAAAGGCATAAATTTGATCCTTGGTTCGATTACCCCTGGTAAAGACGCCAGGAACGATCAAACCTCGTATCGACGAGCGAATCCCATCTCTCTATTTTTTCCGTAGATTTTCAAAACGAAGTCGAGTAATTTTAAAACAATTTTTGAAATTTTTGGTCAGATGAGACCTTCCAAAAGAGTTCCTCTCTCTTCTCTCTTTTTCTGATTCTCTCTTCTTTTCTATGTTTTTATTTCCCTTTAAAAAGGGAATAGAGGCTAGAAAGGCGAAGAGAAGTAAAAGAGGAATGAGAGGAAATTTTTTGCATGATCACAGAAGTTGGCGACCATGATGGGACCCATCTCCATCCGATCGAATTTGTGCCTTTTGCTTTGCTTTGATATTATCTAAGTCTTTATCCTACAAATGTCAGCTTCGTTTCCATGCAAACCTTAGGAGCCTAGATTTTGTCCTAGCTAACATAATGCATATAGGATTTAAGTATGGTTTGGTAGGTCCATATTGAGGAGATTATTCTATGTTCACATTAGACTTAGGTCTGAAATACAACTCTCCTTAATTTTAGGGATTGAATGCAAACAATGTATGCAAGTGTATTCTCCTCTTCATTTAAATTCTATCTCTTTTAGGATTTGCATTAGAGTTTTCTGGTTTTATTTGCATGTTGAACATGTTTTCGAAAACATCCCTACCTATATTGTCCCGGTCTTCACGTTGCTGGGTTGTCTCACTGAACCATAGTTCGGGAGAGAGCCTCACAACTGGGCCACTTATTTGGGTTCGCGCCCCCCCTACCACGTACCTAAGGGCCATAGTCCGAGGTATATCGGTAGGTGCTCAAGGATGTTGGGAAGCCTTTACCTTAGAAACGGAGAAATATTTCTATGCCACGTACTTCGAGCTTCAGCTTGAGTATATCGACATACCATGATTAGAATCAGATGATTTGAACCCTAGAGTTAGGATTAAGGTCCTACAAGTCATTTCAAAGTATTGCATTTAGAGTCAGCCTTTAGGGAGTGTTGTGTGCGCATCCTTGTTTGTGCAGCTTTGATTATGCGATGTTTTCTTCTAGATATCGAATCTCTTTTTCAAATTCTGGGTATGTTACTCAAAATTTCCCCTTATTTTCAAAAACTTCAGGTGTATACTTTTTCCTTTACCTATATTCTTTTTTCTTTTGTGTCAAATTTTCTTTAAAAACCCTGGAAATCCCTTTTTCTAAATCCCCTTGATCTTTCAAAATTTCCAGGATTCGTATTTATCCTCTTTCATCAAGAGTCTATCCGTAAGTTCTACATTCTATCTAATTCTCTTCTTTTTTGCCTCAGTATCACTCCAATGGCGTTCAATTCCCTTGATGATGTCTTTCCCAGAGATCATGTCTTCTATCAGATAAAAGATGGAACCCCAGATCATCGGGTTATCCAGTCTCATTCCTTCTTCCCTCGGTGGTATTATTCTTGGTTTGCCACCTTCTCGCGTATGTTCCCAGACCACTTGGATGATTGTGGATTGGAGATGGCATCAACACTAGGCAAGCAAACCATCAACGGCAGCTTGATTCAAGCTATGGCAAAATGGTGGAGTCCACGTACCTACACATTCTGGTTTTCATGGGGAGAGATGACTCTGCTAATAGACGAATTCAGTGACATCATGGGATTGCCAGAGTCAGCTGGTCAGCCAGATGATTCGATCGAGCAACAGTTCTTGATCAATGTCAAGGGGATAGATGTTCGAGAAGCATTAGCCAGGGCAACAGGGAGCAGATCTTGGCCTCTCACTAAGATCAATGTGAGTCAATTCATCGACCTGTTCGGACTCTATCGCAAGTATAGAGCCTACGAGGAAGTTGACACCTTGTTCCGAGTAGCGAAAGAAAGAATCCAGCATGCCATGGTCTTATGCATAGTGGGATTAGCATTCTTTCAGAATGGTCAGAATTTCATTGATGTCAGAGTCACCCAACTCTTTCGAAGATGGGGAAGCAAGCAAACCCGTCAACTTTCAGTATCCATGGCAGCTCTAGCCTTTCTCTACCGAGGCTTAGCTCGTTTCGCCCTTGGAGAAACCATTCTGGTAGAAGGATGCACTTATGCCTTGCAGTCTTGGTTTCTGCGACATGTGCCATCGAAGGCCAGTTCTTTCAGGTTCAACAACAAGAAGTCGAAGTCTTCCATCCAGTATCGAGCTTCGATTGAGAGTCTGCACCAGGAAGAGATCCTTTGGGATTACTTCGACAGACAAGAATCAGTTCCTCGCTACACTTATGCTCGTAGCAAATGCTACAGATTGCTTGGTCCCTTCTTCTATGTCGACTATCAGCCAGAGAGGTGTCTCAGACAGTTCTCGCAGTGGCAGGTTCGTGTCAACACTCGCTTCCTGGTGGGCCACATGCCAGAATTCGATCTGCAGTCGGATCAGTGGTCTCGGGCATACCATGTAACCAAATACACTTGGGACTCCTTCATTCCTTTGTCTGTATTTTCTGGACCCAATGTATCTTCTGAATATCGAGAATGGTGGCAAACTGTCTGCCACCTTCTCTTTGTATTTGAATTTGTCATCAATAAAGTTTAACTTTTGTTCTGTTAAAAAGCTCTTTTAGGCCAAAATTTTATTTGTTTTTATGGTCACAATTCTCATGACAACCTCATCCCTAGTAATAAAACATTTCATTCTATTCTTCTTCAAATATCTCTTATCATGATGGACGACCTCGCCTAGGTAACAAGGCACATTCTTCTGTTACCATAAAATGGTAACACAATTATCACACGCTTTGTGGTGACCCGATTCCTGGTGATGAGATAACCTGTTTAATTGTCTATCAATTCCTTCGTTTCTGTCTTTTCTCAAAAAATTGTGTTTTCAAAAGTTCTTCCGCACTCTAACCATTCCCTTATCCTGCAGAAATCATTGGCATTGTCAAAATGGTCCAGACAAGAGCCAAGAAAGAGACAGCTCCTCAGCACAGTGACAGCGAGATTGAAGCAATGGATTCCCTCAAGTCAGTCAGAGGGCAGGGTAAGAGCAAAGGCGATGATATTGATCCTGCTATGTATAGCCTGTTTCAGAAAATGATGGCCAGAATGATGTCAGAACAAGCTGAGGCCAGTTTGAAGAAGGTTGTTCCAAAGAGCTAACCAAAGAACAAAGTTATGAAAGAGCCAGTTAGGATTGTCAGAAAAAAGGTCCAACCTGACACCACTTCTGAGGAATCAGAATCAGCAGAGGAAGAGTCAGAAGAGGAAGAGCAGTTTGTCTACAATCAGAATCCTCCGCGGCAGTTTGTGAAGATCGCTGCAGAACCCGAATCGATAAACAAACTCATTCCAATTGAGGATTCGATGCACGAGCAAATGAGAGAAATGACTCAGGCAATTAAGGACATCCAGGCCAAAAGCAAAGGCAAACAGACCTATTCTAGTGAAGATTTCTATAACGGCCTAGACGGGGATGACAATCTGGAGAATCTCCCTCGCAAGTTCCTCAAGTTTGATGGAACGGGCAATCCCAAGGCTCATTTGGCCACATTCTATGCTGAGTGCGGCCGTTTTAGGAAAGACAACAGGGCACTATTCATTTGCTTTCCTCGCAGCTTAGAGGGAACGACGACCAGATGGTATGCGGACCACATCAACCCTATTGAACTACGAGAGTTTGATAAAGTTGTGAATCTTTTCATTAAAAGCTACATGTTCAACATTGAGGCCTCACCAACTCTCAACTATTTATACAATTTAAAACAAAATGAGAATGAAAGAGCTGGCGAATTCATCCACAGGTGGAGGAGCACCTGTAACAAAATGAAAGTTCCCATCCCAGAGGAGCACGCCCTGCAAATTATTTTGAACAACTTTGCCCAACCTCTGAGGAATCTCATTTCCACATCTCCAGCAAAGTCATTTATTAAACTGATTGAGAGAGCCGAGTGACTCGAAACAGGACTGGACAATGGCCTATATGAAGGTTACCCTTTCGTTTGAGTGAACCATGAGCAGAAGAAGAAAGCACACGTTGCTTGTTCTACAGATTTCTCAGGCCACAGCAACAGTTCTGGCAGCAAGAAGAACCGCAACAAGAATTCAGGACACTGCAGGGCCGAAAGAACAAACTCTGCAGCCCAGAAAGGAAAATTTGTTAAGTCGTAGCTCGTCTAGCCAGTACAGCAACCTGAAGCAAAACAGCAAGAAAAACCAAAGCATGAGGGATGGAGTTATGATCGGGAATTCACAACCCTAGAACAATCCCGCGAAGACATCCTAGAATATATGTTATCAAAAGGGATGGTAAAACTCCCCACGGTGGCAGATCTACCAGTTGCTATGGGTAAGTGGACAAATAAATTCTGCAAGTTTCACCGGACTTGTGGGACATGACACGGAACACTGTTTTGTCCTCAAAAACATCATCCAGGATTATATCGATAAAAATGTATTAATCGAGGATCAGGATGAACAACCCGAGATTTTGTCCAAGCCTTTCCCAAAACATTCGGCTTTAGTGATTTCAGAACAAACAGTCTTTCTCGAGAATAGCATTCAGCCATGTTTCAGCCAGGACCTTCAGGATCAACATCAGGTCCTAGTCTTACGCCAAGCACAGTCTTCCGCCAAGAGGGTGGATATCACTTTGTTTTCTAGCAGCAAGAAACCAACTAAGGAGCCAGCGAAGGTGACGGCAGAAAGTGCCAAGCCAATCCCCAGGATTCCGAAGCGCTTTATCAAGGCAGCTTCGAAGAAGGGTGAGACTTCGGGATCAGTTCAGAAACCGATTACGGCATTATCGAACATCTCCATTTTTTATCTGACCCATGCTTCATCAGAACATCAGCAAGTGCTAGAAGACCTGTTGTGGAAGATCAAGGTCAAACCTAGCACGACCCCGCAGGACATGGCTCTGATCGTCAACCAGGCTATGACGAATGCACCAATAACATTTTCAGATAAGGATTTGCCAAAGCCTCATTCATTCCACAACAATGCTTTATACATAGTGGTGCGGACCAGGGGCATGACAGTCCCTCATGTGCTTGTCGACGGAGGCAGCAACCTCAATATCTGTCCAGAGATGACAGCCAGGGCCTTGGGCCTCAAGGAAGAAGAATATACCCCGGATCCGATAACGATCTACGGTTTTGATAACCATGGGCAGACAACCAAGGGAAAAGTTTTTCTTGAAATTTTCATCAACTACTCGGTGCATACCGTGCTTTTCCATGTGGTCAACGTGCCGCCTACGTACAACCTTCTGTTAGGGTGTACCTCGATTCATAATGCCAACGTTGTTCCCTCAACCCTTCACCAATGCATCAAATGGTCGAAGGGAGGCATGATTACCACAGTTCTTGGAGAAGATCTGGAAGAGCGACTTCCGCAACTGATGATTCCTCGTCCCACTTTCACTGCTGACATCCCAAGCATTCGGGAGGTCAATGAGATCAATTTAAGTGACAATTTGGACATGCTGAAGCTAAAAGAAGTCCAGCCGACGGAGAATGTCACCGCAGTAGTCCAGTGGCAGGGACCTCATTTCTACAAGATTGGAGGATGCCTCAATTGCGCTTCTTTCAAGGATCATCCTCTTTTCCTTCAATTCTCGAAAACCAAGAAGGGATTTAATCTGCTAATGAAGCACGACTATCAGCCCTTCAGGGGCCTGGGTAAAAACGAAGATGGCATAATAGAGCCAATCATCCCCGCTCGACATGTTGAGGGTACAGGCTTGGGTTTCACAGGTCAGTCGTCAGGCAGAAGCACCGTCTTCATCAAAGGGGCAGAGTGAAGACAATGCTTTTGTTTTCTGTTTTCTTTTCCTACTTTTCTATCATCTTGTAGGGGCAAGTCCACCCAAGTTTTTTCTTTCTTCATCAACAATCATCTGTAAATATCAAAGTGATTCAATCAATGAAATTTTGTTTCCTCTTCTCATCTTGACATACACGATTCTTTGCTTATATCTTTGTCTATGTCATCATTCTCTGTTTCTGTACAAAAGGTTATTTTTTAATATCTTACCTTTTTCTTAAAAACCTTCTTTGCGCTTTTCAGGATTGTCAGAATCATGGCTCCTAAATTGCTCAAAAGGCTCATTATCAATTCCAATTTTTTCTCAAAATAAATCCAAACCGGCCAGAATCTGCAAGGCAAAGGCAAGGGCAGAGGTCAGCAAAGTGGCAGGGCAAATCGAAGAATTAGCAGAGTTCGATTCAGCGATTCAAGAATTGCCAGAAATTGCCAGTATTCAGAAACAGGATCAACCATTGTCGTTGGTTCAAGATCCGACAGAGGATGTCAATATCGATTCAGAAGACGACCCAAAGATCCTCAAAATTGGTTCCAGCTGGAGTCCAGATGAGAAGGAAAGGCTCATCCATTTTTTCGAGCAGCATCAGAAAGTCTTTGCGTGGACTTATGAGGATATGTCAGGCCTAGATCCCAAACTGGTCGAGCATCGTCTAGTACTAAAGCCTGATGTCAAGCCGATCAAACAGAAATTAAGGAAAATGGATCCCCGCGTGGCACCACAAGTTAAAGAAGGACTTGAGGAGTTGTTAAAAGTAGGATTCATTCGGACTATTGACTATCTAGATTGGTTGGCGAACATCGTAGCAGTTCCCAAAAAAGAATGGCAAGGTCCGAATATGCATTGATTTTAGGGATCTAAACAAGGCCACCCCAAAAGATGATTATCCACTCCCCAACATCGATCTTTTGATCGATAGCACGGCAGGCAATGCCATGTTTTCCTTTATGGATGGATATTCAGGTTATAATCAAATCAAATTGGCCGCTCGTGACCAATCCAAAACTTCTTTTACTACGCCTTGGGGTACTTTTTGCTATACAGTCATGCCATTCGGGCTCAAGAATGCTGGGGCAACCTATCAAAGAGCAATGACAGTTATTTTCCATGACCAGATGCACAAGAACATGGATGCCTATGTAGATGACATCCTGGTCAAATCCAAAGAAGGAGAGGATCATCTTGATGCTCTCGGCCAAGTCTTTGAAAGACTTATTCTCTACAAGTTGAGACTCAATCCGCAGAAGTGCATCTTTGGAGTAGAGTCAGGCAAATTGCTAGGCTATATGATCAGCAAGAAAGGCATAGAGGTGAATCCTGCCAAGGCAAGGGCAATCATTGACATGTCGTCTCCCACCAATCTAAAAGAAATGTGAAGCCTTCAAGGTCGCATTCAGTCGATTCGGCGCTTCATCTCCAATTTGGCCATGAGATGCGAGCCCTTCAATCACTTGTTGAGAAAAGAAGTGAAATTTGAGTGGGGACCAGAATGTCAACTTTCATTTGAGCGCATCAAGCAATATCTTCTCAATCCACCTGTTCTGAAGCCACCAAAAATGGGAAAGCCACTTCTCTTATATGTTTCTGTCAATCAGAATGCTTGTGACGGATTCCTCGTGCAGTATGAGGAAGGCAGCCGGATAGAGCATGCCATCTACTACATCAGCAAGACTTTCATCGATTATGAGAAAAGATACTCTCAAATGGAAAAAACATGTCTAGCCTTAGTGTAGATGTGTCAGAAGCTGAGACATTATCTGCTGGCCTCATAAATCAAAATCCTGTCAAGACTCAATCCTCTCAAGTATATCCTTGAGCAGCCTTTTCTTACTGGACGGATTGCAAAATGGCAAGTCCTCCTGATGCAATACGACTTGGAGTATGTTTCTCATAAGTCAGTCAAGGGTCAGTCCATCGTAGATCAGTTGGCAGATTTTCCATTGACAAAAGAGATCAAGGTGGAAGACGATTTTCCCGATGATCGTATTTGCAATGTTCAGGAATCCCCAGTTTGGACCCTTTTCTTTGATGGAGCCAGAAACATGTCTGGTATAGGGATTGGGATTTTGTTGATCACTCTCGAGAAGAAGATGATCCCTTATTCTCTCAAGCTCAACTTTCAGTGTACTCATAACATGGCCGAGTATGAAGCTCTAATACAAGGCCTCAAGATTTTGCAAGACTTCAATGTCAAGAGAGTACATGCCTTCGGTGATTCTTTGCTTGTTGTCAGTCAAGTTAATGCTGATTGGCAAGTCAAGGATTCAAAATTGATTCCCTATCATAAGATTGCCTTAGCTCTCATAGGCAATTTTGAAGAATTTCAGCTCAATCATGTCAAGAGGGAATACAATCATATAGTCGATGGTTTAGCCTGTCTGGGTTCCATTTTGTCGTTTAAAGACAGTGAATCCTGTCGTTCCTTCGAGATTGGTAGACTTGATCAACCTGCTTTCATTTCGGCTCAGCAAGTGCACCAAGTCACTCAAAAAGAGAAGCCTTGGTACCAAGACATCAAAAACTTTATCGAGACTGGTGAATTTTCATCGAAAATGCCAAGAAAGGAGCAACGTGCGATTCAATGCATGTCGGCTCATTATTTCATCCTTGCCAATACTCTTTACCGTCGTGGGTTCAGTTCTGAGTACGCTAAATGCTTGGATGAGGACAAAGCGATGGAAGTTGTCTGAGAGGCGCATGAGGGAATTTGTGGTGGCCACGTTGGCTACCAAATACTCGTCAAGTAGATTATCCGAGCAGGATATTACTGGAAAACCATGCAGCAGGATTGCCATCGATTTGTGGGGAAGTGCATCAAATGCCAAATGCATGCACCTTCCATTCATGCGCCAGCTGCATACTTGCAGTCCGTGGTTTCTCCTTGGCCTTTTTCGATGTGGGCCTTCGACGTGGTAGGCCCAATCACTCCTTCTGCATCTAATGGCCATAAATATTTCCTCGCAGCTATAGAATACTTCACCAAATGGGTCGAGGTTGTAACTCTGCAGACAGTGGAGGGCCGGCACGTGGTTTCTTTCATTCACAAGAACCTTCTCTGTCGTTTCGGGGTGCCACATGATATTGTGTCAGATAACAGCAGTCACTTCAAGAATGAGAGGATGAAAACCTTCTGCTCGAAGTTCAGGATTCATCACCACTTCTCAGCTCCTTATTATCCTCAAGGGAGTGGTCAGGCAGAGGCCACCAACAAGATCTTGATCCGCATTCTAGAAAGAACTGTGGAGACAGGCCGCGATTGGCACGAGAAGATGCATGATGCACTCTGGGCATACCGAACCACCATTCAGACCCCAACCAACGCTACTCCTTTGGAGCTTGTTTATGGAACTGAAGTAGTGTTACCTCTTCACATTCAAAAGTCGACATTCAAGTTTGCATCGCTCATCAAACTTCCACTTCATCAGTATCAGCAACAGAGGTTGGTACAGCTTGATCTGTTGGATGAGAAAAGACTCAAGGCAGCAGAGCATGCTCAAGCTTATCGCCAGAGGATAGCCAGGCATTATGCCAAGTCAGTTATTGAAAGAAGATTTTGAGTTAATGATCTTGTGCTCAAATCGATCGCTCATCTCAAGCATCGGCCACGGGGCAAGTGGTCACCCAATTGGGAAGGCCCTTATGTGATTAAGGAAGTGCTGCCTCGCAATTCCTATCGTCTGATCAACGCAGATGGGGTGGAACTACCAGATCTTATCAATGCTCTGCATTTGAAGAGATTTTACACTTGAATTGTTCATTCTAGCCTTTTGTACTCTTCAAAACACCTTTTACAATAAAGCAATGATATTCTATCAAATTCTCACATTCTTCTCCATGATACTGGGGCATTTTATTTTGATCTATACTTGTCTTCCTTCATCGTATGCAGGCAGGATCAAACAAACTCTTTTCTAAAAAGTCTTATGAAATTTTTTTTTTCTTCAGTTAATCTTATTTTCTGTTATTTTATTTTCCAAATTTTCATCAATTTATTATCCATTTTATCAAGTTTTATCAAGTTTTTATCAATTTTATTAAATTTTATCGATCTTTATAACCCTTTGAGGTTAAGGGATAAACCTGATGCCTCCTTTCAATGAGGTATTCCCTTTCAGGTTAAGGGATAAACCTGAACCTCGTCCCACGAGATCCTTTTTCTTTTTAAAGCAAGAGAAAATCCTGAAGTCTTTATCATCAATTTTCCCTCAAATTTCTACTAATCCCTTTTATTGTTAAAAATCACTAACTTTATTGATTCTTTCCTTTCATCAATTCCTTTTATTCTTTATCAATCTCTATCAATCTTCTTCGATTTTGTCAAAATTCTCTCCAGGGTAAAGGATAATCTTGGAAACCATCATAAATAAAATTCAAAATCTTAGGCCACCTTGGGTCGAGGATCTTGAATAAGTTTCTTATCTTCGTCATAATCGTCGGAATCTATTCGGGCTTTTTGTCGATCCTTCCAAAATCCGACTCCCAAGTTGGAATCATTTCTTTCTATCCGAGTTCCGATTCGGGCTTCCTTTTGGATCCGATGTTCGCATTGGACCAATCATTACGTCGAGAATTCGAGTTCTCAAACTCGATTTTTTTCTCATTCATTTTCTTTTATTTTGAAAAACCGGGTTCCGACTCGGGTTTTCCCTTTTTATATATTTTTATTTCCGGAGTTTCGAGTTCCGATTCGGGATTCCTTTTGGATCCGATGTTCGCATTGGACCAATCATTACGTCGAGAATTCGAGTTCTTAAACTTGATTTTTTTCTCATTCATTTTCTTTTATTTTGAAAAACCGGGTTCCGACTCGGGTTTCCCATTTTTATATATTTTTATTTCCGAAGTTCCGAGTTCCGACTCGGGCTTCCTTTTGGATCTGATGTTTGCATTGGACCAATCATTATGTCAAGAATTCGAGTTCTCAAACTCAATTTTCTCATTCATTCTTTTATTTTGAAAAACTGGGTTCCGACTCGGGTTTTCCCTTTTATTTATATTCTTATTTTCGGAGTTGCGAGTTCCGACTCGGGCTTCCTTTTGGATCCGATGTTCGCATTGGATCAATAGTTATGTCAAGAATTCGAGTTCTCAAACTCGATTTTCCCATTCATTCTTTTATTTTGAAAAATTGGGTTCCGACTCGGGTTTTCCCCTTTTATATATATTCTTATTTTCGGAGTTGCGAGTTCTGACTCGGGCTTCCTTTTAGATCCGATGTTCGCATTGGACCTATTGTTATGTCGAGGATTCGAGTTCTCAAACTCGATTTTCTCATTTTGAAAAAACGGGTTCCGACTCGGATTTTCCCCTTTTCCATTTTTCGGAATTCCGAGTTCCGACTCGAATTTCCCCTTTTGATCCAATGCTCGTGTTGGACCAAAGTTTTTTATCATCCCCTTTCAGGTTAAGGGACAAAACCTGAATGTCTCCTTCAGGATAAGGAATAATCCTGAAACATCGGCAATCATTCTCGCTTCAATTTCCAAATATCTTAGGAATGTCGATCTTTTTGTAAGACCCACAATTTTTCAGATAACTCTGAATAAATTCCTGAGGCATTCACCGGTAAAAGTAGCATTTTTTCTCAGAATGCGAAACGAATCAATTCCTGCGAGCCAGTTATACTTAGGATATTCATCAAATCACGAATATATGCTCAAACACTCTGGAAGCCATAACTTCCTAACTAAACGAAATCAAGAGATTCGTACGAGCCAACTTTCTTAGTTACGTCAATACGAAGAAAATGGCGTACTCAGAATTTTTCGAAAAAAATCGCCGGAAACCCGAAATTCTTGCGGGACCCACAGAAATATTGGTGGGACCCACAGGAATATTCCTCAGAAAATATCTGGTGGGACCCACCAAAATATCCCATGGAATATCCAAGTGGGCCCCACACCAAGGAACCTCTTGGCATTAAAAAGAAGCCAAGGGCAAATAGGTAAAAGGGAAACTTGGGGCCCAAGTTTTATTTTCTATAAATAAAGGCACTCCCCTTTAGAAAAAATCGTCCCCCCCCCTTTCTAGCCCCCCTCTCTCTCTTGCCTTCTCTCTCTCTCCTAAACCTCCCCTACCTAGCCTAGCCCACCTGAGCCCACCTGAACTGGTCTGAGCCTGCCTGACTTAGCCTGAGCCTGCCTGACCTGGTCCTAACCCACCTGACCTGGGTCTGAACCCACTTGACCTGGTCCAAACCCAGTTGACTTGACTTGAACCTAGTTGGGTTTAAAGTCAAAGTCAAAGTCCTTTTTGGTCCAGATTCCGGTTTGGATTTCTGAACCCAGACTTAGCCTACTTGAGCTGAGTTCGAACCTGCTGAACCCAGTTGACTTGGATCGAACCCTGTTTGGTTCAAACCACTTTGGTTGAGTAGCTTGACCTACTCTACCTCTTTCTCAACTAAGTCAGCTTCATCTGACTTAGTCTGACCTCTCGAAGGAACGCTCGAAGCCAAAGAAGCAACCCGGAGCCGTTTCTTCCACGATTTGAAGTAAGTTCGCTTCGTTGATCCATCTCTCTCAAGTATTTGATTGTTTGTATATAGAATATACTTTCTGAAGTAGTATCTTGCTTTAGTTCTTGGTTGAGCCCTCTAGGACGCTTCGGTGTTCACGCGCTCGCCTCGTAACTATCGTCGGATATATATGTTCGAATACGCAGTATATGCGTTCCTCAAAATAGTATCTCACCCTAGTTCTTGGTTGAGCCCTCTAGGACACTTCGGTGTTCACTCGCTCGCCTCGTAACTATCGTTGGATACAGATCTAGGTGTATATCTGCTGATTCTGCCGACGCGTCTTATATCGCACAGGCTATGTAATTTACCTTTGCCGTCGCGTCGTATGATGCCAAGGCTCCCTGTTTTCTGTACTTCCGATTACTGCACTTCCGATTATGCATTTACTTACGCCGTCGCGTCGAACGATGCCAAGGCTCCTGCTTTCTGCAATGTATTTACTTACGCCGTCGCGTCGAACGATGCCAAGGCTTCTGCTTTGTTATATATGTAGAATATTTCGTTCAGTTACACACCCTGAACAATAGTATATGCATTTCTTTACGCCGCCGCTGTATAAAGCGCAGGCTTCTGCTTATACTACATATATAGCGCATAAATGAGCGTTCAAATGGAGATCAACTCCAAATCGCCCATGCGATTCCTTGACCGCTCCTCGTTCAAGATTCTGCTTGACGAATGAAGCCCCTATTGGAAAGGCTTCGGTTTTTGGCAAAATGCTCTTTACGTAATGACTAAGTCAATTTCGTATGGCCTGGCTATGGCCAAGGGTTCCTGCAACCTTGATGGATGCAAAGTACGCACAACGGTGCGCATCCATTTCCCGAATTAAGCGTGGCGATTTCCTACCAAAGAGGGGAGATGCCGCTGAAATGGATAAAAGAAACGCACGCTTTCTCCGTAAAAGAGAGGAAGTGCTGCTGAAATTTCTGAAGAAGCTAAGAATAGCTCAGAAAGAACGTAGCAGGATACTCTGACATATAGCAGAGTGCTACCCAGTTCATGGTTTGCCCTCTACAACGTAGAAGGGTTCGTCGCACCACTGCTGGTAGAGCAGGGGAGGTGCTGACGAAATGGTTGGCAGAAGAGCTGCCGGAACCAATGGAACGGCATAATGATGTCTGTTGATGGAACGATGCCAGATCGGCTCGTATCCTTGTGCCTGCAAGGGCACCTTGCTCGTAAGGGCCGCTGAGCCAGAGTAGACGTTGCGCCTTGGTTAGGTTTGGACTCGTTGCGTAAAAATACGCCAAGTAGCCGATCTATTTAGATCGAGTCATATGCATGCTCATTGAGAACGGTTACACAACCAGACTCGTAAGGGCTGATGAGCCAGAGTGTGTTGTTTCCACCCAAAGAGGTGTGATGCTCGTGGTGGCCGAAGTGCCAAAGAGCGGTGTTCTGCATGCATATGAATAAGACTTAAGGTCGCACATACCCCGCGGTTGAAAATCGTGTTAGGGGTACCCCCTCAGTAATGACTGTGTTGGGGAAGACTGAATGGGGTCGGGTACATACTCCCGTAGTGCTGAAAGCACGGGCTGCCTAAATGGCATGCAGATTCTGTCCAAGTAATTGTAAGACTGGCAGACCCCTTCAGGAATTATGCTCACTGTGGAATGACAGTGATGGTACAGCCTTGAGTGACATGTATTTTACTTTGGACCTGATAGAGTCCACGATGGCCTCAGTCACTCATGGGTTTTGGGGTCGTGGTTATCCTTAAGATCTAAGGATTGAACCCAACTACTGCAAGTAGAGGATGCATCCGAATATGGGCCTAGTAGGATTCTCCCAGTTGAAACACACTGCCCTACTATGGATAGGGTCAACAGGCCTCTGGGGTATCTAAAATACATAGAATAATCAACCCCCAGAACGTCGCGTTGATGCCCGGACAATAGCTCTACCTGCGTACCAAAGGCGGGAGCGGTTAATTATCGAAACAATGCATTAGCTTAGGTACAACGATGCTTTGAATGTATGAGTGGATGACGTGTTGAGTCAGTCCTGCATAACCTTTGTGAAGGTGTCATGTTCGGTATACTACTGGACCGACTGGGCAAAGACCCGTGTTGTATCCACACGACTAAGCGAAACTCGAGGAGTTGTCCTTGGATGCGTGGGATACGGATGTGCCAAGTATGAAGACTTGAGCTAGACATCACTTTGAGACCCGGAAGAGGTCATGGCTAAGTCGTGGAGACTTATGCGGCTATTCAAATTACAGCCCTGAAAAGGCTTGCTCTAAGTCATGAAGACTCGAGCGGATGTTCAACTCATAGCCCTGAGGAGGCTCCTGCGATATACGCTAAGTCTTGGAGGCTCGAGCGTCGTTATTGCGCATTGCGACCCTGAGTGGTCATTATCGTGCTTGAGTTAAATGGTTACATGATTGCATGCTTACCAGACCATCAGTGGTTCTGACCCCGTTTTATGGGGATTTCAGGTGTTGGACCTGCGTGGCGATATGCGGAGCAAGGCGGCATCGAGTTCCAGGGTTTCTCTTGACAGAGTTGTACTGCTTCCTTTTTATTGAACCTACACTGCTTTCCTAAGCAGTAGTGTTGTAATAAACATATGTTTTCGATAAAATGGAACACTTTGGTGGTCAATGAGTTGCTTGGCCACATACCTGTAACGTGCTCGGAGTTTTCTAAAACTGACGACTCATTATCGTCTGATTCCGCTGCTAAAAGCTTTTGTAAGTTCCGCTGCAAAGAAAAAAAAAAGAAATTCATGAAAATTTTAACTTAGCTTTGTTTTGGAAATCCGGGGCGTTACAGAATTGGTATCAGAGCATGAGTCTGAGAAACCTGGTTCAAGATCCGTCGTGTTTGCGGTATCGCACTGTAAGTATAAATCTTATACTTTCTCTAATTTGGGTGTATTTGTGTGAATAGATAAAATGGCTCCTAGGACGAGGAGAACCATGCCGAGCGAGGAGTCCCATACGCAGGGCTTCCTGCTGGAGACACTCAACAGACTTGTGTCTGCCATTCGTGAATCAAGGCAAGCACCAGCACCACCTCGCAATGAGAACCTTGGAGGAATAACATATGAAAGGTTCCTCAAACTCGACCCACCTGTTTTCGTTGGCAGTGCCGATCCAGAGCTTGCAGAAAGCTGGATCGAGGAAACAGAGCGGGCATTCTTGGTATTGGGAGTACCAGAGGATAGAAAGACTAACTTCGGCACATATAGGCTGAAGAATAATGCACGAAAGTGGTGGGATACCAATAAGCTTATCCAGTTCTCACAAGTCGAAGTCATTCCTTGGACTGACTTTCGGAGAACTTTCTTGGATAACTACTTCCCGTTGCACTCCAGAAATAAGAAAAAGATGGAGTTTCTGGAACTAGAGCAGGGTGGTATGAGTCTTATCGACTATACTACCAAGTTTCAGAACCTTGAGCGGTACTGCTCTCGGTTATTCGATACTGACCAAGAGAGGGCCGATAAATATATCAATGGATTTCGGGAAGGGCTACGATCTCGAGTCATAACTAGCATGCCCCAAACATTTCAAGCCGCTGTGGCAGCAGCTTCAAAGATTATTGCAGACTGGGAGCGATGCAAAGGGGTCGTAGTAAAGCGACCGGTAGCAAGTAATGGGAACAACAAGAGGACGTTCCCCGGTGGCCAAGAATCACGACCAACTTTTTATAAGAGGGATTTTCAGAAGAATAACTTTACTCCACCGGCCATTACAGATGGTAGAAGCCAATCAGCCCTACCGACAGTCTAATTTTCGATGCCCGAGGTGTAGCTCAGATCACCCCGGAGGGGTTTGTCCTCGCGATACAGGGGGTTGCCTGTATTGCGGCAAACCAGGGCATCGTGTAACGGAATGCCGCAAGAAGGCCTCAGATCTTCAACGAAGAAATATGGGATCTGGAGGACCCTCTCAACAAATACAACAACAACGACTGCCACTATCCAGAATAGAGCAGAAACCTGTGGCAGGTCGTGTCTATGCAGTGACAACCGAACAACTCACGAATGATGACCATATCAAGGAATCTGGATACCTTGATAGATAGAGTTGTAATGGGTAAAAAGCTATCAAAGGACAAGATCCAATAATCGCTCGAGACAAGAGGCTTATGACCTTGTGTACGGTCATCTGGATCGATATGTATCCTTGCTCTCTAAAGTAATGTTGGATTTGTTAAAATTAAATCTTTAGTGCTTATGCCCAAAGGTTGATGGCTATAAACCCCATGATTGAGAAATTAAGTTTGCGTAATTAGAACGATAAAAGTCACTTAATAAAATAAACCATCGAGGAATTGTTCCCAAGAAGAGAGTCCTGTGAGGTTTTACATATTCAAGATCAGATCGTCTAGCCAGAGCGAGCCTGTGAGGGTATACAGCTCCGTGCGAGTGTATATGTTCCAAAACCAGTAGCTTGACTAGTATGATTCTGTGAGGGTGTACTGATCCAATATGAGGTAAGTCTGACGAAGGCGAACCTGTGAGGAGGTACGTTTCCAATACCAGGTAGTCTGATAGGGGACTTATTCCAATATGGTTAATCTCTAGAAGAATGATCTGTGTGTACAAAATAGTTACACAGGATGGCTATGATAATAGCCGGTTGGAAGAACATTGATTCAACAAACTATCGTGGTTGTAGCATAATTTGAACTCAGATATGAGAAACATACCTCATTGATCAGGAATCATGATATGAGGTAATGATTGGAATAAATACGATGTTGAACTAAGTGAACAACATTATGAATCTAACATATGGAAGAAATATCCCGAGTTACGCACTTAGTACTCTTAAATGAATTTCGCGGACGAAATTCCTTTAAGGGGGTAATGATGTAAGACCCACAATTTTTCAGATAACTCTGAATAAATTCCTGAGGCATTCACCGGTAAAAGTAGCATTTTTTCTCAGAATGCGAAACAAATCAATTCCTGCGAGCCAGTTATACTTAGGATATTCGTCAAATCACGAATATATGCTCAAACACTCTGGAAGCCATAACTTCCTAACTAAACGAAATCAAGAGATTCGTACGAGCCAACTTTCTTAGTTACGTCAATACGAAGAAAATGGCGTACTTAGAATTTTTCGGAAAAAATCGCCAGAAACCCGAAATTCTTGCGGGACCCACAGAAATATTGGTGGGACCCACAGGAATATTCCTCAGAAAATATCTGGTGGGACCCACCAAAATATCCCATGGAATATCCAAGTGGGCCCCACACCAAGGAACCTCTTGGCATTAAAAAGAAGCCAAGGGCAAATGGGTAAAAGGGAAACTTGGGGCCCAAGTTTTATTTTCTATAAATAAAGGCCCTCCCCTTTAGAAAAAATCGTCCCCCCCCCTTTCTAGCCCCCCTCTCTCTCTTGCCTTCTCTCTCTCTCCTAAACCTCCCCTACCTAGCCTAGCCCACCTGAGCCCACCTGAACTGGTCTGAGCCTGCCTGACTTAGCCTGAGCCTGCCTGACTTGGTCCTAACCCACCTGACCTGGGTCTGAACCCACTTGACCTGGTCCAAACCCAGTTGACTTGACTTGAACCTAGTTGGGTTTAAAGTCAAAGTCAAAGTCCTTTTTGGTCCAGATTCCGGTTTGGATTTCTGAACCCAGACTTAGCCTACTTGAGCTGAGTTCGAACCTGCTGAACCCAGTTGACTTGGATCGAACCCTGTTTGGTTCAAACCACTTTGGTTGAGTAGCTTGACCTACTCTACCTCTTTCTCAACTAAGTCAGCTTCATCTGACTTAGTCTGACCTCTCGAAGGAACGCTCGAAGCCAAAGAAGCAACCCGGAGCCGTTTCTTCCACGATTTGAAGTAAGTTCGCTTCGTTGATCCATCTCTCTCAAGTATTTGATTGTTTGTATATAGAATATACTTTCTGAAGTAGTATCTTGCTTTAGTTCTTGGTTGAGCCCTCTAGGACGCTTCGGTGTTCACGCGCTCGCCTCGTAACTATCGTCGGATATATATGTTCGAATACGCAGTATATGCGTTCCTCAAAATAGTATCTCACCCTAGTTCTTGGTTGAGCCCTCTAGGACACTTCGGTGTTCACTCGCTCGCCTCGTAACTATCGTTGGATACAGATCTAGGTGTATATCTGCTGATTCTGCCGACGCGTCTTATATCGCACAGGCTATGTAATTTACCTTTGCCGTCGCGTCGTATGATGCCAAGGCTCCCTGTTTTCTGTACTTCCGATTACTGCACTTCCGATTATGCATTTACTTACGCCGTCGCGTCGAACGATGCCAAGGCTCCTGCTTTCTGCAATGTATTTACTTACGCCGTCGCGTCGAACGATGCCAAGGCTTCTGCTTTGTTATATATGTAGAATATTTCGTTCAGTTACACACCCTGAACAATAGTATATGCATTTCTTTACGCCGCCGCTGTATAAAGCACAGACTTTTGCTTATACTACATATATAGCGCATAAATGAGCGTTCAAATGGAGATCAACTCCAAATCGCCCATGCGATTCCTTGACCGCTCCTCGTTCAAGATTCTGCTTGACGAATGAAGCCCCTATTGGAAAGGCTTCGGTTTTTGGCAAAATGCTCTTTACGTAATGACTAAGTCAATTTCGTATGGCCTGGCTATGGCCAAGGGTTCCTGCAACCTTGATGGATGCAAAGTACGCACAACGGTGCGCATCCATTTCCCGAATTAAGCGTGGCGATTTCCTACCAAAGAGGGGAGATGCCGCTGAAATGGATAAAAGAAACGCACGCTTTCTCCGTAAAAGAGAGGAAGTGCTGCTGAAATTTCTGAAGAAGCTAAGAATAGCTCAGAAAGAACGTAGCAGGATACTCTGACATATAGCAGAGTGCTACCCAGTTCATGGTTTGCCCTCTACAACGTAGAAGGGTTCGTCGCACCACTGCTGGTAGAGCAGGGGAGGTGCTGACGAAATGGTTGGCAGAAGAGCTGCCGGAACCAATGGAACGGCATAATGATGTCCGTTGATGGAACGATGCCAGATCGGCTCGTATCCTTGTGCCTGCAAGGGCACCTTGCTCGTAAGGGCCGCTGAGCCAGAGTAGACGTTGCGCCTTGGTTAGGTTTGGACTCGTTGCGTAAAAATACGCCGAGTAGCCGATCTATTTAGATCGAGTCATATGTATGCTCATTGAGAACGGTTACACAACCAGACTCGTAAGGGCTGATGAGCCAGAGTGTGTTGTTTCCACCCAAAGAGGTGTGATGCTCGTGGTGGCCGAAGTGCCAAAGAGCGGTGTTCTGCATGCATATGAATAAGACTTAAGGTCGCACATACCCCGCGGTTGAAAATCGTGTTAGGGGTACCCCCTCAGTAATGACTGTGTTGGGGAAGACTGAATGGGGTCGGGTACATACTCCCGTAGTGCTGAAAGCACGGGCTGCCTAAATGGCATGCAGATTCTGTCCAAGTAATTATAAGACTGGCAGACCCCTTCAGGAATTATGCTCACTGTGGAATGACAGTGATGGTACAGCCTTGAGTGACATGTATTTTACTTTGGACCTGATAGAGTCCACGATGGCCTCAGTCACTCATGGGTTTTGGGGTCGTGGTTATCCTTAAGATCTAAGGATTGAACCCAACTACTGCAAGTAGAGGATGCATCCGAATATGGGCCTAGTAGGATTCTCCCAGTTGAAACACACTGCCCTACTATGGATAGGGTCAACAGGCCTCTGGGGTATCTAAAATACATAGAATAATCAACCCCCAGAACGTCGCGTTGATGCCCGGACAATAGCTCTACCTGCGTACCAAAGGCGGGAGCGGTTAATTATCGAAACAATGCATTAGCTTAGGTACAGCGATGCTTTGAATGTATGAGTGGATGACGTGTTGAGTCAGTCCTGCATAACCTTTGTGAAGGTGTCATGTTCGGTATACTACTGGACCGACTGGGCAAAGACCCGTGTTGTATCCACACGACTAAGCGAAACTCGAGGAGTTGTCCTTGGATGCGTGGGATACGGATGTGCCAAGTATGAAGACTTGAGCTAGACATCACTTTGAGACCCGGAAGAGGTCATGGCTAAGTCGTTGAGACTTATGCGGCTATTCAAATTACAGCCCTGAAAAGGCTTGCTCTAAGTCATGAAGACTCGAGCGGATGTTCAACTCATAGCTCTGAGGAGGCTCCTGCGATATACGCTAAGTCTTGGAGGCTCGAGCGTCGTTATTGCGCATTGCGACCCTGAGTGGTCATTATCGTGCTTGAGTTAAATGGTTACATGATTGCATGCTTACCAGACCATCAGTGGTTCTGACCCCGTTTTATGGGGATTTCAGGTGTTGGACCTGCGTGGCGATATGCGGAGCAAGGCGGCATCGAGTTCCAGGGTTTCTCTTGACAGAGTTGTACTGCTTCCTTTTTATTGAACCTACACTGCTTTCCTAAGCAGTAGTGTTGTAATAAACATATGTTTTCGATAAAATGGAACACTTTGGTGGTCAATGAGTTGCTTGGCCACATACCTGCAACGTGCTCGGAGTTTTCTAAAACTGACGACTCATTATCGTCTGATTCCGCTGCTAAAAGCTTTTGTAAGTTCCGCTGCAAAGAAAAAAAAAAGAAATTCATGAAAATTTTAACTTAGCTTTGTTTTGGAAATCCGGGGCGTTTCACTTTTCCTCAAAATCCAGTGCTCATACTGGTGCTTTTTCAAAACCCAGTGCTCGTACTGGTATACATCTTCAAAACCCAGTGCTCGTACTGGTGTGCATTTTCGAAAACCCAGTGCTCGTACTGGTGTGCATTTTCGAAACCCAGCACTCGTACTGGGGCATTTTCGAAACACAGTGCTTGTACTGGTGTGCATTTTCGAAAACCCAGTGCTCGTACTGGTGTGCAATTTTGAAAACCCAGTGCTCGTACTGGTGTGCAATTTCGAATACCTAGTGCTCATACTGGCATGCAATTTCAAAAACCCAGTGCTCATACTGGTGTGCATTTTCAAAACCCAGTGCTCGTACTGGTACATCTTCAAATCCAGTGCTGGTACATCTAGTGCTCGTACTAGTGTCGGGCTGACTGACCAAGTTAGCTCTCCAAGTTCAGTCTTAGTACTAACCAATCATCAACAATTCAAGCTCTAAATTTTCAATTTCAACCTTCGGGTTATCATTTTATCAAAAATCAATCTTTTTCTTTTGCGAAGGACCCTCTTCAGGGAGAGTTCGAGGGAGCTCGTTCCTTTCGCACGCAACTATCTTTCGTTCGCAAGAACCCTTTTCCAGGGAGAGTTTGAAGGGACTCATTTTCTTCGCGAACAGTTTGCAAAACAACAACTAACTTTACACAAAAGAACCCTTTTTCCAGGGAGAGCTTCGACGGAAGCTGGTTTCTTTTTGTGGCCCCCGTTTTCTCATCTTTGGCCAACCCCTTCACAGAGGACCCTCTTCTAGGGAGAGTGTGATGGACCCGTTCCTCTGTGATACTTTTTCAACTTTGTTTTTCGGCCGCCTTTCCATAAGAGAAGCCTAGAGATAGGGAGTTTTGACGAAAACTTAATTTCTCTTCGAAAGTTTTGTTTTGCAAACACCTCCTCTTTGGGGAAGAGAGCAGTATTTCCAACTTCCCATTCAGGTAAGGACTAAGCCTGAGTCTCTCTTTTTGGGAAAAAAGAGAGGAGAATTTTGTCATGGATGTGTCGATCGGCTGTCAAGCAATTACATTCATCAAAGATTTCAAGAACATCTTGCCAATTTGCTATAAAAAAACATTGTTGATCTCAAAGTTTTCATCACATAAAGAATTTCTTCCAACTACCTTTAGTATTATTTCCAAAAGAGCAAGACTTTTGCAAAATAAGAACTGAATTCAAGCTTTTTCTGTTGGTCAACCAAGAGGATGAAGAAAAATCTTTGATATGACCGACAAAAGAAAAATTCAATGATGTTGAAAAGCCATAAGCGAATTGATATTGATCATAGCCATGGCACATTCTTAAAGATCATTCTCTTGGCAGTAAGACAATGGAAATATCCTGGACAGTAAAAAGAACCTACACAATCCATATCTCCTCAGTCATCAAAGCTGCAATCAAATATCCGCAAAAGGGATCTCTCAATTGTCGTCAAGATGAAGACGAATATGCGAGTTAGACCCCCAGAGCCAAAGAAGATTTGGATCATCTCCGAGATGAAAGAGTTTGTGATGGATCCTTCCTGGGAACATTCAGATCACCGCCAAGATGAAGGCAACTGCGATGAACCTCCCGACAAACCCTAAAAGATATTTGATTTCTGCCATCATCCAAAGATTTTGACCAATGAACCAATGTCATCAAGCATAATTCGTGAGAAAGAAAAAGAAGGATCGGAGCATCTCCAAGATGAAGGAGTTTGTGACGTACCCTTCCCCGAAAAGAGAGAAAAGTCAGGACATCTCCAAAATGAAGGATGATGTAAAAGCCCAAGAAAGCTCCATGATTCAAAAGAGTGCAAAAAGATCATAATGGGAAAAGCCCCAGGATATCAAACTGCCCGAAACTGTCAGGAATCATCTTTATCTATGTGAAATTTTTTTATCAATATCTTTTCACTCAATTGCTTTTATGAAACTAAGAATATTTCCTCTCTTTTCATATCAAGGAAATTGATATCTTCCTTGAAGAAGCTCAATAGCAACAAATTTGAGTTTGATTCTTGATTCTACAGAGTTAGCCCCATTGGAGTTAATACTCTAGGTAGAAAGAGGTGATATTCTCACACATATATGCATAATTCAATCATTCAGAATCAACTACAATTTTTGGCATCTTTTTGGCAATATTTTCTCGTTATCCCAACATGAAGTAAGAACTTGATGCTCGTTTTGACGTATCCTGACGTCATCCCTTGCTAGGACTGGAAAGTCCTTTCCTTCCGTTTGATTTGAGCGCTCTCAGATCTGCACACTTCATTGTGTTCCCCACTGTCTCGCCATAGATAGTTTCCGCTCAGGATAAGGGTTAAACCTGAACCTTCTGCAAAAGGTCTGTTATTGTCAAAAGCTATTTTCAGTCTTAGCAATGAGACGCCCAAGATCAACCCCTTTTTCAAGTTTTAGGGACCCCCATTTTCATCCTTTTGCAAACCCCTCTCGGACTTGTTGTGCAAAGTTTAGAGGTCCCATCACAGTTTCCTCGCCCCTCGAGGATTCTGTATCCATTCAGGCTAAGGATTAAACCTGTTACCTTGCTCCTCGAGGTATCACTCAAACCTTTTGAGAGAGTTCGTCGGTTTTTAGAAAGCTGATTTAGTCTCCGCAATGAGACGCCCTAGATCATCCTTTTTTCAAAGCTTTGGGGAATCCCTTGTTTTTCTCTTCTCGCAGACCCCTTTTGGATTTGTTTATCCAAACTCCGAAGGTCCCATCATGGACTCTTCATTCGAGGATTCTGTATGGTCGCCCTTTCAGGTTAAGGGTTAAGCCTGAACCTCATTCTGCGAGGTATCTTTTCATTCAGGTTAGGGTTAAACCTGAATCTCGTTTCGACTGAATATCCTTTCTAGTCCCATCACGGTTTCTTCATCCGAGGATTCCATACGATTCCCCCCACTCAGGTCAAGGGTTAAACCTGAATCTCGTCTTGGCGATGTATTTCTTTCTGTCCCATCATGGTTTTTTCATTCGAGGATTCCGTAGGGTCGTCCCCTTCAGGTTAAAAGTTAAGCCTGAACCTCGTTCCATGAGGTACCTTCCGTTCAGGTTTGGGTTAAACCTGAGCCTCGTTTCGACGAGGTAATCCTCCCGGTCCCATCATGGATTTCCCCCCATAAAGGAATCCATGCTCTATATATATCCATCCAAGAAAGGATCATATTTGAGTTTCATCTCACGAGGCATTTATCTCAAAAATGTCCCATCGAGGTCCACTTATATTCCTTTCCCCATCCAAATTATCTTGATTTATCTTCGTCCCATCAAGGTTAAGGGCTAAACCTGAGTCATTCCAAAAGTCGATTTTGTCTCACCCATGAGACTTGATCAAAATTCTGATTTTCCACCATTTTGGGACCTTTACCCAAAGTCCCATCATGATTTCCTCATTTCTATTATTCAGTCATATAATTTTCGAGGATTTTGTCCTCCCAAAACCATTCAGGATAAGGTTTTAAGCCTGAAAAGCCATGTTTTTGAAGTAATTCTTCCACACCCAGCTCAAATCTGCTGACTTGGGTATTTTTCAAAATTTGGAGTGTTTCTTTGCCACTAAGCTCAGCTTTCAACCGGCTTAGTAGCAAAGAGGGGGATCTGTGAACACCCCAAATTTTTAAAAAATATTATAAACATTCCCCTTTTTTCTGCCCCTGACCATCATTTTCTGACAAAATTGAGTCATTCTAAAACAAAACTCCAGTTTATTCTCGAATTTTATGGAATCAAATCAATGTTATATCTGACTTAATTTTGATCCAGATCTGGGTAAAAGACCTAAATCTGAGCCTCATTGTCCAATTTTCAAATTGTAATTACAAAAATACCAAAAATAGTTTTTGAATGGCTCAGACAGTCCATCTGACATCTGTTTGGATTCATTGCTCTATATTTCTCAATTCAAGGTTAAAAACTTGAAAATATTCTCAAATTTTGAATCCAAACTCATTTTCTGAAGAAATCAAACCCAAATTTTCAGAAAACCCCTCTTTTTGTAAATATTTCTCAAAAATATAAAAAAATAGTTGTCTCTCGTATTGCTTAGGTTTTAGGGTTTTATTTCTAAAATAACAAAAAAAAATCGGAAAATACCAAAAAAAAGAACAAAAAATCAAAACAATAAAGAAAATTACAAAAAAATGGTTTTAAAAACCCGTTTTGAGGGAAGACTTTTTAAAAAGGTCCCTTTTTTGAAAAATTTCGGAAAAGCCCTCCTTAAACAAAAAAAACCTCAAAAATGCTCCCTCTCTCCTTCATCCCTCCACCACCGAACCCTCTGGAAGCTCCTCCATGGGCTTCTCCATGGCAACTGCCCATCGCGCAACCGTCGCTCCCTTCCTCAACCCCTCATCGCCAACAACCTCCTTCTCCACCCTTAATCCCCATTTTCACCTTCTAGACCCTTCCTCCCTCTCTATATAAACAAAGCAACCGAAAGAGAGAAGGATCATCGACGACACCCATCCTGACACTAGTGCTCCTTGGAATCCATTAATTCGTTCCTCGTCTCCCCATTGCATCCGATTTCCCTTAGAGAAGTCTCTTTTCTCTTCTCACCCTCGATCAAGTGAAGAAGACTCTGCGGAATCGAGAAGCACCTTCATCCAAGGCATCAACAATTCACTTCCCTCTGCTGAGCCCCTCGGGATCCAATTTCCATCCTTTTCCAAAATCGCGGTGACTTGTTTAGGTAAGTTCCTCTTCTTCTTAGTTCATTTCCTTTTGATTCTTCTCTTACTCTGTAATTCAGGTCCCCATTAATGCATCATTGAGTTCGTTTTGGGTTGCTTATAGCAGCCTCAAACCTCTCTCGTGCAACATTAAACGGAATTCTCAAAATTCCCACATCTTATTTTTATAGTTGTAAACTCTCTGTAAGATTTCTTATAATTTTACAATGTTTTGCTTTACAACAAGTCTACTTTACATTGGCCATTAGTTTAATTTTCTCTTCATCAAGTTCATTATATTGATTTCCTCTGTTCATATCATCAAGGTTTTCCT
The DNA here is from genome assembly GCF_984573655.1 of Nuphar pumila. Lineage (NCBI taxonomy): Eukaryota > Viridiplantae > Streptophyta > Magnoliopsida > Nymphaeales > Nymphaeaceae > Nuphar > Nuphar pumila. Next base: position 75,639,847 of record NC_143249.1, on the reverse strand, counting down.
TAGTTTCGCACTATCATTTTGTTAGTACATGAAAATTTCTTTTTGTCGCATCATCTATGTCATATTGACATCTGCATCCATCTTCTGCATTAATGTGTTTTGGTTTATTGCAGCTCCATTGCTTCTAATATGAGTTGCGTTTGTCTCCTCCATCGTGTTAATCTTTTTTGTATTATAGTCGGCCAGTAGCAGACTCTTAGGCTCAGATATGCATCCCATCTTTTTACAGTGGGAGCAGCATGGCATCCGATCTGATACAATATCAGATCAGATCTATGTCGCGATGGTGCTTCATGAATCTAGCATTCTACCTGTAGATCTATCCTGTTTGGTGTTTTGCTTGTGCGACTTCTGTTCCACATTGCATCTTCACTTCGTAAGCATGGTAGCGAGTTTGCAATGTCCATAGCGTCAATTATCTGTTTATTATGCTTGGGTCAATATCAATATTCCTCATACAACAATAATCCTGCAAAAGTTCTTGTTTATCACATATGTTGCGTGATTTGTGGGGTTTCTGGTTTTCATTTAGCACCATGTCTCCCGCTAAAGCTTTATATCCCTGCATACATCCTGTGGCATCCTCAGAGGTATTTAGCTAGCTTTTTAGCCTCCCAAAGATTGGTGTAGTATAATCATCATTAGGTAAGATCTCTGAAGCTTCTCGTGGTGAGGATATAGCTATTCAGGAAGAGTAGGCACAAATCTATTATGTGCTTCACATGACCTGTAGAAAAAGAAAGAGTTGGATTTCTGTCAGGGTTCTCCACAAGTCCCTGCTGTGATATGGGTAAGATGCAACTAGTCACCACCGTCAAGCTCTTTTTCATGGTCATCAGCTTCTCTACATCCTATATTGTATTTAATTTCTTTTGACATCATATATCATTCATGTTTTTAGGATTTTGTCATAGTATCTAAGTTATATTCTGAATTATGCAGGTCATTCACGTTCCATAACACATTTGGGTTTACCATATTTTCTTTCTTTCACTCTATGAGAACTTTCAAGATTTTTTTTTTCTTCACCCTGCTTATCTAGCATCCCTTGCCTGATCTGATTTATATTCTTTGCTTGCGGTGCAGTTTTTTTTTTATTTCTTTTGATGTTGTATAGTGCCACCATCAGGTAACCACCTTTGACTCAACCATGCAGTTTTGAGTATTTTTTTTACACTTATTAGATTCAGCAATATCGTCATGGTCTGTATTTAGATCGTTTTTTTTTCTTCTTTTGCACGAATTGTGTTATGTTTGCATTCTCTGCCTCCTCTGCATTCCTTCAGTTCATTTTCATCATTGATAATAGTATATGTAGGTCTCCGACAGTACCCAAAATATATATATGTATATAACTTCCTGTGATTCAGACTTCATCTGGATATCCTCAAATCATGGGCTGTCAAAGGGGCTTTCTTCAAGCCCATTCAAATTTTGCAGGACCTAGCCTACTTACGATAATGCTTGTTAACATAATCTCTCTTGATGGGAAGATTCAGAAATTGGGTTACAATGATATTGGAAAGTTCAAAAAAAAAAATAGAGAGAAGAAGAATCCCTGAAGTATAGGCAAATTGCTCTACTACAGAAACTCCTTGAGTTTCATGGATCTTATGCAGATTCCCTATCTCATTATTAATCCACAGTTTGGTGTACCCCTGTCGTTTCCCTACCTACGCATCAAGGGTGGTAACATGTTGTTGCACCGATGCTTCCTTACAAAGTTTAGCCGTGCCACTCTACTTGTCATCATTTCATCTAGCTGGAGCCAAGCAACAAAGGTTGATTCACAGAGAATCGATCTGCTGCTGAAAATAGATCGCTGAGCTGTTGTAACAGTTTGTGAGGCCCATTTGCCAAATAGCGATCTGTGAACATCAAATTAAACCAATTTCAGTACAGGTAATTATATCAATCTTGCATGTTAATTTATTATGCTGAATACTGGATTCAATCCATTCTTATTGCATTTTTTTTTCTTTTCTCTCTACGTTTGGTCATTACTCTTTCATTTAACAGGCTACGTGTGCACCTTGCAGGCTAATTTTTTTGGTTTTGTATGAGATCTCAATGTTTTTGTACTTGGAATGCCATGAGCCATGTTACCCCATTGACCAAGTTCTTGCCTTCTGTGTTTTCTTATATATGTATATACATATATAGATTACCGCACCTACTATCTTCCTTTGTGTCCTGAATCCATGAGCATGCAAGCTGGAGATCTTGCGGCTACTGCAAGGGAAATTCACAATTTGGCTGTCTCAGCAATTCAACAATTGGTCCCAACAAACTACAAACCTTCACCACCTGTTAAAGCCTACATTCTACTTTACACCACTGCCTCAACAGTACCTGCAATACAAATTCAACCACTTCAGCAGTTCATGCAGAATTTCATGACAGGAGCTTCAGGAGCAACACATAACCAGCTCGATCCTGCTGATCATACATATCATTCTAATCCCGCACCTGGTTTACTTGCACTTTACTGCTATTTGTATATACATTGTATCATATTAGTCCATTTCATCTACTTATATTTCATGGTTAGCTTAGGCATGCCGCCTACATCCCATCACCTATGCACATTCCCTGTAATCTTTCACACATACTTGTTGCACTTCATAGCATCCACACCATATCATCTTCATCACACTCGATATACCCTCCCCCCCTACAACACATCATACATTTCATCTCCTCTCAGCAGCCCTTAATCACTTCCTACTGCACAACTTGCCACTTCACCATTTCTCAACAGCACCCTGCTGTTGCCCATCCATAAGCACTGTATTCCCAGCCTTCACCACTGAAAAACACCACAGAGCTGAATTTTTTTTCAGTGATTCACAGAGAAATATTGTAGCTTCTCTTCCTTATGGCAGTTCAACAAAAGAGCTGCCATAAACTGTGATTTCTCATAGTGGTTCACCAAAAGAACTGCCATATATCTTTCATTTCCATAAATCACAAGCAGCTATGGCTGTTACATTTCATGATGGTTCACCTTGGACAATCTTGGCTCTTGCCTTCATCCATTGCATGTGCCCTCTCATGTATATGAAAGTGCAGTAGGATCGAGGCAACGAGCACTAGAGGGGGGGGTGAATAGTGCTTTTACAAATTGTCTGTGGAATATAAACGTATTTTGCAATTTGAAAAGCAATCACACAAAGGAACACATAATTTATCCTGGTTCGGTCTTTCTCGACCTACATCCAGTCCCCAAGCAAAACCCGCTTGAGATTTCCACTATCAACCTTGTGTAACTACAAGATCATACAGACCAAATCCGGTCCCACTTTCAGTAACACACCTACTGAAAGCAAACAACTCCTTTAAACCAAGGAGTCCTTCATTTTACAGAAAATTGAAACAAGTAACAACTTATAATACAACCTATGAGCCCTTCTTTTGAATGCAAATGAGATGCAATTGGCTTTTGAGGTTGTTGAAATACTCTACTCACGAATTCACTATCTCTCAAAGGAATTTGAGTGAAAAACTGAAGTGAAAAATATCACGTGAGTAAAAAAATGAATATGAGTGAAAAGCAAAGAGTAATTGATTCAAATTGATTGAATTGCAATGCTTTTGAGTGTAAAATGCACTTATATTTATAGTTGAAAGTTTCCATACGTTGAGGGTATGAAAGGGTGTCAAAACAATCCATTTTGAACGATCAAAACGTTTAAAAAATGAAAAGACACACCTTTTTAAAGTTTCAGGAAAAATGACAAAATTAGTTGACTGGAATAGTAGTTAGTCGACTAATAATTAGCTATTAGTAGACTGATAATTATCGTCGGTCGACTGATCTGTTGATCGAGCCATTTGAAAAATTGAAGTTTTGAAACTTAGTCGACTAGAGAAAAGTTAGTCGACTGATAATATCATCAGTAGACTGAAAAACCTTTCAGTCGACTGCTACTACAATTTTCTGAAAAACATAAGTTTTGTCCGGTCGACTGATAAAAGCATTAGTCGACTGCTGCTAAATTTCCAGAAAACACATGTTCTGTCCAGTTGACTGATAAAGTCATTAGTCGACTGCTGCTAAAATTTTCAGAAAACAGACATTCTGTCCGGTCGACTAATAAAACCTTCGGTCGACTAATTTGATAAAAATGACTTTTTAGAAAATATGGCGCGAAAGGGTTAGTCGAGTGGTGAGTCTATTGGTCGACTAATAAACACGAAAATTTAAGAAAAGAGTTTTCTAAAAAGATTTTCAAGAGGGGTTCTTTTAGAAAAGTTTTTCTAAAGACTTTTTAGGTAAAATGCAACCTAAATATGCACTCTAAGTAAGGCTCTTACAAGAATCTAAGACTTTTAACGAATTTAACATTTGCACACTAGTCTTCAAAGATTCTTCATCGAATTCTTCAATGTCTTCATTGCCTTAGTTGAAATGCAGTTGATTTCACTTGCTCATCATCAAAACCTTGTACTTGAAGTATCATGTATGGCTTCATTGTCGTAACAATCTCCCCCTTTTTGATGATGGCAAACTTAATCAAAGATGAAGCATTTAGATGCATAAATGGAGATTTTACTCCCCCTATCAATATGCTGCAAAACATTAAAATTTAGCACATTTAAAGCACATATATCACATATTGATTGGTTTGCATTTCCATTCATCATTACTTCATGCATTTAAAAACTTTTTCATAAATGCCATGCATTTAAAAACTTTATTATAAATGCAATTTTCAATGCTTTCTTTTTCTCTTAATTTCGCAATTCTAATGCAAGATCTCCTGCAATTTCAATATAATTTCAATGTAATTTCAATGTAATGCTATCTTTTATCTTTTTCTCCCCCTTTGTCATAATAAAAAAGAATAAGGGCAGAAATAGCATAAGCAAAATGGAGATACAAGTTTAAAATATTACAACCCATAAAGTATCAAAGTTTAGTAAAGACAGATCATAAAGATCAGAAAAGTTGGTTGAGTAAATCCTTAATTGCAGTCACATCTTTCTGAATCGAAGAAAGTTGTTGAGTCACATTGTAAGCCCCACTGTTTTTCTAGAGGATTTTAGTTGGAATATATTTTCATTGTTGGAAAAATTCCTTGTTCAGCACGAGCATTGCTCATGAATCTGGCAAATTATCGCCTTTTGAGGTTCTGAATCGCGTAGACTCGCTCTACGAGGCGATTCAGGGCAAATCGCGGTGAGTCAAATCTCAATACTTGTAGAGTCGATTTATATTATATTCGTTTGGGTTCGTTTCGAATTTGGAACCTAAACGAGAAAAATTTCTCGTTATTTCTTTGAAATTGCTGAAAAAGGGTATATCGGTAATTTTGAGTTATACCGAGGCCCAATTTCATTGAAATTGGGAAATTAAACATACTTTATTATAATTTAAACTTTAATTCATGAGATGTAATTTAAAATGTTGGTTTTTAAATTAATTTAATCATGTTCATTTAAATAATGAAGTGAATTGGGTTTTTCATAAAGCGAATTGCAATTTTCGTAAAATCTAAAAGTATATTGTAAAACATAAAAGTGGGTTTTCAAAATATTTTGTATGGAGGATTGTTTTAGGCATTTTTAAAAGTGGTTGGCATGGGCTCCACCTCAGCCCATGCCATTTTGAGGAGTTATGAAAATAAAATTACAAAAAAACTCCTTTCATAAGGCAATTTTGAAAAGTTTGTAAAAAAACAAAACTTGAGGCCTTGTTTTTGGATTTCAAAAAGTAGGTGGACATAGGTCCACGACTTTTTGGGCTGGAGATAGCCCCTAACCCCTCCCATTTAATGATTTTCAAAAAAAATATATATAATATGTATAAAAGAAACTTGGAAAAAAATCGGATTTTTCTTTTGGGGGTTGGCTTTGAAAAGTCAAAGCCAACCACTCCCCTTGAATCAAGGGGAGTGGTTGGGGGCCAGCCCTTGACCCCCTTTGACCCTCTTTGCTGGAATTAGGGAGGGGATTGAGGAGGATCCTCCATCTCCCCTCCTTTACTCCTCACCCCTCATCTCCCTCAACTCTCTTTTAAGAGGAAAGAAAGGGAAGAGAGAGGGTCGACACTCTCTCCCTTCTCCTCTCTCCCTTCTTCTCTCTCCCTTCTTCACTCTCCAGCAGCTGCTTCAGCTGGGCCAACCCCAGCACAAGGTGAGCCTCACCCCCCCCCCCCTATGCTTTTCATTTTTTTTTCATTCATGTATTACTTATGTTGTTCGGTTTGGGCCTTGGGCCCAACCCACTCCGTTGCACACATGGTGCAGTGGGTTCACGGGTGGGTTAAACCCACAAGGTGATGGGGAAACCTCTGGTTTCCCCATTCTTGTTTGATCCCATCAAAAAAAAGAAAAAATAAACATTATTTCTTTCCTCGTTTTTTCGAGTTCTCAGAGTACCCTCCGGTAAAACGAGTGTATCTCCCTGGATACACGTCGAAACAGAGAGTTCTTGGACATTTCGGAAAGCTCAGACATAGATCCACAATTTTTTTAGTTTTTCGTTTTTGCTGATTCGGCTTTCAGAGCTGACAAAAATCAGCATCTTGGTCTGACACATTTTTCCCGTCAGCAACCAAGAAACGTCTTGAGTGACGCCTGGTTTTTCGGCGTTATCTCCTGAACCGTATGTCCATTTTCAGATTTCTTGAATTCTGTAGAAAGATGACGAAACCCTCTACGACTTTCGTTTTTGGCACTTTGGCCGGAGCAGCCTTTACACTGCCGGAAAACGGCATCCTTTCAGCTGCAATTTTTGAAGTATATATATATACATAAGTATATAGTTGCAAATTTTTTTTGTAACGCCCCCTTGAGGGGGCTTCTCTTCGTTGGGTGGCTGGGCTGGACTCCTTCGCAGCCAGCTCAGACCCTGGTGGGGTTTCGATGGGCCCCATGGCCCCGTGGTTGCTGTAGCTAAGCCCCGTACTGACCGTTGACTGGTCAGTCCAGGCTTGTTTGGGGACGCACCCACCTTGGTGGTGCGTCGGGCCCTAGCATGGCCTGGTCTGGACCCATATGTGGGTCAGACCAAGGGGTTCAGACCCCCAGTTTGAGGCCTTCTGACCTAGCCTGGTCAGGACCCACTGGGTCCAGACCGTGACCCCTTGGGCGGCGTCCCTTGATGCGGGCGCTGGCGCACCCTTGGTGCGGGTGTGAGCCTAGCCGGCGCCCTGGTCTGAGCCCACCCTAGGGACAGAACAGGGACTATGGCTGGGCACACTTTTGTGTGCCCCAGCCTGCCTTAGCCCAGCTGGGCCTAGACCCGCAGGGTCTGGGCCAAGCCCCTTGGCTTTTGGGCTAGCCGCACCACATGTGGGCGTCGGCTAAGCCCTGCCCGTTGGACTGAACCCATTAGGGTGCAGACCAGGGGCTCCCTAGTGACCCTAGTGGGTCTGATCCTCGTTGGATCAGACCTGCTAGGAGGTCTGGGTCTGGTCCCTTTTGGGCCTGGTGTCGCCGAGTCGCTAAGGTGCTCCCTTGGCGGCTAGCCGGGTGCGGGTGCACCCGGGCGTGCTCGGCATCGTGGTGGCCCATGCTGCAGCCTAGCAGCGCATGGTCTGCACGTAGTGTGCAGACCATGGTGGCTATGGGACCAGGTGGCCGTAGGCTGCGGGTCCCACAAGGGCCGTGCCTTGGTTTTCTTTGGCGCCAAGCTTGGCACCGGGCGCTAAGGCACCCATTAGCCTTGGCATCGTTGGGCAGTCACGAGCGGGACCCCCAGCTCGTGGTCTGCACCATTAGCAGACTCAGATGGGTCATTATGATGCCCATTGAGTTTCCACGGATGTCCTTGGGGGGAAGGCGGCAATTGTCCCTCTCGTCGCCAAGCGGGTTTGGCCCGGTTAGCGACAATGTTTGTTTTGAGCAACAATGTCGTTGCAACCGCGGATTAGAGTGCTTATACCCCGCTGACCACCCTGGCAGCAAGATGTTTGTGTCGTGACTTATGTCACAGTACACGTTTGCGTGTACTTCGCTTGTTTTCGTCGGACGCTTGCAGCGATTGGCGCGTTGTGCCCCGATTTCGCGGGCAGAGTGCAACTATACTCTGGTAGCGGCGATGTGATTTTCCATCCGGATGGGACTATGTTGATCTCGCTCTCGACTCACTTGGGTGTCGACTCTGCGATGATCCTGCGCCGATGGTCTCGCCATGCGAGTTTTGCCGCAGTGTGAGGGTTGAAATACGCATATTGGGAAATACGTATTTCAAGCCTTGGTCGCTCCTCGCTCATACAGTGAGCATCGTATATGTATTTTGAGCCTTGTGCCGCTCAGAATTTGTAGTTGCGACACTGTACTAATTTTTTGGCGTATCGTTGCTCATGACACGATACTTGTGCGAGATTATAATTTTGTGGGTTTTCGTGTTTCGCACGTACACGTTGGCACATCTCGCCACGTATGTCACGGGATTTTGATTGTCGAGTTTACATTTGGTTGGTTCCCCTTTCGTATATCGATGGTTATGCGCTGCACCAGAGGGTGCTTTAGACTCGACATGTCACGCACTTGAAAAGAACTGAAAACACTGTAGGGTTCGACACCTTAAACCTGTTGAGGTTTTGAGACTCGGTTGGAGTCTACGGGCAATGGCCCGGGTTCGTGAGAATGTGCTCACATGTTCGTGTCACCCTAGGCATAAAATAAAATGGTATAATATCGTCTTCACAGGCGGTGTGCTCGTGGTGGCCGTGTGAGGCTGAGCACGTGAATGGGCAGGCCAAGTCCTCGTTTGCGTACCCCGCGGGGACCACGAGGCACGACTACCTCGAGAGGAGGTATGACTTGAAGTTGAGCCTAAATAAGATAAACCTGCCGCGCCCCATTCACAATTTGGTCACCCAGGGAGAGGGTGAATGGTACATCCCCGAGTGACGTGTCGTTACTACGACTTGTTCTTTAGAGGAGCCGATATGCCCTCGGACCTCCAGTCACTCGGAGTTAGGGAGGTCAAGGTACCCTCTGCAGGGACCTTTACTACTGCAGTAGTACTGATTGCAATCCTTTACCCCTGCGAAAGGTTTCTCCTGGCTGCGTGTCGCCCGCAGGTGGTTTTCTCGTTCTGTAGCATCCCCGGTTACCATATTAGAAATTGAATAACCGACGCCGGGTGTATGTCTCACAGAACTCGAGGGTTTTTCCTTCGCGTACCCGGAGGAGGTAATAAGAAGAACATAAGGACTAACCAAACAGACTGACTTACTGTAGTTGTTACTCTAGAGCAGTATAGACTTTTGTTTCAGTTGCTACACTCTGTTGTTTAGTCCTGTTTCGTTACTTCAGTTGTTGCACTGTTACTCACTGGTAGTTTTATAGTCTTGTGGCACGTGCACTTACCTGTCACGCACTTGTACTTTTATGTAAATGTTTCTTATAGTTCCATCATGTTAGTTATAGTCTGGTACTTAGCGCACTTGTAGCATGCTGCTTACTTTCTGCTTTTCCAAAAAAAAAATGATATGCATGGATGGTTTGTCTCACCAGCTCGCAAGAGTATTGACCCCATTTTATGGGGATGCAGGTGACGAGTAGACGCAGCGCGATGCGACGGCGCACAGCAGGAGCCTTGAGACCCACACTTTGCAGCAGATTCTGGCTTCTTCTGGTTTTGGGGTTTGAGGGGTTGTACCTCTCCTTTTTGGGAGACTGTTCCTTTTTGTACCCAGTCTCGTTTTTGTATCATTGTAACTATTGTGGAAATGAAGAATACTTTATTTGTCTACTGTGGTTTGGTTTTCTCACTGTGGCTCGCTCAGACTTGCGACCCTTGCTTTACCCCCTTGTTTTCCCTCCTTTACTTCCGCTAGTGGTTTTTCCCTCTGTATATCCTTCAAAAAAAAATTTTTTTGCTCAAAAACTCATGGTTTTTACAAGGTCGGGGTTTGGGGCGTCACACACATCTTCACGAAAAGTGCGTTGATGTAGCTTCAATGCTTCCAGTCGCTGCAAAACTTCATCATTGTCTTGACTTGTAGAAAATTTCTTTCTTTTTGCATGAGATGAAGGTGTCGCAGAAGGTGAAGGTTCAGAAATTGATGGTTCAGTAGGATCAGATGGTTCAGTTTGATCAACATTTAAAGGAGGCAGATATTTAATTTTCATTCTTTTAAAAATTGTTTGATCAAAGAACTCTTTTTGCTCAATATATTTTTTATTTGTTAAAGGAACTTTGAAATGTCTAAAAATACGAGTTAGAAGACATCCATAAGGAAGAAATGGTTTTTGTTTCCACAAATTTGTAAAATACACATTGGCCCAATTTACAGAAATATTTCCAAATAAAACATAAAGAGCCGTAGAAAGATCTATGGAATAGTAATCAAAAGAACCAGTTTTAGGTAGAACATTGTGGGCAAGGATTCGTCCAACAATGCGTGCACGAGTTTGAAGATTAGTATTTTTGAAAGGAGGGCAGTGAGGTGCACCTGGAAGAAGAATTTGTTCAAAAATTCTCTCATCATTCAGTTCAACAGTGCTGAAAAGAGTGTCTGAAGATGGAATTTCTAGGATTTCTCCAAGTAGTTTTGAATCAAACTCGATTTCAACATCACGAACAAGAGAGGACAGAACTCCAGTTTCATGATCCATATTTAAATTCGTATAAAACAAGTGAATCAGAAAAGGATAATGAAGGGTATCTGCACAGGCATCAAAAATATGTGAAATTCCTGGAAATAATTCTCTTATTCTGTAACGAGAAAACAGGTGAAACAGTACATTTCGGTCTGGTAGAATAGGTAGTGCAGAAATTGATCCAAATGTATCATATAAAAGAGGATTTCAAAGTAATCTGAGCGAAAATCCATGTCTTGAAGAAGGTGTAGGAGGAGGAAAACCTAAACCTTTTGCAGATGCAAACTTCGAACGAGGCATGGTTAAAAACAGATTTACCAAAAAATAGTTGCAGAGAATGATGTTGACTTCCAAATGGTGTTCGGCGGGAGGAGGATGTTGTCGTGCGTCGTGCAACAGAAATAGAGGAGGATACGGTGGCTGACGGCAGGTGAGAAGGCTGCCACAAGGAGATTCCGGCAATGGCTGAAGATACACCGTCACGGCAAGAGGGTTCCGGCGTGTTTTGAAGATGTGCCAATTACTGCAAGAGGATTCCGGCGTTTCCCGGTCACGGCCAGAAGATTCCGGCATCTCCTTGTCACGGCAAGAAAATCCCGGCGAGGATAGGATCGAACGGCATTCCTAGGGTTTTTCGGAAGAGAGAGAGAAAAGAGAAAGAGGGTTTTCGTTTTAAGGGTTTCGTTTTTAAGAAAAACGAAAAGGTGTGAAAATAAAATGAAATGATGCCTTTTTTTAAAAAAAAACGGGTGTTAAAAAATCCAAGGGGTATCGGGTCCCTTCAGTTAAAATTTTAAAAAAGATTTTTAGTCGACTAAAACTTTATCGGTCGACTAAGAATGTGCGACTCATTCTAAAATTTTAAAGCATCAGTCGACTAAAATTTTATCGGTCGACTAATATAGTGCTATTTTGAGATTTTGTTCAAAAATTAGCATTTTTATAAATCTAAAAATGAGCAAATACCTAGTTCTCTCCTAATTCTCATAAAATCTTCATTTTTAAGAGGTTTAGTGAAGATATCGGCATGTTGTTCTTTAGTGGAAATAAAATTTAACGAAATATCTCCTTTTAACACATGATCTCTTAAGAAATGATGTCTAACTTCAATATTCTTAGTTCTTGAGTGCTGAACAGGATTTTTAAAAAGATTTATAGCACTAGTGTTATCACAATAAATAGTTGTTGTGGAGTAATTCAAAGCAAAATCTTTTAAGGTCTGTTTCATCCATAGTACTTGTGAACACGCTAAACTAGCTGCTATATATTCTGCTTCAGTTGTTGAGAGTGACACTGAATTTTGCTTTTTACTAAACCAAGAAACTAAGGAATTTCCTAAGAAATGACAAGTTCCACTAGTACTCTTGCGATCAGATTTACTTCCTGCAAAATCTGCATCACTATATGAAACTAAATCAAAGGAAGATGATTTTGAGTAAAACAAATTGAAATCTGAAGTATCTTTCAAATAACGAAGAATTTGTTTTACTGCAGTTAAATGAGATTCCTTTGGATTAGCTTGAAATCTTGCACACATATAAACACTAAACATAATATCAGGTCGACTAGCAGTTAAGTATAATAGAGATCCGATCATACCTCTGTAGAGCTTAGTATCTACACTTTTACCATTTTCATCTTTATCAAGAGAAATAGTTGTACTCATAGGATTCCTTCTTGATTTCGATGAGTCCATCCCAAATCTCTTGAGAAGTTCTTTTGTATACTTAGCCTGATTGATGAAGATTCCTTCTTCAGTTTGCTTTATTTGAAGTCCAAGGAAGTAGTTTAATTCGCCCATCAAACTCATTTCAAACTCTTCCTGCATAGCTTTAGCAAATTCTTTACAAAGAGAATCATTAGTAGAACCAAATATTATGTCATCAACATAAATTTGCACAATAAGAATATCTGAATTAAGATTTTTAATAAATAAAGTGGAGTCTACCCGACCAATGGAAAAACCAGATTGTTCTAGAAAATTTCGTAGTCTTTCATACCACGCTCTTGGTGCTTTTTTAAGTCCGTACAAAGCTCTTTTTAATTTATAGACTTTTTCTGGATATTTCTCATTTTCAAAGCCTGGAGTTTGCTCTACATAAACTTCTTCATTGATGTGTCTATTTAAGAATGCACTCTTAACATCAATTTGATATAACTTGAAGTTCATGTAACTAGAAAAAGCAAGCATCATTCGAATTGACTCCAATCGAGCCACTGGTGCATAGGTTTCATCAAAATCTATGCCTTCTTCTTGATTATAGCCTTGTGCTACTAGCCTTGCTTTGTTTCGAATGACTTCGCCATTTTCGTCTAGCTTATTTCGGAAGACCCACCTTGTTCCAATTACCGGATGATCCTTTGGTCTATTAACTAGATCCCAAACATCATTCATAGTAAATTGGTTAAGTTCTTCAGACATGGCCAAAAGCCAAAATTCATCACCACAAGCCTCATTGATATTCTTTGGTTCTATTTTAGATATGAAAGCAACATTTGCAATATATTTTTCTAATTGCCTTCTAGTTTGAACACCACTCTTTATTTCTCCAATAACTTGTTCATGTGGATGATTAGGAACTTCTTTCCAAACAGGTTGAAGAGGAACATTTTCTTGAGAAGTATTCTCTATCAATGGTTCTTCTTGAGGTATTACTTCTTCTCCTTCGCTTAGAGGTATAACCTGCTCACAATTCTCATCAAATGCAACATGTAAAGATTCTTCAATGCAAGATGTTCTTTTATTGAAAATACGATAAGCTTTACTTCTAGAAGAATATCCAAGAAATATTGATTCATCTGATTTTGAATAAAACTTATCAAGATTATCTTTAGTATTTAACAAGAAACATTTACTACCAAAAATTTTGAAATATGAGATCTTTGGTATATGATCATAATACAATTCAAAATATGTTTTATGTAAGATTGGTCGAATAAGAACATGGTTTAAAACATAACATGTTGTATTTATTGCTTCAGCCCAAAAGTATTTTGGTAAATTTTTATCTTGAAGCATGGTTCTAGCACATTCTTGCAAAGTTCTATTCTTTCTTTCAACAACTCCATTTTGTGGAGCCGCTCTAGGAAAAGCAAAGTTGTGAGATATACCATGTAAATAACAAAACTTTAGAAAAGATTCATTTTCAAATTCACCACCATGATCACTACGAATTTTAATTATAGATGTAGATTTTTCATTTGTAATTCTTTTACAAAGTTTGGAAAATTCCGAAAAGCATCATTTTTGCTTTTAGAAAAATCACCCATGTAAATCGAGAATAATCATCTACTATAACAAAAGCATACTTGCTACCATTTAAACTTTGAATTCTAGATGGTCCAAATAGATCTAAATGTAAAAGTTCAAGAGGACGTTTTATTGAAACTATATCTTTTGCTTTAAAAGAACTCTTGATCTGTTTACCCCTTTGGCAAACATCACATAAGTGATCTTTCTTATATAGTATTCTAGGTAGGCCTCTTACAAGATCATTCTTGGATAACTTTGAAATAATTTTAAAGTTAACATGTCCATGTCTCTTGTGCCATAACCATTGAATTTCATTTGAAACAATAAGGCATTTTTTATTAAAAATGGGTAACTCATCTAGATATAGTTCATACACATTATTCCTTCTTTTACCTTTAAAAATGATCTTTTTAGATTGAAAATCAGAAATTAAGCATGAATCATTTTCAAAAGAAACATGAAAACCTTTATCACATAATTGACTAATAGATAATAAATTATGCATTAAACCATCTACTAAAAGAACATTTTCTATCAAGGGAAATTTTGGATTACCAATATTACCAATACCTATTACTTTTCCCTTGCTATTGTCACCAAAGGTGACGATTCCTCCATCCTTACTTTGAAGGGTGGAAAATAACTCCGGCCTTCCAGTCATTTGTTTGGAACAACCGCTATCCAATATCCATTTGCTCTTTATTTTGTGTACCTACAACAAAATTAGAAGACAAAGCATTTGACCCCTTTCTATTTTCGGATCCATGAGAGTTAGTCTTAGGAACCCATATCCATTTGGATTTTGGTTTCCTTTGATAATAAATATTCTTTCTATAAAAAGATTTGGCATTTCTAGAGTAATCATGTCTAGCATTATAAGCATTATAAGTTCCATGATTAGATGCATTTCTAGAAAATTTAGCTCTTTGAACAAATGGTTGAGAATATTGTCTTTGATTTTTCACCACATAGTTTGGTCTATTTTGAGTATCAAAGAAGCTATATCCCAATCCGGTTTTATTAACTGTGCATCTTTGAGAACCAAGAAGTCTTTCTAGATTCTCTTTTCCATTTGTGAATTTGGTTACAATAGAAAGAAGATCATTTGATTTTTCTTTTAGACTAATTATTTCTTTTTGTAAGAGATTGGTTCTGATTCCAATTTCTTTTATCTCAAAAGCTTGGCAAGAGTTTTCCTTCTTGAGATCTTCTATCTCTTGAAGTAACACTTTGTTTTGAGAGTCAAGAGTTAAATTTTCAGTTTTCAACTCTTTGTTTTTAGAACTTAGACTCTTAAATTTAGCATATAAATCATTAAATGCTTCTAATAACTCATCATAGTCAAATTGACTTACCGAATCTTCTTGTGTTACAAAGCACATGTTGGCGACTTCTTCATTTGATTCTTCATCGGAAGAGGAGTCACTATCATCCCAACATGCTTGAAATGCCTTTTTCTTTTTGAATTGGTCCTTGGGCTTGATTTTGAGAAGAGGACAATCTTTCTTGATATGTCCAGCCTTTTTGCAATTAAAACACTTGACTTCAATGGGATTGAAAGAATCTGCTTTCTTTACCTTTCTTTGAAATTTTTCCTTTTTGATGAATCTTTTGAATTGCCTTGTAATGAGGACAATATCTTCATCTTCATCTGTGAACACCCCAAAATTTTCAAAATCTTTTAAATATTCCCTTTTTGCCCCTGATATCATTTTCTGAGCAATTGAGCCACTTTTTTCCAGTTCATTTCTCAAGCTTTACTGAAATTAAATTCGTTTTATATGTTTGACTCGATTTCGGATCCAGATCCATTGTCTAGATCCAAATCTGAGTCTCGTTGTTCAACTTTTAAATTAAAATTACAGAAAATACCAAAAATAGTTTTTAAATAGCTCAGACATTCCATCCGACATCCATTTGGATCCATCGTGTTGTATTTCTCGATTCGAGTTTCAAAACTCGAACATTTTCTCAAAACCTGGGTCCAAACCCATTCTTCTGAAGAAATTTCCCCGAAATGGTCCGAAATTCTCAGAAAAATACTTTTGTAAATATTTCTTAAAAAAATACAAAAAAAAATTTAATTAGTTTTCTCGTAAAATCTTAGATTTTTATTTCAAAAAATACAAAAAAATGGAAAATACAAATAGAAAAGAAACAAAAAAATTAGTTTTGAAAAAAAAAAACCACTTTTAAAAACCATTCTTTTGCAAAAATCTTTTTCTAAAAACCCCTTTTGAAATTCACTTTTTAAACCACCTTTTTAGAAAAAATTTGAAAGGAGCCCCCCTTAGGAATTTTAGGAAAATGGCAACAGCTCCTTGCCGTGCACCCGCCTTCTCCTACCACTGCCGTTGATCTTCAAACGAACCTCTCATTTTCTACCTTTCATCGACAACTGAACTTGTCTCGAACCATCATCTTCTTCTTTAAAAAGGGAGCATACAGACGAAGCAAAGGATCCGTTTCCTACCCTTCCCCCTTTCTCTTTCCTTCAGAAGCATCCGTCTTCTACCACACCATTACATTTCCACTTATTCCTCAGTGGCTGCCACCAACTCCTCCTTTGCGGTGCCTCTTCTACAGAACCCCTGCAGCTTCAGGTAGGCAATCGCCTACCTCCTCTTCTTCTTTTCTCTATCGTTCTATGTTTTCCCTTTTGATTCTATTTTTTTCCTATCATCAACGCACTATGGAGGGGTTTAGTTTGCCTATAGTAACACTAACCCCTCCTTTTAGGCAATATTGATGGAACGAGTGGTTCTCATACTTTTTTTTTTTTTATTTTACGATTCCTCTTCTCAAATCTATTCAGTTTAAATAAGTATAGATCGTTTCAGATCTGATGCTCTTTGTGTGATTCATAACATCACCTTCTATTTATTTATTATTTTGCTTTTCATTGTCTTTTATCATGTTTCACATTTCGCTATTGTTCTCTGTTCTCTGTTTCCTGTAATTTTACAATTTAAAGTGGCTAAGCCCATTTTAAGCAACACGCGCACTCTGAGGTTACATTGCTGTGAATAACAACCCAGAGCTGCCATTTCATTTTAGAAATTCTGTTTTCTTTGAGATTTTGCTTCCACAATTAATGATAGGGAGATATCACTCATTTTGGCGATTCTATTGTATCTCTGCGACTTGCAATGTGGGAGCATTGTGTTTTACTATCTTCTTTGTTAAATTTTTGCTTTACTCGGTATCCCCACTCCTATATTGTCGTTATTCTCTGTTAGAACTACATCCTAGCGTATGGTTTATTCTGTTTTCCCTTTCATTTTTATTCTCTGTTTGCATGTTATTCCTATTTTCCTGTTGATGATCCGCTGTCCAGACATTTATCCTTTTTCTCCCCTCTTATAAATCATTGTCCCCTTTAGAGATTTCTGCATTTTCTGTAAGGGCTTCATAGAATCAATGCTAGATAGCTTCATTACTGCCATATCACGTGAGCATTTTGTTTCCTGGTTTAGCACTTCACGACATGTAGCCATTTCCCCACTACATCCTTTACTTCATCATGTACATCACCTCTAATCGTGGCACTAGGCACCAATTTATGTATGTCCCATGTAGATTTTTTTGTAGCATCCCCCATATACCTCTTGTATGTTCATTGCTATCAGTGTGTTGTCCCACCTTCTTTTTGTTTTGTTTTTATTTATTATTGTGAGTAATTGATTGAAGTGGGCATTGGTTAGTTTGGTTCAATCTATTGCTGGAAAAGGGTTTCATGACGTTGCACATAGGGCTTTACGTCATAGAACAACCAATATGAATGTGCTAGTCGTGCCTGGCATTTCAGTTTCTTATTTCTATCTCAGCTCATGTGTTGTTGTATGATGCATTGATTCAAACACATGATGAGACAAGTGCCATGTTGATAATATTGGTGTGTGGGGAAAATACTTGGAAGTTGCTGCAAAAGAAAAAGCATCAGATACTCTCAAAGAAGCTTGTAGAATTTGCTCCAGCAACTATATTATTGCTCACTATGGATTCTGAAGGGAAGTGCACTGGAGAATGTGAAATTGATTCTTGACTAATCCAGCCTGGTAATGTCTTAAAAACTTTTTCTATTTTTTTTTTTTTTGATAAAAAAAAAAAAAAAAAGAAGATTGCCATGATGGTTGTTATGCTAGATATGCTAGATAACATCATTAGCACCATCAGTTACAATATGATCTCAAATCCATGCTTGATCTGGAAATAATGCAGAATGATGAACACAAGTATCACTTGGCAGGCTTGGATCATCTCCATGATGAGCAATTTTCCCGTTTTACTTTCTATTAACTTTCCAATAGCCATTTCGTTCTAGGATTCAGCAGTGATTGGTTCAATCAGTAGTTGTTGGACTGAAGATGACTGACCCATGAATGTGTCTTTGCTGGCGTATGCATGGCATGCCAAGTTTGATACAGGGGAGAGGCTGACCGCAGGTGGTTGTCCTACCTATTATGCAAAGAGTTTTGATGTGTTACCTGATATTGCTTGTAGTTGTAGATAACCTGTATTTATTTTACTGTGTTTTCAATAGCAGTTGTAATCTTGTAAAACCACCCCTTTCAAATCTATTGTTGATTTTCCAGCCCAAAGCCAAGCTAGTTCAGGGAATTCCCTAAATGAGATTTTGCCTTACTCAGTGCCCTGTTCCACTTGCATGTTCGGCGTCAGCAGCCATCTGTTATGTCTTCACCTCACTACTGCATTGTTACAATAGCATCCACTCCCTTCACTTAGCCCCACAGAAATTTGCATCTACCAGCAAATGACCCTATTCCTCCATTTTTTTGCAACCATTGCAGTTATCTAATCCACACAGTTGCATCGTTACACCATCAACACACGTGGCATCCCTTACAGTTGCTACATCTACCCTATCCCCTGTTACAAAACTCCAGCCATGCCCGTTTTTGCCTATTGTATGTTGTTCCAGCATAGCATCGTATCATCTATCAAAATATACCTCTTCTAGCCTGTTCAGCATATTGTCACCACCCCTGTTGTTCATCGTCCATAGTAGTTGTAGCATTATCACTCCTCTGTGTATACATTACCTTATCACCCATCCACCTCTTATGTATTGCACATATCTACTTCCCTTTCACCAACCTGCAAATTACACCAAACCCTCAGCCATCCATCTTGTTTGCTGTAAATTCTTACCACCTGCACGCCACCTGCGTTCATTAGAGTCCTTTTTCACAGCATCCTTTCCACTATGCACAGCACCTACATATCTCAAACCTTACCTATAGTATCATATTGCTATGTCTCTCATTTTTCCTCCATTATCACAGCATCTACACAACACATGCCTGTTGTGCTTAAACCCTATGCTGTTTTAGCATCTCTCAATATCTGCAATATATGTTCCAAATTGCATTTCATTACACTCATCATTTTCAGTACCCTTAATTGTTGTTCGGTCCTAGCATTTACATGCCATCTCCAAAATGCATCTCCCATCACATTATTGCCAATATACTCATGCTTCATATTCTCTGCCTTTCACATTCACACAGTAATGGCACATTTTCATAGCCATTGTGGTGCCTCTCCATTTCGCATTTATATAATATCTCATTTGACATTTTCATCTTATATCATTGTACCCTTTGCATATTATGTACATGTTATCATTTTCATGAACACATATAACATGCATTCTAGTTCCAAAACATACCCTTAGTTTTCCTTTTCATGTTTTGTGCTTTGGCTTATGGTAACTCTGTTTTTGCAGGGAATGTGTAAGAAAATGTTGGTTTCCTTCCTAAGATTAGAGATTTATCCTTTCAATTGCAATTCAAAAATTGTAATAGCTAGATATAATGAGAAGTTTTCATTTTCTGGCTCTAGATTAGAATGTATGAGCATATGCATCTCATAATTGCCTGTTTCATGCTATTTTCTTTTATTTTCCAAAATCTCACAATGGTGAAACACGAATGGCACGTGCATCATTTCGTAAGAGGTAATTAATCCTAAGTTGATGATTTGCATCAATGGCCATAGTCAGGATGTAAACAAAACTTAGGATTTTTATCTTTTATAAAATAACATTGGATCCACACTGGATCATTTTCGGAGATCATCATATTTTCAAAAATTTCTCTCTTTTATCAGAGTTTAATTTAAAATTAATTCAATATATATACCAATGGCCATAGTCAGGGTATATTGAGAGTTAATTTCATTTTACACTCTATAAAAGCATAAAATATGTTTCATTCTTCACCTGAATTTAAATATAGATTATTATATAATACATTCAATGACCATAGTCAAGGATGTATTATACCTTCAATCTTGTTTTAATTCATTTAAAGAATGGGACAGTTTTTCAAAATCTAATTTCAAAAATTCTTTGAATTCATTCATCATTTAGGATAGAATTGCATCATATTTCCAAAATTTCCTTTTTAAAAAAAAAAACCTGAGTGATATTAATATCTTCTTCAATCAAACTTCAAATCTCGTAAAATCATATTTATCTTTTCATTTTCAAGTTCTATTTTATCTTCAAATCTCAAAGCCCAATTTAACTTTGAGATTTCAAAATTCATTTTGTATTTCAATTTAAATCAGATTTCAAAGTTCAATTTGACTTTGAAATTCCAAATTCATCTTATATTCAAAACTCCAATCAAAATCAAAGTTCAAACCTCAAAATTCTTGGTTTATTTTTCTAAATTCCAAATTCAAGTATCAAATTCAAAGTCCAATTTGACTTTGAAATTCATTTGTATATCCAAAAATTCAAATTCTAATTGAAATCAAATTCAAAGTTCAATTTAACTTTGAAATTCTTGATTCATTTTCTAAATTCCAAAATTCAAGATTTCAAATTCAAAGTCCAATTTGACTTTGAAATTCATTTATATATTCAGAGTTCAAAATCTCAAATCAAAATTCTAAGTCTAAAAGTTAGATCCAAAATTCATCTCAGATTCCAAATTTCGGATCCAATTCCTATTAAAGATTCTAGATCCAGAGTCCAACTTCACATTGGATCTTAGACTTCAGATCCAAAATCCATTTTAGGATCCAGAACCCAATCCACTTTTTGGATCTTAGACTTCAGATCCAATTCCAATTTAGAATCCAGAACTCAACTTCCATCTTGGATCTCAGACTTCAGATCCAATTCCATTTTAGGATCCAGAATTTAATTCTACTTTGGATCTTAGACTTCAGATCCAATTCCATTTTAGGATCTAGAATCCAATTACATTCCCAAGTCTAGATTTCGAATCCAATTCCATTTTTGGATCTAATCTGAATCTCCTAAATCCATTTCTATTTTTAAATACCATTTGATTTTCTCAGATCCATTCTAAGATTCGAATTCAATATCACTTCAAAATTCCATCTTCTTCTCCTAAATCCATAATTAAATTCAAAGTCCATTTCTGACTTTGAAAACTTCATTTCTTTTCATTTCAAAGCTTCAAATCATTCTTTCTCAAAATCAAGATTTATTCTTCCAAACTCTGATTTACTTCAAAGACTTAGAACTTCTCTGATCTATCCCAAGTTCTAAGTTAAATTCAATCATTTCTTCACTCCCTTGTCAAGTTTATCTCAGAATACTTGAAAATTTTCAAAACATCTTTCTAAAAAAGCATACATCCTTGCATTGCACAAGCATGATTCTTTGTGCATTTAGATTTAGAATAAATTCTTAGATAATATTTAGGCAAAGCAAAAGGCATAGATTCGATCCTTGGTTCGATTACCCCTGGTAAAGGCGCCAGGAACGGTCGAACCTTGTACCGACGAGCAAATCCCGTCTCCATTTTCCCGCAATATATTTCAAAACGGAGGCGAGTTATTTGCTAAATATTTTCAAATCAAGGTCAAGTGAGACCCCGCGAAATAGTTCCTCTCTCTCTTTTCTTTCTTTCTTTTTCTCTTCTCTCTTTCTTTTCTATTTTTTATTCTTCTCCCTTCAAAAAGGAGGAAAATAGGGGCTAGAAAAGGAAAAGAGAAGGAAGAGAGAGAAACCACAAGAGAGAAAAAAATTTGCGATGACCATAGTTTTGGCGACCGTGATGGGACGAACGTCTTCGTCCGGTTGAATCTATGCCTTTGCTTTGCTTTTATATAATCTAAGTCTTTATTCTAACATATGTCAGCTACATTTTCCATGCAAACCTTAGGAGCCTAGACTCTGTCCTAAGCTGACATTATTTGCATATAGGATCTAAGTATGGTTTAGTAGGACCATATTGAGGAGATTATATTCATGTTCACATTAGATTTAGGACTGAAATACAACTCTCCTCAATTCTAGGGATTGAATGCAAACAATGTATGCAAGTGTATGCTTCTTTTCATTTAAATTTTATCTTTTTAGGACTTGCATTAGAGCCTTCTGATTTTATTTGCATGTTGATCATGTTTTCGAAAACATCCCTACCTATATTGTCCCGGTCTTCACGTTGCTGGGCTGTCTCACTGAACCATAGTTCGGGAGAGAGCCTTACAACTGGACCACTTATTTGGGTTCGCACCCCCCTACCACGTACCTAAGGGCCATAGTCCGAGGTATATCGGTCGGCGCTCAAGGATGTTGGGAAGCCATTACCTTAGAATCGGAGAGATATCTTATATGCCACGTACTTCGAGCTTCGGCTTGAGTATATCGGCATACCTTGATTGAAATCAGATGATCTAAATCTTAGAGTTAGGATTAAGGTCCTATCAGCCATTTTAAAATATTGCATATAGAGTCAGCTTTAGGGAATGCTACTTGTGCATCCTTGCTTGTATATCTGTGATTGTGTGATATTTTATATCTTCCTTATATTTTCCAAAACCCTGGGTATATACTTCAAAATTTCCTCTTTGTTTCTAAAACCCAGGTGTATTTTTTTTCTCTTCTTCTTCTACATTTCTTCAAAAATTCCTCCGATTCTGCCTGCAAGTTCTTCAAATTTTAAATCTTTACCATTTATTCTCAAATTCCATTTTTCCTCTTATTTTCTTCTGATTTTATATTCTTGTTTATATTTTCATAAAAATCTCTTTCTGTCAAGAGATATCCTTTTCAAAATGGTATTTTTTTCCATATTTTTAGTTGGTTACTCTCCCTCGTAGAGTAAAACAACACAATTGTCACAAATTTTGTGACGACTCGATCCCTAGTAATGGGATACAATTTTTAAATTTTCAACCTAAATCCTTCCTCTTGTCAAAACTTCTCCAAAAAAGTTTCTTTGGTCTAAAAACCTCCTCTTTCCTCTACAGAGAGCGCTGATATTCAAAAATGGTTCAGACAAGAGCTGAAAAAGAAACAGTTCCTCAACACAGTGAGGCGGAAGAGATGAACTCTCCTAAATCAGTCAGGGGACAGGGTCAAAACAGGGGAGATGACATTGACCCCGCTATGTATAATATGTTCCAAAAGATGATGGCAAGGATGATGTCGGAGCAAGCTGAAAGAGGCAGTTCCTAAAAACAAGCTGAAGAAGAAGCCTGTAAAGAAGCAAGTCAGAATCATCAGGAAGAAGGTACAGCCAGACACCACTTCTGAGGAATCAGAGTCAGTCGAGGAAGAGTCAGAAGAGGAAGAGCAAATAGTCTACAAACAGAATCCTCCGAGGCAGTCCGTAAAAATAGCTGTAGAAGAGCCTGAATCCGTCAACAAGCCTAAATCTGGGGCCCCAGCAGAGGACCTGATGAGCAAGCAGATGAAGGAGATGAATCAAGCAATTAAAGACATTCAAGCCAAGGGTAAGGGCAAGCAGACCTACACCGGCGAGGATTTTTACGATGGTCTAGATGGGGACGATAACCTGGAGAACCTTCCTCGTAAATTTCTCAAGTTTGATGGAACTGGCAACCCTAAGGCCCATTTAGCCACATTTTATGCAGAATGCAGCCGCTTCAGGAAAGATAACAGGGCTCTGTTCATCTGTTTTCCCCGCAGTTTAGAGGGTGTAGCAGCCAGGTGGTATGCCGATCACATCAATCCTATCGAACTACGAGAGTTCGATAAAGTAGTAAATTTGTTCATCGAGCGCTTTTTATTCAACACTGAAGCCTCACCTACATTAAATCATCTTTACAACCTAAAGCAAGGAGAGACTGAAAGAGCAGGTGATTTCATTCACAGGTGGAGAAGCACCTGCAATAAGATGAAAGTACATATTCCAGAGGAGCACGCGTTGCAAGTAATCCTCAACAATTTCTCTCATCCCATAAGGAGCCTCATCGCCACTTCCCCGGCAAAATCCTTCATCAAGTTGATTGAGCGAGCTGAATGGCTCGAAGCAGGAATAGAAAGCAGGCTTTACGAGGGCACGCCTCTGATCAAGAATATCCAAGACCAGAAGAAAAAGGCGCAATTCGCTCATTCAGTTGATGCCTCCTGCAATAATCTTGGCAGCAGCAGCAAAGGAAACAAGAACAACAGTGGCAGTGGTCCGAGAGTATATCAGGGCAAGGGGCAGAAGGAAAAATCCTATAAGAATAATGACAAGCCGCTTCCAAATGGCCCTCAGCAAAAGGGTGATCTTCAAGAAAAGCCTAAGTATATCAAGTGGGAGAAAGATCGAGTCTTCACCCCGTTATCTCAAAGTTTAGAAGTGATTATGGATTACCTTTTGAAGCACGGGATGATCAAGCTCCCTAAAATAGCGGATCCTCCCGTAATCTTGGGAAAGTTCAAGGACCAATTCTGCAAGTACCATAGGGCAACAGGGCACGACACCGAGCACTGCTTTGTCCTCAAGCACATGATACAAGACTGCATTGACAGAAGTGAGCTGATAGAGGACGAGGAAGAAGAGCGCCCAACAGTCCTGACAGAACCATTTCCAGATCACTCCAAGAATTGAGGATGCCCAAGTTTTTTTTCTGCATTGTCATTTTCCTTTTTGTTAGTCATCTTGTAGAGGCAAGTCAGCCCAGTCTTTTTTTAATCCTTTCTGTTCGAAGTTCTTGTAAAAATTTAGTTTGTTATCGAACTTTTGCTTATTAATGAAATGTCAATTTCCTTTATATCTTTTATATTCCATACTTCTTTGCCATACAGGGGCATTTTAATTCCTGTTCTTTTCAGAATGCGGGACAATCCTGACATCATTCATGAGAGAAATGATATTACCTATGAGGGCTTTTCAAAAATCATGAAATTTTAAAAAGTCTTCGTTATGACCAAAGAGTTCAAATATTCTTTGGTCCAACCTTTGTCACAAATCAACCCTCGTGTTGATCATCTTTTCAAAAATAGGTTTTCGAACCATTGCATTGAAAAATCAACCCTCGTGTTGATCATGTTTTTCCAAAATAGGTTTTTGAACCACTGCATTAAAGGATCAACCCTTGTGTTGATCTTATCTTCCAAAAATAGGTCTCAAATCTTGTGTTGATCATATTTTCCAAAAGTAGTTTTTCAAAACCGTCACATTTAAAGATCAACCCTTGCGTTGATCTTATCCTCCAAAATGGGTTATAAATCATCATATTCAAAGATCAATCCTTGCATTGGTCTTATCTTCCAAAAATGGGTTTTAAATCATTATATTCAAAGATCAACCCCTCTGTTGGTCTTATCTTCCAAGATTGATTTTTAAAACATTATCTTCAAAGATCAACCCTTGTATTGATCTTATTATCAATTTCGAACTGTTATTTTTAGAAATCAGATCTATTGTTGATCTTCTTCTTCAAAAATAGGTTTTCAAAACCATTGCCTTCAAAAATTAACCCTCATGATGATCTCTCATGTTTGATTTAAAGGATCAGATCTCGCGCTGATCATTCTTCTTGTGGTGGATTTTCTTCCCCCAAAATGATCTCTCATTTATCTTTTAAATAAACATTTTCCTTTCAAAATTCCATATGCAGGCAGGATCAGAAAAACTCCTTTTTCTCAAATCTTATAAATCTTCAGTTAATTTTGATATCTTTATCAGTTTCATTCATTTTATTCATATTTTTATCAAGTTTACATCAATTTTATCAAGTTTTATCAAGTTTTTCTCTCAATTCTATTAAATTTTATCAAATCTTCTCTTGCCCTTTCAGGTTAAGGGATAAACCTGACCCTCGTTGTCTGAGGTGTGCCCTTTCAGGTTAAGGGATAAACCTGACCCTCGTTGTCCGAGGTGTGCCCTTTCAGGTTAAGGGATAAACCTAACCCTCGTTGTCTGAGGTGTGCCCTTTCAGGTTAAGGGATAAACCTAACCCTCGTTGTTCGAGGTGTGCCCTTTCAGGTTAAGGGATAAACCTGACCCTCGTTGTCCGAGGTGTACCCTTTCAGGTTAAGGGATAAACCTGACCCTCGTTGTCCGAGGTGTGCCCTTTCAGGTTAAGGGATAAACCTGACCCTCGTTGTCCGAGGTGTACCCTTTCAGGTTAAGGGATAAACATGACCCTCGTTGTCCGAGGTGTACCCTTTCAGGTTAAGGGATAAACATGACCCTCGTTGTCCGAGGTGTACCCTTTCAGGTTAAGGGATAAACCTGACCCTCGTTGTCCGAGGTGTTTCCTCTCAGGTTAAGGGATAAACCTGACCCTCGTTATCCGAGGTGTTCCCACTCAGGTTAAAGGATAAACCTGACCCTCGTTGTTCGAGGTGTTTCCCATTCAGGATAAGGGATAAACCTGACCCTCGTTGTCTGAGGTGTACCCTTTCAGGTTAAGGGATAAACCTGACCCTCGTTGTCTGAGGTGTACCCTTTCAGGTTAAGGGATAAACCTGACCCTCGTTGTCTGAGGTGTGCCCTTTCAGGTTAAGGGATAAACCTGACCCTCGTTGTCAGAGGTGTTCCCTCTCAGGTTAAGGGATAAACCTGACCCTCGTTGTCCGAGGTGTTCCCTCTCAAGTTAAAGGATAAACCTGACCCTCGTTGTCCGAGGTGTGCCCTTTCAGGTTAAGGGATAAACCTGACCCTCGTTGTCCGAGGTGTTTCCTCTCAGGTTAAGGGATAAACCTGACCCTCGTTATCCGAGGTGTTCCCACTCAGGTTAAAGGATAAACCTGACCCTCGTTGTTCGAGGTGTTTCCCATTCAGGATAAGGGATAATCCTGAGACCCCTCGTAGGAGCAATAACGCTACCTATGAGGATTCTTTTGTAAATACAAGTTTTGTCAATCTTTATTGATTTTCTAGATTTATATCAATTTGCCTTCACTAAATTTTCTTAAATTCTATTCTTTTCCCATTCAAGATAAGGGAAAATCCTGAGACCCCTTGTAGGAGCAATGACGCTACCTATGAGGATTCTTTTGTAAATACAAGTTTTGTCAATCTTTGTTGATTTTCTAGATTTATATCAATTTCCCTTCATTAAATCTCTTTAAATTCTATTCTTTTTCCCATTCAGGATAAGGGATAATCCTGAAACCCCTCGTAGGAGCAATAACACTACTTATGAGGATTCTTTTGTAAATACAAGTTTCGCCAACCTTCATTGATTTTCTAAATTTATATCAATTTCTCTTTATTAAAATTCCTTAAATTCTTTTTCCCATTCAGGATAAGGGATAATCCTCAGACCCCTCGTAGGAGCAATAACGCTACTTATGAGGATTCTTTTGTAAATACAAGTTTCGTCAACCTTCATTGATTTTCTAAATTTATATCAATTTCTCTTTATTAAAATTCCTTAAATTCTTTTTCCCATTCAGGATAAGGGATAATCCTGAGACCCCTCGTAGGAACAATAAACGCTACCTATGAGGATTCTTTTGTAAATACAAGTTTCGTAAACCTTCATTTGATTTTCTAAATTTATATCAATTTTTCTTCATTTAAATTTCTTAAATTCTTTTCCCAGTCAGGATAAGGGATAATCCTGAGACCTCTCGTGGGGGCAACAATGCTACCTATGAGAATTCTTTTTGCAAATACAAGTTTTTATCGATCTTTATTGATTTCTAAATTTATATCAAATTTTCTTTAAAGTTCTATTCTTTTTCCCATTCAGGATAAGGGATAATCCTGAGACCTCTCGTAGGGGCAACAATGCTACCTATGAGAATTCTTTTTGCAAATACAAGTTTTATCGATCTTTATTGATTTCTAAATTTATATCAATTTCTCTTCAAATTCTATTCTTTTTCCCATTCAGGATAAGGGATAATCCTGAGATCACTCATAGGGGCAACCATGCTACCTGTGAGAATTTTTTTTACAAAAATAAATCAATTTCTTTAAATGTTCTACTTTTTTTTTCAAAGTTCTATATCCTTCTGTCTTCTCAAAGTTTATTCTTTCTATATTCCCCGTCAGGATAAGGGTTTAATCCTGAAAATTGGACCGCATACCTGGTCCATCTAAATCATAGATCATAAATTCTAAATCTTGTCATATCCCTTCTAAATTCAAGTCTCAGGTTATCTCTTCATAAAATCTTCTATTTCCCCTTCAGGATAAGGGATAATCCTGAAACCCCGACAATCATTCCTGCTTCAATCTCTAAATATCTTAAGAATGTCGGTCTCCTTCCCGACTCTCAGTTGGAAAAACCCGGTTCTCGCACAGGTTATTTTGCTAAAGTTTTTAAATCTAAAGATCAAGTTCAGTCCTCGTACTGGTTGTCTTTCAAAAGTTTCAAACTTAAATCAGGTCATTAAATGAAAAGTCCCAGCTACTTCGTTGGTTGTTAAATGATTAAATGAAAAGTCCCAGCTACTTCGCTGGTCGTTAAATGAAAAGTCCCAGCTACTTCGCTGGCCGTTAAATGATTAAATGAAAAGTCCCAGCTACTTCGCTGGTCGTTAAATGATTAAATGAACAGTCCCAACTACTTCGCTGGTCGTTAAATGATTAAATGAAAAGTCCCAGCTACTTCGTTGGTCGTTAAATGATTAAGTGAAAAGTCCCAGCTACTTCGCTGGTCGTTAAATGATTAAATGAAAAGTCCCAGCTACTTCGCTGGTCGTTAAATGATTAAATGAAATGTCCCAGCTACTTCGCTGGTCGTTAAATGATTAAATGAAAAAGTCCCAGCTACTTCATTGGTCGTTAAATGAAAGGTCCCAGCTACTTCGCTGGTCGTTAAATGAAATGTTCCAACTCCTTCGTTGGTCGTTAAATGAAATATTCCAACTCCTTTGTTGGTCGATAAATGAAAGGTCCCAGCTACTTCGTTGGTCGTTAAATGAAATGTTCCAACTCCTTCGTTGGTCGTTAAATGAAATGTCCCAGCTACTTCGCTGGTCGTTAAATGAAATGTCCCAGCTACTTCGCTGGTCGTTAAATGAAATGTTCCAACTCCTTCGTTGGTCGTTAAATGAAATGTCCCAGCTACTTCGTTGGTCGTTAAATGAAAGGTTCCAGCTACTTCGCTGGTCGTTAAATGAAAGATCCCAGTTTGCTAGTCAGAGTGACCAAAATCATAAATTGCAACTAAAGGTCGCATCAAAATCTATATTGAGTAATTATTTCACGAAGAATTTATGAAAAATTTGCCAATTTGCTAAAAGTATTTGTTGATTCCAATATTCTTAAATGCACAAAAGAATTACCTCAGATTACCTCTAGTATTCTTTCTAAAAGGGTGAAACTTTTTGCGAAAAAGAGGTAAAATTCAAATCTTTTCTCTGTTGATCAACCAAAAGGATGAGAGAAATATCCTCGGTATGATTGGCGAAAGAAATATTCGATGACATTGAAAAGCCAGAAACGAATTGATATTGATCATAGCTTTGACACATGTTTAAAGATGATTTTCTGGCAATTAGGCAGTGGAAGTATCCTGAGCGATAAAAAGAATCCACTCAATCCATATCTCCTTATCCATTTTTAAAGTTGCAATCAAATATCTGCAAAAGGGATCTCTCAATTGTCGTCAAGATGAAGGCGAATATGCGAGCAGACCTCCGGGGCCAAAGAAGATTTGGATCATCTACCGAGATGAAGGAGTTTGTGAAGGATCCTTCCAAGGAAAGTTCAGATCACCGTCGAGATAAAGGCGAGTGTGATGAACCTACCGACAAACCCTAAATGATATTTGATTCCTGCTATCATCTAAAGACCTTTGAGCCAATACCATCATATATAATCCCTGAGATAAAAGAAGGATCGAAACATCTCCAAGATGAAGGAGTTTGTGACGTACCCTTCCCCTGAAAAAGAGAGAAAAGTCAGGACACATCCAAATGAAGGATGATGTAAAAGCCCGAAAAAGTTCAATGACTCAAAAAGAGTGCAAACAGATCATCACGAGAAAAACACTCAGATATCAAACTGCCTAAATTGCCAGAAGTCATATTTTCTCATGCAAAATTCTTTTATCAATGTCTTTTCACTATTTGCTTTTATAAAATTGAGAATATTTCTTCTCTTCTCATATCTGGGAAATGGATAACTTCCTTGAAGAAAATCATCAGCGCTAAAAACTTTGAATTTGACTCTTAAAACCAAGAAATTAGCCTCGTTGGAGAAAATACTCTAGGTAAAAGAGGGAATATCTTTTCACACATGTGCACATTTTCAAGCGTTGAAGTCAACTATAAATTTATCTTATTGGCAAAATTTTCTAGATATTCTAAAGAATGAAATAAATATTCAATATCCATTTTGATACAACCTAGAGTTGTTTGCCTTCCCCGTCTTTCGCTTTGTCGAGAGACTCGCCTTCTCCTTGATAAAAGGATTGTCTTCTCCGTCTTTCGCTTTGTCGAGAGACTCGCCTTCTCCTTGATAAAAGGATTGCCTTCTCCGTCTTTCGCTTTGTCGAGAGACTCGCCTTCTCCTTGATAAAAGGATTGCCTTCCTCGTCTTTCGCTTGTCGAGAGACTCGCCTTCTCCTTGATTAAATAATCGCCTTCTTCATCTTTCACTTTGTCGAGAGACTCGCCTTCTCCTTGATAAAAGGATTGCCTTCTTCGTCTTTCGCTTTGTCGAAAGACTCGCCTTGTCCTTGTTAAAAGGATTGCCTTCCTCGTCTTTCGCTTTGATCGAAAGACTCGCCTTCTCCTTGATAAAAGGATTGCCTTATTCATCTTTTACCTTGATCAAAAGATTTGCCTTCTCCTTGTTAAAAGGATTGCCTTCTTCATATTTCACATTTTGCCTTCTCTTTGCTAAAAAAGGATTGCCATCTTCATATTTCACATTTTTCCTTCTCCTTGCCAAAAGGATTGCCATCTTCATATTTAACTTTTGCCTTCTCCTTGCTAAAAGGATTGCCATCTTCATATCTTTATATTTTACCTTCTCCTTGCTAAAAGGATTGCCATCTTCATCGTCATCTTCATGTTTCGCTTTCACCTTCTCTTGTCCAAAGGATTTGCCTTGTTCCATCTTTCGCCTTGTCAAGAGATTCGTCTCCTTGATAAAAGGTTCGCCTTATTCATCTTTTACCCCATCGGAAGATTCGCCTCCTGTTACCTTATTCATCGTTCATTGCCTCACATCTCTTCATTTTTCCGTCTCTCACATTCCCAGAAGAGTTGCGTCATTCAGCTGAAATATTTCTCCTGCCCCATCACGGTTTCGAGAAATCCGTATGGTTGTTCCCACTCAGGTTAAGGGTCAAAACCTGTATTTTCTGCGAGAGGTCATTAAATTCAAAAGCTATGTCAGTCTCAACCATGAGACGCCCAAGATCATCCCTTTTTCAAAGCTTTAGGGAACCCCATTTCCTCCTTTCGCAAACCCCTTTCGGATTTGTTCGTCCAAACTCCGAAGGTCCCATCATGGTCTCTTCACTCGAGGATTCTGTATGGTCGTCCCCTTCAGGTTGAGGGTTAATCCTGAACCTCGCCCATCGAGGTATCTTCCTTTTTCAGGTTTCGGTTAAACTTAAATCTCGTTCCAACAAGTTTCCCTTGTTTCGACGAGGTGTTTTCTTCCAGTCCCATCATGGTTCTTCCCATCAAAGAATTCATACTTAGTATATCCATCCAGGACAGGATCCTATTTGAGCTTCATCTCACGAGGCATTTTTCCCAAAATTATTCCATCAAGGTCCTCACATATTCCTTTCCCCATTCAGGTTATTTTGAGATATATTCGTCCCATCTAGGTTAAGGGCTAAACCTGAGTCATTCTGAAAAGCTGATCTTGTCTCACCCGTGAGACTTGATCAAAATTTTTTATCTTTCATCATTTCGGGATCCTCACCCAAAGTCCCATCACAATTTCCTCATCCCTATTATTCAGTCATATCATTTCCGAGGATTTCGTCTCCCCCAAGCCATTCAAGGATAAAGTTTTAAACCTGAAAAACCATGTTTTTCAAATAAATTCTTCCACACCCAGTTCAGATCTGCTAACTGGGGCATTTTTCAAAATTTGGAGTGTTATCTTTGCCACTAAGCTCGGCTTCTTACCGGCTTAGTAGCAAAGAGGGGCATCTGTGAACACCCCAAAATTTTCAAAATCTTTTAAATATTCTCTTTTTGCCCCTGATATCATTTTCTGAGCAATTAAGCCACTTTTTTCCAGTTCATTTCTCAAGTTTTACTGAAATTAAATTCGTTTTATATGTTTGACTCGATTTCGGATCCAGATCCATTGTCTAGATCCAAATCTGAGTCTCGTTGTCCAACTTTTAAATTAAAATTACAGAAAATACCAAAAATAGTTTTTAAATAGCCCGGACATTCCATCTGACATCCATTTGGATCCATCGTGTTGTATTTCTCGATTCGAGTTTCAAAACTCGAACATTTTCTCAAAATTTGGGTCCAAACCCATTCTTCTGAAGAAATTTCCCCGAAATGGTCCGAAATTCTCAGAAAAATACTTTTGTAAATATTTCTCAGAAAAATACAAAAAAAAAAATTAATTAGTTTTCTCGTAAAATCTTAGATTTTTATTTCAAAAAATACAAAAAAATGGAAAATACAAATAGAAAAGAAACAAAAAAATTAGTTTTGAAAAAAAAAAAAAACATTTTTAAAAACCATTCTTTTGCAAAAACCTTTTTCTAAAAACCCCTTTTGAAAATCACTTTTTAAACCACCTTTTTAGAAAAAATTTGAAAGACGCCCCCCTTAGGAATTTTAGGAAAATGGCAACAGCTCCTTCCAGCGCACCCGCCTTCTCCTACCACTGCCGTTGATCTTCAAACGAACCTCTCATTTTCTACCTTTCATCAACAACTGAACTTGTCTCGAACCATCATCTTCTTCTTTAAAAAGGGAGCATACAGACGAAGCAAAGGATCTGTTTCCTACCCTTCCCCCTTTCTCTTTCCTTCAGAAGCATCCGTCTTCTACCACACCATTAAATTTCCACTTATTCCTCAGTGGCTGCCACCAACTCCTCCTTCGCGGTGCCTCTTCTACAGAACCCCTGCAGCTTCAGGTAAGCAATCGCCTACCTCCTCTTCTTCTTTTCTCTATCGTTCTATGTTTTCCCTTTTGATTCTTTTTTTTTCCTATCATCAACGCACCATGGAGGGGTTTAGTTTGCCTATAGTAACACTAACCCCTCCTTTTAGGCAATATTGATGGAACGAGTGGTTCCCATACTTTTTTTTTGTTTTTATTTTATGATTCCTCTTCTCAAATCTATTCAGTTTAAATAAGTATAGATCGTTTCAAATCTGATGCTCTTTGTGTGATTCATAACATCACCTTCTATTTATTTATTATTTTGCTTTTCATTGTCTTTTATCATGTTTCACATTTCGGTATCGTTCTCTGTTATCTGTTTCCTGTAATTTTACTATTTAAAGTGGCTAAGCCCATTTTAAGCAACACGCGCACTCTGAGGTTACATTGCTGTGAATAACAACCCAGAGCTGCCATTTCATTTTAGAAATTTTGTTTTCTTTGAGATTTTGCTTCCACAATTAATGATAGGGAGATATCACTCGTTTTGGCGATTCCATTGTATCTCTGCGACTTGCAATGTGGGAGCATTGTGTTTTACTATCTTCTCTGTTAAATTTTTGCTTTACTCGGTATCCCCACTCCTGTATTGTCGTTATTCTCTGTTAGAACTACATCCTAGCCTATGGTTTATTCTGTTTTCCCTTTCATTTTTATTCTCTGTTTACATGTTATTCCTGTTTTCCTGTTGATGATCCGCTGTCCAGACATTTATCCTTTTTCTCCCCTCTTATAAATCATCGTCCCCTTTAGAGATTTCTGCATTTTCTGCAAGGGCTTCATAGAATCAATGCTAGATAGCTTCATTACTGCCATATCAGGTGAGCATTTTGTTTCCTGGTTTAGCACTTCACGACATGTAGCCATTTCCCCACTACATTATGCACAGTTTTTCCTTTACTTCATCATGTACATCACCTCTAATCGTGGCACTAGGCACCAATTTATGTATGTCCCATGTAAATTTTTCTGTAGCGTCCCCCATATACCTCTTGTATGTTCATTGCTATCAATGTGTTGTCCCACCTTCTTTTTGTTTTGTTTTTATTTATTATTGTGAGTAATCGATTGAAGTGGGCATTGGTTAGTTTGGTTCAATCTATTGCTGGAAAAGGGTTTCATGACGTTGCACATAGGGCTTTACGTCATGGAACAACCAATATGAATGTGCTAGTCGTGTCTGGCATTTCAGTTTCTTATTTCTATCTCAGCTCATGCGTTGTTGTATGATGCATTGATTCTAACACATGATGAGACAAGTGCCATGTTGATAATATTGGTGTGTGGGGAAAATACTTGGAAGTTGCTGCAAAAGAAAAAGCATCAGATACTCTCAAAGAAGCTTGTAGAATTTGCTCCAGCAACTATATTATTGCTCACTATGGATTCTGAAGGGAAGTGCACTGGAGAATGTGAAATTGATTCTTGACTAATCCAGCCTGGTAATGTCGTAAAAACTTTTTCTGTTTTTTTTTTTTGATAAAAAAAAAGAAGAAGAAGAAGATTGCCATGATGGTTGTTATGCTAGATATGCTAGATAACATCATTAGCACCATCAGTTACAATATGATCTCAAATCCATGCTTGATCTGGAAATAATGCTGAATGATGAACACAAGTACCACTTGGCAGGCTTGGATCATCTCCATGATGAGCAATTTTCCCCTTTTACTTTCTATTAACTTTCCAATAGCCATTTCGTTCTAGGATTCAGCAGTGATTGGTTCAATCAGTAGTTGTTGGACTGAAGATGACTGACCCATGAATGTGTCTTTGCTCGCGTATGCGTGGCATGCCAAGTTTGATACAGGGGAGAGGCTGACCGCAGGTGGTTGTCCTACCTATTATGCAAAGAGTTTTGATGTGTTACCTGATATTGCTTGTATTTGTAGATAACCTGTATTTATTTTACTGTGTTTTCAATAGCAGTTGTAATCTTGTAAAACCACCCCTTTCAAATCTATTGTTGATTTTCCAGCCCAAAGCCAAGCTAGTTCAGGGAATTCTCTGAATGAGAATTTGCCTTACTCAGTGCCCTGTTCCACTTGCATGTTCGGCGTCAGCAGCCATCTGTTATGTCTTCACCTCACTGCTGCATTGTTACAATAGCATCCACTCCCTTCACTTAGCCCCACAGAAATTTGCATCTACCTGCAAATGACCCTATTCCTCCATTTTGTTGCAACCGTTGCAGTTATCTAATCCACACAGTTGCATCGTTACACCATCAACACACGTGGCATCCCTTACAGTTGCTACATCTACCCTATCCCCTGTCACAAAACTCCAGCCA
Organism: Nuphar pumila; assembly: GCF_984573655.1. Classification (NCBI taxonomy): domain Eukaryota; kingdom Viridiplantae; phylum Streptophyta; class Magnoliopsida; order Nymphaeales; family Nymphaeaceae; genus Nuphar; species Nuphar pumila. The sequence continues at coordinate 75,604,430 of NC_143249.1, read as the reverse complement.
TGCACGTTTTTGCCTATTGTATGTTGTTCCAGCATAGCATCGTATCATCTATCAAAATATACCTCTTCTAGCCTGTTCACCATATTGTCACCACCCCTGTTGTTCATCGTCCATAGTAGTTGTAGCTTTATCACTCCCCTGTGTATACATTACCTTATCACCCATCCACCTCTTATGTATTGCACATATCTACTTCCCTTTCACCAACCTGCAAATTACACCATCTCCAGCATCTTCACTTCGCTTACACAACAGCCCACAATATTGTTCCTCATCCCAGAACTATACCTTGTGTACACTTCAACACTCCAAACCCTCAGCCATCCATCTTGTTTGTTGTAAATTCTTACCACCTGCACGCCACCTGCGTTCATCAGAGTCCTTTTTCACAGCATCCTTTCAACTATGCACAGCACCTACATATCTCAAACCTTACCTACAGTATCAAATTGCTATGTCTCTCATTTTTCCTCCATTATCGCAGCATCTACACAGCACATGCCTGTTGTGCTTAAACCCTATGCTGTTTTAGCATCTCTCAATATCTGCAATATATGTTGCAAATTGCATTTCATTACACTCATCATTTTCAGTACCCTTAATTGTTGTTCGGTCCTAGCATTTACATGCCATCTCCAAAATGCATCTCCCATCACATTATCGCCAATATACTCATGCTTCATATTCTTTGCCTTTCACATTCACACAGTAATGGCACATTTGCATAGCCATTGTGGTGCCTCTCCATTTCGCATTTGTATAATATCTCATTTGACATTTTCATCTTATATCATTGTACCCTTTGCATATTATGTACATGTTATCATTTTCATGAACACATATAACATGCATTCTAGTTCCAAAACATACCCTTAGTTTTCCTTTTCATGTTTTGTGCTTTGGCTTATGCTAACTCTATTTTTGCAGGGAATGTGTAAGAAAATGTTGGTTTCCTTCCTAAGATTAGAGATTTATCCTTTCAATTGCAATTCAAAAATTGTAATAGCTAGATATAATGAGAAGTTTTCATTTTCTGGCTCTAGATTAGAATGTATGAGCATATGCATCTCATAATTGCCTGTTTCATGCTATTTTCTTTTATTTTCCAAAATTTCACAATGGTGAAACACGAATGGCACGTGCATCATTTTGTAAGAGGTAATTAATCCTAAGTTGATGATTTGCATCAATGGCCATAGTCAGGATGTAAACAAAACTTAGGATTTTTATCTTTTATAAAATAACATTGGATCCACACTGGATCCTTTTCGGAGATCATCATATTTTAAAAAATTTCTCTCTTTTATCAGAGTTTAATTTAAAATTAATTCAATATATATACCAATGGCCATAGTCAGGGTATATTGAGAGTTAATTTCATTTTACACTCTATAAAAGCATAAAATATGTTTCATTCTTCACCTGAATTTAAATATAGATTATTATATAATACATTCAATGACCATAGTCAAGGATGTATTATATCTTCAATCTTGTTTTAATTCATTTAAAGAATGAGATAGTTTTTCAAAATCCAATTTCAAAAATTCTTTGAATTCATTCATCATTTAGGATAGAATTGCATCATGTTTCCAAAATTTCCTTTTTAAAAAAAAACCCAAGTGATGTTAATATCTTCTTCAATCAAACTTCAAATCTCGTAAAATCATATTTATCTTTTCATTTTCAAGTTCTATTTTATCTTCAAATCTCAAAGCCCAATTTAACTTTGAGATTTCAAAATTCGTTTTGTATTTCAATTTAAATCAGATTTCAAAGTTCAATTTGACTTTGAAATTCCAAATTCATCTTATATTCAAAACTCCAATCAAAATCAAAGTTCAAACCTCGAAATTCTTGATTTATTTTTCTAAATTCCAAATTCAAGCTTCAAATTCAAAGTCCAATTTGACTTTGAAATTCATTTGTATATCCAAAAATTCAAATTCTAATTGAAATCAAATTCAAAGTTCAATTTAACTTTGAAATTCTTGATTCATTTTCTAAATTCCAAAATTCAAGATTTCAAATTCAAAGTCCAATTTGACTTTGAAATTCATTTATATATTCAGAGTTCAAAATCTCAAATCAAAACTCCAAGTCCAAAAGTTAGATCCAAATATCATCTCAGATTCCAAATTTCGGATCCAATTCCTATTAAAGATTCTAGATCCAGAGTCCAACTTCACATTGGATCTTAGACTTCAGATCCAAAATCCATTTTAGGATCCAGAACCCAATCCACTTTTTGGATCTTAGACTTCATATCCAATTCCATTTTAGAATCCAGAACTCAACTTCCATCTTGGATCTCAGACTTCAGATACAATTCTATTTTAGGATCCAAAATTTAATTCTACTTTGGATCTCAGACTTCAGATCCAATTCTATTTTAGGATCCAGAATCCAATTACATTCCCAAGTCTAGATTTTGAATCCAATTCCATTTTCTGATCTAATCTGAATCTCCTAAATCCATTTCTATTTTTAAATACCATTTGATTTTCTCAGATCCATTCTAAGATTCGAATTCAATATCACTTCAAAATTCCATCTTCTTCTTCTAAATCCATAATTAAATTCAAAGTCCATTTCTGACTTTGAAAACTTCATTTCCTTTCATTTCAAAGCTTCAAATCATTCTTTCTCAAAATCAAGATTTATTCTTCCAAACTCTGATTTACTTCAAAGACTTAGAGCTTCTCTGATCTATCCCAAGTTCTAAGTTAAATTCAATCATTTCTTCACTCCCTTGTCAAGTTCATCTCAGAATACTTGGAAATTTTCAAAACATCTTTCTAAAAAAGCATACATCCTTGCATTGCACAAGCATGATTCTTTGTGCATTTAGATTTAGAATAAATTCTTAGATAATATTTAGGCAAAGCAAAAGGCATAGATTCGATCTTTGGTTCGATTACCCCTGGTAAAGGCGCCAGGAACGGTCGAACCTCGTACCGACGAGCGAATCCTGTCTGTCCATTTTCCCGCAATATATTTCAAAACGGAGGCGAGTTATTTGCTAAATATTTTCAAATCAAGGTCAAGTGAGACCCCGCGAAAGAGTTTCTATCTCTCTTTTCTTTCTTTCTTTTCTCTTCTCTCTTTCTTTTCTATCTTTTATTCTTCTCCCTTCAAAAAGGAGGAAAATAGGGGCTAGAAAAGGAAAAGAGAAGAAAGAGAGAGAAACCACAAGAGAGAAAAAATTTTGCGATGACCACATCATCTTCTTCTGAATTTTCTGAGTCACAGGTAGCCTTAAAAGCAAGAGATTTCTTCTTAGGCTCTTCTTCTTGTCTGTCTTGAAGTTGGACCTCATATGCCATAAGGTTACCAACCAAATCTTCAAGAGTGAGAGTGTTAAGATCATTTGCTTCTTCAATTGCAGTGGTTTTTCTCTCCCATTCAGGAGTTAAACACCTTAGGATCTTTCTGACTAAATCCACTTGTGAATATTCTTTTCCAAGGGATTTCAGAGTGTTCGTTATATCGATCATTCTTGTTACCATGTCCGATATAGATTCATTTTGCTTCATTTTAAACAATTCAAATTTATGAACTAAAGAAGCAATTTTGGATTCCTTTACGAGAAGAGTATGTCAGATTTCATTTGTTGTAGAGCATTGAGAAATGCGATTGAGCTCTACCTTGTCAACGCCATAATATAATGCATTCATCGCCTTGGCATTCAGTGAAGCGGTCTTCTTTTCTTCATCAGTCCATCGGCTGAAATCAGTTGATGGAGTTTGGTATTTTTCTGAAACAACTCTCCAAATATCGAGATCCATGGATTGCAAAAATATTGTCATTCTCACTTTCCAGTATCCATAGTTTGTTCCGTCGAAGAGAGGAGGACGAACAGAGAAGCTTCCTTCTTTGTGCTGAGATGTTGTAGTTGCCATGCTAGATGATGATCAAATCAAAAAATAGCAAACCTGCTCTGATACCAAATGAAAGTGCAGTAGGATCGAGGCAACGAGCACTAGAGGGGGGGGGGGTGAATAGTGCTTTTAAAAATTGTCTGCGGAATATAAACGTATTTTGCAATTTGAAAAGCAATCACACAAAGGAACACAGAATTTATCCTGGTTCGGTCTTTCCCGACCTACATCCAGTCCCCAAGCAAAACCCGCTTGAGATTTCCACTATCAACGTTGTGTAACTACAAGATCATACAAACCAAATCCGGTCCCACTTTCAGTAACACACCTACTGAAAGCAAACAACTCCTTTAAACCAAGGAGTCCTTCCATTTACAGAAAATTGAAACAAGTAACAACTTACAATACAACCTATGAGCCCTTCTTTTGAATGCAAATGAGATGTAATTGGCTTTTGAGGTTGTTGAAATACTCTACTCATGAATTCACTATCTCTCAAAGGAATTTGAGTGAAAAACTGAAGTGAAAATATCACGTGAGTGAGAAAACAAATACTTGAATGAATAGGAGTGAAAAGCAAGAAGTAATTCAATTGGATTTGATGTTTTTGAGTGTAGAATGCACTCATATTTATAGTTGAAAGTTTTCATACGTTGAGGGTATGAAAGGGTGTCAAAACAGTCTATTTTGAACGATCAAAACGTTTGAAAAATGAAAAGACACGCCTTTTTGAAGTTTCAGGAAAAACAACAAAATTAGTCGACTGGAACAGTAGTTAGTCGACTAATAGTTAGTTATTAGTAGACTGACAGTTATCGTCAGTCGACTGATCTGTTAATCGAGCCGTTTGAAAATCTGAACTTTTGAAACTTAGTCGACTAGAGATAAAATTAGTCGACTGATAATATCATCAGTAGACTAAAAAACCTTTCAGTCGACTGCTGCTAAAATCTTCTGAAAAACAAACATTCTGTCCGGTCGACTGATAAAAGCATTAGTCGACTGCTGTTAAATTTTCAGAAAACACATGTTCTGTTCAGTCGACTGATAAAACCATTAGACAACTGCTGCTAATTTTCCATAAAACAGACATTCTGTCCAGTTGACTGATAAAAACTTCGGTCGACTAATTTGACAAAAATGACTTTTTAGAAAATATGGCGCGAAAGGATTAGTCGACTGGTAAGTCTATTGGTCGACTAATAAACACGAAAATTTAAGAAAAGAGTTTTCTAAAAAGATTTTCAAGAGGGGTTCTTTTAGAAAAGTTTTTCTAAAGACTTTTTAGGTAAAATGCAACATAAATATGCACTCTAAGTAAGGCTCTTACAAGAATCTAAGACTTTTAATGAATTTAACATTTGCACACTAGTCTTAAAAGATTCTTCATCGAATTCTTCAATGTCTTCATTGCCTTAGCTAAAATGCAGTTGATTTCACTTGCTCATCATCAAAACCTTGTACTTGAAGTATCATGTATGTCTTCATTGTCGTAACAGTATAGGTTTTTGTTTGCCTATGGTATTATATATATATATATATATATATATATATATATATATATATATATATATATATATATGTATATATGCACATTCTCTCATAAATACAGAATATGCCATATGCCTCTTTTATAGCATCATAAGTTAGAATTAGCCTAACCATCTACATTGGCATTCGTAGCCTAATTTCTTCCACTTCCTTTTATCTTGGCATTTTGCTAACCCCCCTTTTTTTTGCAGGAATATGTGAAAAGCTGGACTAAAAGTTTTGATATTTTCAAATTCAGTGTTGTAATAGCCAGATATAATGAGAATTTACATTTCCTGCCTTAGATTAAAATGTATGAGCATGCATATATCTTGAAAATTGTTTGTTTTTCATACCATTTTCTCTTCCATTCCAAGAATTCACAAATGGGAACACGAATGGCACGTGCACCATTTTGTAAAAGGTGATTAATCCTAAGTTGATGATTTACATCAATGGCCATAGTCAGGATGTAAACAAAACTTAGGATTTTCATCTTTTATAGAATAAACACTGGATCCACACTGGATCCTTTTCAAAAATCATCATCTTTTCAAATATTTTTCTTTTATTAGAGTTTAATTTAAAATTAGCTCAAAATATATATCAATGGCCATAGTCAGGATATATTGGGAGTTAATTTCATTTTAAACTCTATAAAAGCACCAGAATATGTTTTATTCTTCACCTGAATTCAAATATGATTATTATATAATACATTCAATGACCATAGTCAGGGATGTATTATATTTTCAATCTTATTTTAATTCACTTAAAGAATGAAATAAGATTTTCAAAATCCAAACTCAAAATTCTTTTTCATTCATCATTTAGGGTAGAATTACACCACATTTTCAAAATTTCTTTTCAAAACTCCAAGTGATTTTGAGTATCTTCTTCATTTCTCAAATCAATCCTTATTTATGGATTCAAATTCAATTTTATCTCATTTTTAAAACTCAAAATTTGATTTCAAAGTCCAATTTGACTTTGAAATTTCAAATTCATTTTGCATTCAAACTTTAATTCCCAATTCAAATCAAATTTCAAAGTTCAAATCAACTTTGAAATTCCAAATTCATTTTCAAAAGATTCAAATTCAAATTATCTCAAAATTAATTTCAAAGTTCAATTTAACTTTGAAATTTCTGATTCATCTTCTGATTTCAAATTCAAACTTTTCAAGTTTGTTCTTTATCTTCAAAGTCTTGATCAAAGTTTGAGATTGATTCTGAATCTCAAAATTCGATTTTTCTCAAGTTTTAAATTCAATACTGGGTTTTCAAAAACCTAGATTCATCTTCAGAAATCCCATTTGGATTTTTAAAATCCAATTCCAAAATTGGGATCCAATTCAATTTAGGATTCCAGATTCCGGATCCAATCCAATCTTGGATCTCAGACATTAGATCCAATTTCATTTTAGGTTCCAAGAACTCAACTTTATCTTGGATTTCAGATTTCGGATCTAATTCCATTTGGGACCCAGAATTCAACTTAATCTTGGATCTCAGACTTCAGATCCAATTCTATTTAGGATCCAGAATTCAAACTTCATCTTGGATCTTAGACTTCGGATCCAATTCCATTTAGAATTCCAGAATTCGGATCCAACCCCATCTCGGATCTCAGATCCAGTTCCATCTTTGATATTAAACTTCAGATCAAGATTTCATTCTGAATTTTCAAATCTAATTTCATTTCCAAATTTCATAGCCATTTTTAAATTTATTTCTCAAGTCTAAATTCCAATTCAAATTCCTGTTTAGATATTGAATTCAAAGTCGATTCTTGAAAATCGATCCCAATTCAAAGTCCATTATGACTTTGAAAAATCATTCTTATTTCAAAATGCCAATTCTAAATTCCTTTTTCCATAGACTTATCTCTCCAAATCATGATCATTCCAAAACTTGGAAATTCAAGTCTCTTCTTCCAGATCTATTTCAAAACCAGAGTTGGATTCAAAATCTAAAAATCAAATTCAATCCTTTGAATCACTTCTTTATTTCATTATCAAGTTCATCTCAGAAAAACTTAGAAATTTTCAAATCATTTTCTCAAAAGAGCATACATCTTTGTATTCACACAAGCATGATTCTTTGTGCATTTAGACTTAGGATAAATTCTTAGATGATATTTTAGCAAACCAAAAGGCATAAATTCGATCCTTGGTTCGATTACCTCTGGTAAAGGCCCCAGGAACGGTCGAACCTTATACCGATGAGCGAATCCAGTCTCTCCATTTTTCCCGTAGATTTTCAAAACGGAGGCGAGTAATTTTAAAACAATTTTTAAAATTTTTGGTCAGATGAGACCTTGCAAAAGAGTTCCTCTCTCTTCTCTCTTTTTCTCATTCTCTCTTCTTTTCTCTTTTTATTTCCCTTTAAAAAGGGAATAGAGGCTAGAAAGGCGAAGAGAAGGAAAAGAGGAACGAGAGGAAAAATTTTGCATGATCACAGGCATCCGATGCTCGTACCCCACTGTCCCATCGTGGCAGCGAGGTGAGGAACTTGTGACATGTGTCACGCTACACGCTTGCATGTATTTTCCCATTTTCGTTGGACACACCCGGCAGATAGTCTTGTTCGTGCCCCGTTTGAGCCGGCAAAGTGCGGCTACGTATTTGGAATCGATAATATAATTCCCATACAAATGGGATTAAGTTAAGTCTCGCTCTCGACACTCGTGAGTGTCGATTTTGTGAAGATCCTTCACAGAAGGCTTCGCTATGCGAGATTTGTCGTTGTATGATGGTTGGAATACGCGTAATTGGGAAACAACGTATTCAAGGCTCTAAACGCTCCCTGCACATACAATAGCAATTGTATATGCATTTTGAGCCCCGTGTCACTCAAAAATAGTGAATTCTGTCATTTTAATAATACGTCATTATATCGTTGGTCACTGCTCGATACTTGTGCGAATTTGAGACTTTATAGCTTTCCTTGTTTCGCACGTGCACACTGGCACATCCTGACACGTATGTCATTGATTTTAGTCTATCGAGTATTATTTGTTTTGGCTTTGTTATCATCGCAAAATTTTACTTTTGCAAGTCAAACTGACCTTTGAAAAAGATTTTTAAAAATAACTCACCTCCGTTTTAAAATGCGGGATAATTTTGAAGAATAGGACTCGCCTGTCTGTACGAGCTTCAACCGTTCCTGGCGCCTTTACCAGGGGTAATTGAACCAAGGATCAATTGTGTGCTTAGCTTTGCTCAACTTGTCTAAATCGTGTTCTATTTCCTAAATGCACAAAGAATCAGGCATGTGCCATGAATTTCTGAAAATGCAAATTTAAAAACATGATGTTTGCTTAGAATAACTGAAATACTTGGAAAATTCTTGGAGAAGATGTCACTTGAAAAATCATGAATCATGGTGAAAGAATATTTCTGAGAAAAATGAAAATCGATTTTTAAAGAATCCAAGTGTTTTGTGAAAATCAATTTCTAAGAAATTTCAAATAACTTTGGAAAAACTTAATTTTTCTGAATTTAAACTTTGAAATTGAATATATAACTTAGAAAATCATGATTTAAACTTGATAAATACTTTAAATATCCTTTGAAAGCTCAGAATTTTGAGAAAATCGATTTTTGAATAAGACTTCAGAAATTTTGAGAAAATTGATTTCTCTGAATTGGAATTGGAATTGGAATTTGCAAATGAATAAAATGAATGAATATGGATTTGAAAGACTTGATTTTGAGGAATTGAGAAATTTTTTTTGTATTTTTTTTTTAGAAATGCAGTGCATTTTGAAGTTAGCCTAAGAGTGTAGGCTGAATGTGGCTAATACGAAGATCACAAATCTAGGTCTCATTCGTATTCTGACTATGGCCATAAATATGAATTTCACCGAGTTTGTCAACTCCATAAGAGCTTGTGCACGTGCCATTCATGTAGACCATAGTGGATTTATAAAGAATGTGCATGAATGACAAACATAGCAGTTATATATCAAAATTTAAAACTATATGCAATGCATCCTATTCTATGCAGGAATTGAAATTCTTATTCCAAATTTAATTATAATTTACATCACTAATTGAATTTAAATGACTGAAAATAAAGTCTTTAATGTCCCTGCAAAACTAAAAATGGATTAGTGAAGATATGTTGGCTTTTCTAGGTTTATCGAGCAATATCTGGAAATTGCTGGATTGTGCTAGATATAAGCCTCTTTCCATGATTCCCTGATATAAACTTAATGAAATATGAAATAGAACTAAATAAATAATAAAGATGAGATTTAAAATTTTGAAATTGGGGTCAAAATGACCAAAATATCCCTGATAGCAAGACTATGGCCTTGAAACCAGGGTTTTCAGAAAGATATTTTGTAAAATGCAAGTTTTAAAATTCAAATAAGGATAAATTAAACATAAGATGACATGATATGATTAAAAACATAAAAATTAGGGTTTAGAATTTCGAAACTAAGGTCAAATGACCAAAATGCCCCTGATAGCAAGACTATGGCCTTGAAATCAGGGTTTTCTAAAATAAATTTTGGTCAAAACTTTGGGTTTAGGGTTTAAATGAAGTCAAATAAGCACAAAATTAATCATGAAGCTTCCTAATATGATTTTAAACATGAAAAAACCCTAAAAACGTGAACTTATACACGAAAATCATAAAATATCATGAAAATCACAATTTTTGCAGTGTTCCTGGATCCTACAGGTACCCTGTTTTGCAATTTGATTCATTCAAGCATCAAATGAATTCCAAAATTTATAACAATTGGTACATACACTTATTATAACCCTAACATCGTATTGGAATTATAATAATATATTTTTGACATTATTCCAACTCGAAAATTGCATTAAAACCCTAAAATAAGCTATTTTTACCCATGGTCACAGACTAGTTTCAGTGTTAGACCCGAATCAGGGGTCAATTCACCATAGAAATTTCTGAAATTTTACAAAGATAAACTAGATAAGAAAAACAGAGAATTAATGTTTTACAGATCGGAAAAATCATCTCCGATGAGGGAGAAACCTTTCCGGCAATCCAGACTAAAATTTAATGAATATAAAATTGGTTAAAACAGATACTTTTAATTTAAAATACAGAAATAAAATAGCAAACTTAATAAAAAAATTCTGAAATTTTATAAGTGAATAGTAGACATAAAAATAATAAACTTCCTTTTTTAAAGATTCTGAATCGGATCTACGGTTTGAGATCTATAATCAGCACAAGTTAGATTAGGGTTTTGGTAAACCCTAACGAGTTTTAAATTTAGAATCCGACTCTCTGACAAAGGAAAAATACTAAACAGAGGCAAAAAATTATCAAAATTTCACAGTAAATAGTTCACATCAACATTAAGCCACTGCACTTTACGGATATCAAATCAGATATCGGATGAGAGAAATAACATAACTTCACGTTACCTATGAATTTCAATAATGATTTTAAACGATTGAAAATCACGGTTTAATCTTTTATTTTTTTGACATGTTTTCTGAATCCCAAAGCCTCTGATTTTTTTACATTAGTTTACTGACATATCTGTGCATCACATATAAAAAAATCAGAAATTTACAATGAATATGTTAATACGAACTAACATGCTCTTTATTGATCTAAGCTTAAAACACAGAAATTTATGAAAACCTAATAAAACATGCTTTAATCAATGAAAACAATAAAAAAAATACTTAAACAGTAAAACAAAACTAATTTTTATGCTGGAACACGTGTAATAAACATTAATATTAAAAAAATAAATAAAACACAGGGAATCCATGGCTGGAATTGGATTTTACCTTTGAAAGGATGGATTTAACCCATTTAACGGGTAAATCACATCTTTCGGCGGTTAAGAACATAGAAGATGTACCTCTCATCGATTCCTAATGGATTAGAATCCTTAAAATCACCCTCAAACTGAGTTATATCATCTTCTTGGGTCGTTTTTGAGGTTCTTGAATGGATTCCATGGTTAAACCCATGAAACAAGAGGCTCCCATGGTGAAATCTATTGAAAAATCATAAAAAATTAGTAAAAACTATAAAAAATCACTAAGAAATCCTACCTTGGATGGTGCAGCAATGGAGGGAGCATCAGGGAGGATAGATAAGGTCCAAGAAACTGCTGAGAAAGCCTTAGGGGTCGACCTCCACTCTAGCTTCTTTAAATAGAAAAAAATTAGGTTAAAAAAAAGGCTAATTAATTCCAGTTTTGTCCCTTTTAAAAACCTATCTCAAACAATTAGTGGGGTGCGATTTTTCCTAATTGAATTTGACTCTTGACCTTCCTAATTAAGACCCTAACTAACCTAAGACTCTTAATTAAACCTCTAATTGACCTAAAGACCCCAAATGTGGCGCCATTTGGGTGTTTCCAAAAAAAACTAATTTTTAAAACTTTAAAATCAAAGTTAAAAACTAGAGTGAAAATAGGGGTTTTTAAAATTAAATTTTGACTCACCTAGACATCTAACCTAGGTAGGACACTGACTAATCCTAGTCTAACCCTGACTTTTACAAATGTGGCGCCACCTTGAGTGGGCCCCACTTGAATTTTCAAAAACGATTTTAAAACTTGAAAATGAGAGTTTTTTCAAAGGATAATCAAAAGTCGACTTTGAGATTGAAAGTTTTGAAATAGCACAGAGTTCTGACTGGGTCAGAACTCCTCCAGATATGATGCCAACTGAGTGGGCCCCACAATCAAAGTTTTAAAAAGTTGAAATAAAGACTGAAAATATCTTTGAAAAAGGGGTTAAAATCAACACATGGAATTTAATGGTTTGAAAATAGAGTTCTAATCGAACTGGAACTCCGGGCTAAAGTCCTGAATTTTTAGGACTCTGAGGTTTTATAATTTTAAAAGCCAAATAAAGAAGTTTTTGAAAGATTTTATCAGAAATGGTAAAATAAGTCAGAAAACGCAGTCAGGGTTAGAATCCTAACTCAATCAGAACTCTAAAATAGAGTCCTGAATTAACTAGACCCTGCAAAATGACCTAATTTTTCAAAACAAATAAAAAAGAATAAAAATGGAAGTAAAAACAGACTCTAAAACAGACTCCAGACTGGATTAGGACTGTGGGATAGAGTCCTGATCGGATTGAAACTCTAGATTTTTTTGGTATTTTTTTGAAAAACAGATGAAAGAACTTGTGAAAACAATAACAAATATTGAAATAAAACAGAGTTTTGATTCAACTGAGACTCTGAGGACAGAGTCCTAACTGAACTAGGACTCTCAGATTTTTGGATTTTCTGAGAAAACAAATGACAGAACTTTGAGAAACAGTTAAAACAGGATAATACTGAAGTTTTGGTTCAGAGTCCTGATCTGATTAGGACTCTGAGAAAGAGTCCTGATTTGATCAGAACTCTAAAAAATTTTGGTTTTCTGACAAGCAAATGATGAAATTTAAACAAAGCTTTTGAAAATCAGTGAAAATGAAGTGCGAAAACACACTTTGGATAGAGTCCTGATTCGATCAGGACTCTGGGGCAGAGTCCTGATTCTATCAGGACTCTAGGATAAAATCCCAGAATTTTGAAATTCTTTGATAAAGGTGTAATAGTTTTGATTGATGGAAAGATTTTTGAAAGATTCTCTCAAAATTGAAATCAGGATCAGAGTCCTGATCCAACTAGGACTCTCTAAACAGAGTCCTGTTTTGACTGAAACTCTGAGTTTTTGACTCATTTTGAAAGATTTGGTTGAAAACATGTAAAAATAGTGACAAAAGACAGAGTCCTAATCCGACTGAAACTCTGAAAAAGAGTATTAATCCGATTGAGATTCTTGAAGAAGAGTCCTGATCTAACTAGGACTCTGGGATTTTAGCCAAAACAAAAGATTTTAAAAGGTTTTCTCCAAAACAGGTAGTAAAAAGTAGAGTTCTGATCCGACTAGACTCTGGAAAAAGAGTCCTGATCTAAATAGGACTCTAAGATTTTGGCAAAAATAGAGGAAATGGACAAGGGATATGACCATAACTGATTTAAAATCAAAATGGAGTTTTGAAAATATTTTAAAAGGATAAAAACAGATGAAAATGCAGAGTCCTGATCCAACTAGGACTCTAAATTTTTTGAGAAATTTGATAAACGAAGGAATCCAGAAGCGACACCACCTAAATGGGTCTCTTTTAAGAATTGAAACCAGTTGAAAATTGAGTTTAAAATGAATCCAGATTGTTTTCTGAGAAAAACACTTCAAAATACAAGGTTCTGGGGGTTGGCAAATGATAGAATGTTGATTAAAAACCCAGGTTTTAAAATTGATTTTGAAAGAAAAGTTTTAAAACTTGAATCTGGATTAAATATTTTGAAAACAGGAGTGCTGGATCTCGAAAATGAGATGTAATGACATGCAATGCTATACAACGAAATGGTATGCTGAATGCATGCAATGACCTGTAGTGACACATGAAATATAAGTACTGAATGAAGGTGAAAATTTGGGGTGTTTACAGATGCCCCTCTTTGCTACTAAGCCGGTGTAAGGCCGAGCTTAGTGGCAAAGAAAACACACCAAATTTGGGCTATAAAAATGCCCCAGTTAGAAAAATCTGGCTGGGTGTTAAGAAATTAGCCGTGATGAAAATGGTAGATATGAAATGGAGAATAAAGAAGAAAAAAATTACTTCAAAAGAAGTGAGATTCAGGTTTTGCCCTTAACCTGGATGGGACGGTAAATACCTCATGTAGAAACGAAGCTCAGGTTTGACCCTTTCACCTGATCGGGTGGAAATGAATACCTCATCAAATGAGGCTCAGATTTGTACCCTTAACCTGATCGGGCAGAAATGAACGGAATCCTCGAAAGAAGAGACCGTGATGGAACCTTCGGATTTTGCACAATAAATCCGATAGGGGTTTTGCAAAAGGATGAAATTGGGGTCCCTAAAGCTTGAAAAGGGGTTTGATTTTGGGCGCCTCATTACTGAGACTAAATAACTTTTGAAATTGATGACCTTTTGCGAGAAAATTATTGGCGGCTTAACCTCAAGCCGAAATTGGACTGTCTATGGTAGGACAGTGGGGACACAGAGAAGTGTGCAAATCTGAGAGCCCAGGCGCTCAGATTATACCAAGAAAGGGAAGGAATCTTGAAAAATCTCGTTATCAAGTCCTAAAAGGGATAACAACTGATGTCAGGATGCGTCAAAGATGAACCTCAAGCTCTCGCTTCACGTCAGGATGGCTAGAAAATATTGTCAAAATGTTGAAAATTATTGTTGATTCCAAATAATTGAAAATGATACACATTGTTTTGAAGATATTCCCTCTTTTCTACTTGAAGTATTACCTCCGACTGGGCTTAAACCCCGTAGAATCAAGATTCGAATTCAAATTGCTTGCAATTGACTTTCTTTCAAGGAAACTATCAATTTCCTCGATATGAGCAGGAAAGAGAGTATTCTTGATATTGTGAAAGCAAATAGTGAAAGAATATAGATAATAGAATTTCACAAATTAAAGAAGATTCTTGGTAGATTTGGCAGTTTGATATCCTGGGATTCTTTTCTCATGATGATCTTTCTGCCCACTTTTTCTTTTTTTTTTATTGGCAGAATTAGAGTTCTTTTGGGGTTTTTTGGGGATTACATCATCCTTTATTTTGGAGATGTCCTGACTTTTCTCTCTTCTTTTTTTTTGGAAGGGTACGTCACAAACTCCTTCATCTAAGAGATGTTCAGATCCTTCTTTTCACTCAGGGATTATGTTGACGGTTATTGGCTCATGGGTTGGTGTAAACACCCCAAATTTTCCTCACTCATTCTCAAACAATCCTCCTCGTGCAGTGCCAACCCTGTTAGGTCAGTGTAGGAGTCAAACCCCGAGTCAGTTTCAGAAAATCACCATTTTACCCATTTTCATTAGGAAAATTACCATTTTACCCCTAGGTCATCCCGGACCCCAGTCAGTCGGAGTCAACCAAGCTCATTGGTCAGTTCAAGACAGTTAGAATATTAGTCATCTCAAGCTCATCTGAGCTCATAA
The DNA here is from genome assembly GCF_984573655.1 of Nuphar pumila. Lineage (NCBI taxonomy): Eukaryota > Viridiplantae > Streptophyta > Magnoliopsida > Nymphaeales > Nymphaeaceae > Nuphar > Nuphar pumila. The sequence continues at coordinate 75,589,024 of NC_143249.1, read as the reverse complement.
TGAATAAACCATTTTTATTTCTGACCATTCCTGCCAAAATGGGATCATTTCTTCAGAAATGAGCTCATTTCTCACTCAAATCAAAGCCAATTGTCTCTGAGTCAGTCATTTACAGTCAGTCATATTCCCCAAAGTCTAACTTGAGCTCACCAGAAGTTCAAGCGCTCCAGTTTCAGTTCAAAACCATTTCTAAGTGTTCAGGAGCCCATTTTAATCCATTTCAGCTCTTTCAGCTGAAATTGAGCCGAGTTCAGTCAGTTGAGCTAGTGTTTGAGCCTTGATTTTAGTTCATCTCAGTATTACTGACCTTTGTTTTAGCTCAAATCCAGTTTAGGTTCGTAATTCACTTCGCTCCAGTGACCATTCCGTATCATTTCTTTAAAAATGGCAGCTTTTCTTGAAAATTCAGCCGGAAAGGTCAGTTGAGTCAGTATCATTGTCAGTTCATTTGAGTTCTAAAACTCTAAAACCCAGCTCAATCCAGTTCATTTCAGTTTAATCCAGCTCAAACCCTAATTTCCAGTGTCACTCTAGCTTGGCAGAGCTCGAAAATCATTTCTTTAACCATTTTTGCAAATTTTGTCAATTTTAACACTTTTTGAATTAGTACGAGTGTCAATCGGGATCTAACATCCAAAATTCTTCATTCAGGGTTAGCATTTCGCATAGCATTTCATGTCATTTCTCATCATTTCATATCATTTCATAATATTTCATCACATTTCATTCCATTTTCGAAGTCCAGAACTCCAGTTTTATAAATTTCAATCCAGATTGAGTTTTAAAAATTTTCAGAAATCAATTTCAAACCCCGGGTTTCCAAAATTGACATTTTTACCCCCGGGAGTCTAAATTTGGAAATATTTTCTCAAGAAAAATAATCTGGATTTCTTTCAAAATCAAATTTTCAAATTCTACACTGGATTTGCTTCGCAACGAGCTATTAAACTTCAAAATCCGAGCTCGTTTCAAAAACTGCCAAAAATAGCTCGTTTCGTTTTGAAAATATTTTCTCGAGAAAAACAATCTGGATTTCTTTCAAAATTAAATTTTAAAATTCTACACTGGATTTTCTTCGCAACGGGGTATTGAACTTCAAAATCCAAGCTCGTTTCAAAAACTGCCAAAAATAGCTCGTTTCGTCTGGAATTTTTTTTAAAAGACTATTTTACCCATTTAATCGTCAAAATGAATTTCAAAAGTGGAATTTGGACCCGCTCTAAGATGGCCCATCCATTTGCATTTTCTTGTTTTAATTTATAAGAAATTTTTTTTTATCTTTTTCTTTATTTTTTTTGGTTTGTTTTATTTCATTTATTTTAATTTATTTTAATTATTTTATTCTTCCTAAGGTGGGACCCACAAGAGGGTCACCCAAACCTCCAGCCCATTTCCTTTCTTTCTTCCTCCATTTTCTTTTTTTATATTTTTTTTATTTTTATTTTCTTTTCTTTTCTTCTTTATTTCTTTTCTTTCTTCTTTATTTCTTTTCTTTCTTTTTTTTTTTCTTTTTCTTTCTTTCTTTCTTTCCTCCTTTCTTTCCTCTCCCTCCATTCACGTATAGTCTTTCCAGCCCCTCCTTCTTCTTCTTTCCCTCTCCTTTCTTCCCCTTTCTTTCATTTTCCTTCTTCCCCTCTTCTTTCCTTTTCCTTCCCTTCCTTCTTTCCCCTTTCTTCCTTATTCCCCTTTGGATTTCCCCCAAAAGCAATGGCTGCAGCCATTCACGTATATTGGAGGAATTCAATCTCACGCCTCTCTCTCTCTCCCTTTACCTCTATTCTTCCCTCCTTGGCTGCTCCAGCCACAGCACCCTTTCTCCTTCCTCACAGCCTTCTTTGGTGGCAGCAAGAGCCCATCCAGCCAGCAGCATAGAATCACCACCACAGCCCACCATGCTGCATCTTCAGCCAGCTCCACCACAGCAACTCTCCTCTTGGCTGCAACTTCCAGCCATTGATTCCACCGCCAAGCTCCGCCTCCACCCTCCTTCAACCCATTGATCCCGCAAAGCATCATCAAACACCACCTTGGCCCAGCCACCTTAAGACCCATCTTCCTTCCATTCTCCAAGAGGATTCACACTCAGCCATTAGCCCTCTCTCATTAAGCTGATTTGATGATTAAAAACTTAAGACTTGATTTTTATCAAGCCCTAAGTCATTTACACAAGAGCATTCACGTAGCCACTGCTACTTTAGCCAAGACAGCCACAGCAAGGTCCAGCCCAACAATCTCCAAGGTGACGGCTGGCAGCAGCTCATTAGCACCCACTTTGATGCCTTCCTTCAGACGGCCTTCCATTGCAACTATCATTGCTCCCGGTGTATACAAACCTTCCCAGGCTCTTTCCCCTTCGGTTAATCCCAGCAAACACCAAGGAAACCCCCTCTAGCCTTTGCTTCAACCGATCCAAGGTAACAACCTATTCTTTGCTTACACTCTACATAATTTTTATCAATGCATGTTGAGTAGGTTTGATCATTGTCTATTGAGATGAGGGATTTAGCATAAAGTTCATTCAAAACTCAGATTTGAGATCATACGTTTCTAAGTTTAAATCATAGAAAATAGCAGATGTTTTTGTTTCATATGTGTAGGCTATATGAACGAGGTGATTAATCCAATTCGATGGGTTAAGTCTCCCCTTTCAAACAGCCAAAATCAATGAAGTGCTTCATGCCTCCCTAATATTTATTTTTTATTTTTATTTTTATTTTTATTTTTTTATATTTAACGTTGCATTTAGTTTTATTTCTTAGTTTAATAGTTGTTTAGTTTAATTCTATTAATAGTTGATACTTAGTTCATAGGTTTTAGACTCATATGCATAGTTCAGTCGATATTTCATGCATGAATTTTTGTCCAAAAATTCTAGAAATTTTATGTTGGTTTCACATGTTTATTATTGTTTTCCTGCCAAAAATTTGGCTAAATTTCGGTTTCGAAACCCTCTCAAACAAATTAAATCCCAAACTGGGATTTCACATTTTCCAAAACTTCAATTTCAGTTTTAGCAGACAAGAACCTCCAAAATAATCACTGTGTGAAATCCGAATCATTATCCAAAAATCACAGTGGATTCATAATTGAATTTACTAATGATCTGGAAATTTTGAGGTTTTTCTAATTAGTTTTGACCTCTGTAAAAAATCAGATTTTCCAGACTTCTGGGAAAATATTGATTTTCCTTTGTCAGGGTATAGACAGACCCTAATGCACCAAGTCCACCCAATCCATAGCCCGTCTGCAAAAACTTTCAACACTAAAGTTGTTCCTAACATGTTTTCCTGTCATTTCCCAAACTTTGGAGATTTTTGGAACTGTTTTACTATTTTTCCCAAAATTTTATTTTCTGTCTGACAGATTTCAATATCCAGAAATCTCAGAGATTTAGGTCTCTGATAACAGTATGTCCTTTTCCAAACCGTAACCCAAATCCCAATGGTGTCAAATAATCAAACTTTCCCCTGTTTGTCAAGGATATTTAACCACAATTTCAGCCTTTTTCCCATCTGTCTGCTATTTTTTCCATGTTTTCTACCGAAACCTGTTTGTTTCCCCTAAATCCTAGAGTCGCCGGATTCCGATCCGACTTGCCGGAGTGGCACAGCTCCGACCATAGGTCAAAACCAGAAAGTGTAAAAGGTCAAAATCCTTGCCTTACTGTCCTCTGTCACCTCATAAAATTTGGGAAAATTTTATGGAAGTTTGATATCCTAAATATTCTTTAGAATCAACATTTTAGGCAAAAATCACAAAATTTAGGATTTTTATTTGAATTTCTATGTTTAAAAATACACAAAAATTAGATTTTTGAGCTCCATTCTGTTTTTAGGGTTATTTTAGGTGTCCATGCCAAATTTGGTTTATTTCCAAGTTCATTTGCTTCATGTGTTAGTTTGTCTTTAAATTCAGAAGCGAAAATCGGGTTAAATTTGATATTTTATGATATTTTCGCCATTTTAGGGTTTTTATCATGTATATGAGCATGTAGAATCATATTAGGGTTAATTTCAATGTCATTTTCATTTCAGATTTTTCATTTTTGCAAAATTTACTTCAGAAAACCCTGGTTTCAAGGCCATAGTCTTGTTATCGGGGGTATTTTGGTCATTTTGACCTAAATTTCGAAATTTCAATTTCTAATTCTACAAAATTTCATGCATATCATCATATTTTATCATATTATGTTTGATTTATTTCATTTGATTTTCAAAATTCCAAAATTTACAAAAAAATCTTTCAAAAAACCCTGATTTCAAGGTCATCAGGGGTATTTTGGTCATTTTGACACCAATTTCGAATTTTCAAGTTTATTTTTGAAATCTATTCATTATTTATCATGTTTATATCAAAGGGGGTATGATGTTGGGTTTATATCTGAATAATATCCGATAATTTCCCATATTTTCGGATAAATTCAGAAAAACCTACATTTTTGTGCTAACCTTGTTTTCTAGTTTTGCAGGAACATTCAAGAAGAAGACTTAGCTTTTATTTTTTTTATTTCAATTAAATGTAACTTCAAATGTAATAATTTGGAATAAGAGTTACTTTTCTGCTTAGAATAGGGTTGCATTGCATATAGTTTAATTTATGCAAATTTCGATATTTGATGTATGATTCATGTGCATTTATTTCAAATCCACTATGGTTTACACGAATGGCACGTGCACAAGCTTTTATGGAGTTTATAAACTCGGTGGGATTCGTATTTATGGCCATAGTCAGAATACGAAGAAAACCAAGATTTATGATCTTCATATTAGCCACATTCAGCCTACACATTTAGGCTAACTTCAAAAATGCACTGCATTTTTCAAAACTTCAAAAGGATTTCTCAATTCCCCAATGAAATTCCCTTTTCAAATTCATATTCATTCATTCATATTATTCAAATTTCATTGTTTTCAAATTCATTTTCCAATTTTAATTTCAAAAAATTCAGTTTTCTCAAGAATTTCCAAGTCTTTCTCAGGATCTGATTTTCTCAAAATCCTAAGTTTTCAAATGACATTTCAAAGCATTTCCCAAGTTCAAATCAAGATTTTCCTATGCTTTAAAATTCTCAAATTTCAAAATCCCAAGTTTTCAGAAATCCATCTTCTCAGAATTCCCGTTTTCCTGAGAATTCATTTTCCTTTTCAGAAATCCTTTTCAAATGAATTTCTTGAGTTTCTCAGAATTCTCAAATCCATTTCCTCAGAAAAGCAATCTAAATCTCAAAATCGATTTTCCAAAGTACAAGTTTTCCTGAGTATTCATTTTCCAATGCAAATTTCTGATTTCCAATGAACTTCAAAGATTTTCCCAGGAATTCAATTTTCAAGTACTTTTCCAATCATTTTCCAAGCATATTTTCCAAAGCAAACATCATATTTTCTCAAACTTGCATTATTTTCAAAATTCCATAGCACAAGCCTGATTCTCTGTGCATTCTAGGAAAAATAGAGCATAATTTAGATATTTGAGTCAAGTTAAAGCACATAATTGGTCCTTGGTTCAATTACCCCTGGTAAAGGCGCCAGGAACGGTTGAACCTCGTACTGACAGGAAGATCCCATTCCACGGAATTTTCCCGCAAATTTTCAAAACGGAGGCGAGTAATTTTTAAAACCAATTTCAAAACTTTGGTCGAGTTTGACTCGCGAAATTCGTTTCTCTCTCGCGAGGGAGGGGAAAAATTTTGCGATGAAAACAGGTTTGACGACCGTGATGGGACCTGTCTTCGCCTGATCAATTATGTGCTTTAACTTAGTTATCAAAATTATGTTGTAAGACCCGCAATTTTTCAGATAACTCTGAATAAATTCCTGAGGCATTCTTCAGTGAAAAATAGCATTTTTACCGTAAAACGAATCGAACGGTTCCTACGACCCAGATATACTTAAGATATTCGTATCTTCACGAATATATGCTCAAACGCTCTGGAGATCATAACTTCCTCCCTGCTCAAAATCAAGAGATTCCTGCGAGCCAACTTTCTTAGTTGCATAAATACGAAGATAATGGCCTACTCAGAATTTTTCGGAAAAAATGCCGAAAACTCAACTTTTTGTGGGACCCACGAAAATGTTGGTGGGACCCACAGAAATATTCTTCAGAAAATATCCGGTGGGACCCACGAAAATATCTCATGGAAATATCTCAGATGGATAAGATCAAACAGTCAGATGGATAAGATCAAACAGTCAGATGGATAAGATCAAACAGTCAGATGGATAAGATCAAAGGGAATTTCTGAAAAAGCTATGGACTAAAATGGAAATTCTGAAACTTGGGGCTCAAGTTTCAGAATCTATAAATAGAGGAGCCCCCCTCCTTTGAAAAATCGTCTAGCCCTCTCTCTCTCCTCCTTTTCCAAACCTCCCCTACCTAGCCTAGCCCACCTGAGCCCACCTGACTTAGCCTGAGCCTGCCTGACCTGGTCCTAACCCACCTGACCTAGGTCTGAACCCACCTGACCTAGCTCAAACCCACTTGACTTGACTTGAACCTAGTTGGGTTGGAAGTCAAAGTCAAAGTCCCTTTTGGTCCAACTTTTGGTTTGGATTTCTGAACCCAGACTTAGCCTACTTGGGTTGAGTTCGAACCTGCTGAACCCAGTTGACTTGGACCGAACCCAGTTTGGTTCAAACCACTTAGGTTAAGCAGCTTGACCTGCTTTACCTCTTTCTCAACTAGGCCGACTTCATCTGACCTAGTGTGACCTCTTGACGGAAGGATCGAAGCTTGTTCAAAGCGTTGGATCATTCGGGAGACGTTTCTTCCGCAAATTGAAGTAAGTTCGCTTCATTAAACCATCTCTCTCAAGTATTTGATTGTTTGTATATAGCATATACTTTCTGAAGTAGTATCTTGCTTTAGTTCTTGGTTGAGCCCTCTAGGACACTTCGGTGTTCACGCGCTCGCCTCGTAACTATCGTCGGATATATATGTTCGAATACGCAGTATATGCGTTCTTCAAAATAGTATCTCACCCTAGTTCTTGGTTGAGCCCTCTAGGACACTTCAGTGTTCACTCGCTCGCTTCGTAACTATCGTTGGATACAGATCTAGGTGTATATCTGCTGATACTGCCGACGCGTCTTATATCGCACAGGCCATGTAATTTACCTTTGCCGTCGCGTCGTATGATGCCAAGGCTCCCTGCTTTCTGTACTTCCGATTACTGCACTTCCGATTATGCATTTACTTACGCCGTCGCGTCGAATGATGCCAAGGCTCCTGCTTTCTGCAATGTATTTACTTACGCCGTCGCGTCGAACGATGCCAAGGCTCCTGTTTTGTTATATATGTAGAATATTTCGTTCAGTTACACACCCTGAACAATAGTATATGCATTTCCTTTACGCCGCCGCTGTATAAAGCACAGGCTTCTGCTTATATTACATATATGGCGCGTAAGTGAGCGTTCAAACGGAGATCAACTCCAAAATCACCCATGCGATTCCCTTACCGCTCCTCGTACAAGATTCTGCTTGACGAATGAAGCCCCTATTGGAAAGGCTTCGCCTTTTGGCAAAATGCTCTTTACGTAAAGACTAAATCAATTACGTATGGCCTGGCTCTGGCCCAAGGTTCCTGCAACCTTGATGGATGCAAAGTATGCACAACGGTGCGCATCCATTTCCCGAGTTAAGCATAGCGATTTCCCACCAAAGAGGGGAGATGCCGCTGAAACGGATAAAAGAAACGCACGCTTTCTCCGTAAAAGAGAGGAAGTGCTGCTGAAATTCCTGAAGAAGCTAAGAATGGCTCAGAAAGAACGTAGCAGAAGTGCTACCCAGTTATGGAACGCCTTCTACGATGTAGAAGGGTTTGTCGCACCACTGCCAGTAGAGCAGAGAAGGTCTTGACAGAATGGTTGGCAGAAGAGCTGCCAAAACCAGTTAAGTGGCACAATGATGTCCTTTGTGGGAACGATGTCAGAATGACTCGTCTCCCTGACACCTGCAAGGGCATCATACTTGTAAGAGCCGTTGCGCCAAAGTAGTGGTAGCGCCTTGACAAGGTCCTGAGCTCGTTGCGTAAAAATACGCCGAGTAGCCGATCCGTAGAGATCGAGTCATGTGAATGCTCATTAAGAATTATCAGACAGCCAGACTCGTAAGGGCCGCTGAGCCGGAGTTGTTGTTTCCACCGAAAGAGGTGAAGTGCTCGTCAAGGCCGAAGTGCCGAGAGCAGAGTTAAGCATGCATATGAATAAAAACCTTTGTTCCACGGTGAAAGCCGTGTGGTTGATTGGGGTCGGGTACATACTTCTCAAAGGCTGCCCTATAGGCATGCAATGTTCGTCAAGTAATTGTAAGACCGGCAGGCCCCTTTCAGAATTTCTCACCGAGGAAGACGGTGATGGCGCAGCCTTGAGTGACATATATTTCACCCGAACCTGATAGAGTTCATTGATGGCCTTCGTCACTCAGAGGTATAGAGGTCGTGGTTATCCTTAAATATCTAAGGATTGAACCCAACTACTGCAGTAGCAGAATGCATTCGGATACCTAGTAAGGATCTCTTCCGGTATGCTGTACCGTCCTACTAGGGGGATGGGGTCAACAGGCCTCTGGGGTATCTAAAATACATAGAATAATCAACCCACAGATCGTCACGTTGTCGCCCAGATATGAGTCCCCTAAGCCCAGGGGAAGGTGCAATTATCGAAATAAAGCATTAGCTTAGGTACATCGCTACTTTGAATGTATGAGTGGATGACGTTGTTGAGTCAGTCCTGCATAACCTTTGTGAAGGTGTCATGGTCGGTATACTACTGGACCGATTGGGAAAGAACCCCATTGATATCCGTACGACTAAGTGAAGCTCGGAGAGCTGTCCTTAGATTCGTAGGATACAGATGTGCCAAGCATAAAGGCTTGAGCTAGACATCCATTCGTGACTCTGAGGAAGTCAAGGCTAAGTCGTAGAGACTTAAGAGGTTATTCTAACTCACAGCCTTGAAGAGGCTTATGCGAAGTCATGACGACTTGCGTAGATGTTCAACTCATAGCCCTGATGAGGCTTTTGCGATATACGCTAAGTCATGGAGGCTTGAGCGTCGTATTACGAACTGCGACCCTGAGTGGTCTATGCATTTACTTGAGTTGAATAGATAGGTGTTTGCCTACTTACCAGACCATCAGTGGTTCTGACCCCGTTTAATGGGGATTTCAGGTGTTGAACCTGCGTAGCGATATGCGGAGCAAGGCGGCATCAAGTTCCAGGGTTTCTCTAGACAGAGTTGTACTGCTTCCTTTTTATTGAACCTTCACTGCTTTTCTAAGCAGTAGTGTTGTAATAAACATGTGCTTTCGATAAAATGGAACACTTTGGTGGTCAATGAGTTGTTTGGCCACATACCTACAATGTGCTCGGAGTTTTCTAAAACCGACGACTCATTGTCGTCTTATTCCGTTGCTAAAAGCTTTTCTAAGTTCCGCTGCAAAGAAAAAAAAAAGAAACTATGAAAATTTTAACTTAGCTTTATTTTGGAAATCCGGGGCGTTACAGAATTGGTATCAAAGCATGAGTCTGAGAAACCTGATTCACCTAGACATCTAACCTAGGTAGGACACTGACTAATCCTAGTCTAACCCTGACTTTTACAAATGTGGCGCCACCTTGAGTGGGCCCCACTTGAATTTTCAAAAACGATTTTAAAACTTGAAAATGAGAGTTTTTTCAAAGGATAATCAAAAGTCGACTTTGAGATTGAAAGTTTTGAAATAGCACAGAGTTCTGACTGGGTCAGAACTCCTCCAGATATGATGCCAACTGAGTGGGCCCCACAATCAAAGTTTTAAAAAGTTGAAATAAAGACTGAAAATATCTTTGAAAAAGGGGTTAAAATCAACACATGGAATTTAATGGTTTGAAAATAGAGTTCTAATCGAACTGGAACTCCGGGCTAAAGTCCTGAATTTTTAGGACTCTGAGGTTTTATAATTTTAAAAGCCAAATAAAGATGTTTTTGAAAGATTTTATCAGAAATGGTAAAATAAGTCAGAAAACGCAGTCAGGGTTAGAATCCTAACTCAATCAGAACTCTAAAATAGAGTCCTGAATTAACTAGACCCTGCAAAATGACCTAATTTTTGAAAACAAATAAAAAAGAATAAAAATGGAAGTAAAAACAGACTCTAAAACAGACTCCAGACTGGATTAGGACTGTGGGATAGAGTCCTGATCGGATTGAAACTCTAGATTTTTTTGGTATTTTTTTGAAAAACAGATGAAAGAACTTGTGAAAACAATAACAAATATTGAAATAAAACAGAGTTTTGATTCAACTGAGACTCTGAGGACAGAGTCCTAACTGAACTAGGACTCTCAGATTTTTGGATTTTCTGAGAAAACAAATGACAGAACTTTGAGAAACAGTTAAAACAGGATAATACTGAAGTTTTGGTTCAGAGTCCTGATCTGATTAGGACTCTGAGAAAGAGTCCTGATTTGATCAGAACTCTAAAAAATTTTGGTTTTCTGACAAGCAAATGATGAAATTTAAACAAAGCTTTTGAAAATCAGTGAAAATGAAGTGCGAAAACACACTTTGGATAGAGTCCTGATTCGATCAGGACTCTGGGGCAGAGTCCTGATTCTATCAGGACTCTGGGGCAGAGTCCTGATTCTATCAGGACTCTAGGATAAAATCCCAGAATTTTGAAATTCTTTGATAAAGGTGTAATAGTTTTGATTGATGGAAAGATTTTTGAAAGATTCTCTTAAAATTGAAATCAGGATCAGAGTCCTGATCCAACTAGGACTCTCTAAACAGAGTCCTGTTTTGACTGAAACTCTGAGTTTTTGACTCATTTTGAAAGATTTGGTTGAAAACATGTAAAAATAGTGACAAAAGACAGAGTCCTAATCCGACTGAAACTCTGAAAAAGAGTATTAATCCGATTGAGATTCTTGAAGAAGAGTCCTGATCTAACTAGGACTCTGGGATTTTAGCCAAAACAAAAGATTTTAAAAGGTTTTCTCCAAAACAGGTAGTAAAAAGTAGAGTTCTGATCCGACTAGACTCTGGAAAAAGAGTCCTGATCTAAATAGGACTCTAAGATTTTGGCAAAAATAGAGGAAATGGACAAGGGATATGACCATAACTGATTTAAAATCAAAATGGAGTTTTGAAAATATTTTAAAAGGATAAAAACAGATGAAAATGCAGAGTCCTGATCCAACTAGGACTCTAAATTTTTTGAGAAATTTGATAAACGAAGGAATCCAGAAGCGACACCACCTAAATGGGTCTCTTTTAAGAATTGAAACCAGTTGAAAATTGAGTTTAAAATGAATCCAGATTGTTTTCTGAGAAAAACACTTCAAAATACAAGGTTCTGGGGGTTGGCAAATGATAGAATGTTGATTAAAAACCCAGGTTTTAAAATTGATTTTGAAAGAAAAGTTTTAAAACTTGAATCTGGATTAAATATTTTGAAAACAGGAGTGCTGGATCTCGAAAATGAGATGTAATGACATGCAATGCTATACAACGAAATGGTATGCTGAATGCATGCAATGACCTGTAGTGACACATGAAATATAAGTACTGGATGAAGGTGAAAATTTGGGGTGTTTACAGATGCCCCTCTTTGCTACTAAGCCGGTGTAAGGCCGAGCTTAGTGGCAAAGAAAACACACCAAATTTGGGCTATAAAAATGCCCCAGTTAGAAAAATCTGGCTGGGTGTTAAGAAATTAGCCGTGATGAAAATGGTAGATATGAAATGGAGAATAAAGAAGAAAAAATTTACTTCAAAAGAAGTGAGATTCAGGTTTTGCCCTTAACCTGGATGGGACGGGAAATACCTCATGTAGAAACGAAGCTCAGGTTTGACCCTTTCACCTGATCGGGTGGAAATGAATACCTCATCAAATGAGGCTCAGATTTGTACCCTTAACCTGATCGGGCAGAAATGAACGGAATCCTCGAAAGAAGAGACCGTGATGGAACCTTCGGATTTTGCACAATAAATCCGATAGGGGTTTTGCAAAAGGATGAAATTGGGGTCCCTAAAGCTTGAAAAGGGGTTTGATTTTGGGCGCCTCATTGCTGAGACTAAATAACTTTTGAAATTGATGACCTTTTGCGAGAAAATTATTGGCGGCTTAACCTCAAGCCGAAATTGGACTGTCTATGGTAGGACAGTGGGGACACAGAGAAGTGTGCAAATCTGAGAGCCCAGGCGCTCAGATTATACCAAGAAAGGGAAGGAATCTTGAAAAATCCCGTTATCAAGTCCTAAAAGGGATAACAACTGATGTCAGGATGCGTCAAAGATGAACCTCAAGCTCTCGCTTCACGTCAGGATGGCTAGAAAATATTGTCAAAATGTTGAAAATTATTGTTGATTCCAAATAATTGAAAATGATACACATTGTTTTGAAGATATTCCCTCTTTTCTACTTGAAGTATTACCTCCGACTGGGCTTAAACCCCGTAGAATCAAGATTCGAATTCAAATTGCTTGCAATTGACTTTCTTTCAAGGAAACTATCAATTTCCTCGATATGAGCAGGAAAGAGAGTATTCTTGATATTGTGAAAGCAAATAGTGAAAGAATATAGATAATAGAATTTCACAAATTAAAGAAGATTCTTGGTAGATTTGGCAGTTTGATATCCTGGGATTCTTTTCTCATGATGATCTTTCTGCCCACTTTTTCTTTTTTTTTTATTGGCAGAATTAGAGTTCTTTTGGGGTTTTTTGGGGATTACATCATCCTTCATTTTGGAGATGTCCTGACTTTTCTCTCTTCTTTTTTTTTGGAAGGGTACGTCACAAACTCCTTCATCTAAGAGATGTTCAGATCCTTCTTTTCACTCAGGGATTATGTTGACGGTTATTGGCTCATGGGTTGGTGTAAACACCCCAAATTTTCCTCACTCATTCTCAAACAATCCTCCTCGTGCAGTGCCAACCCTGTTAGGTCAGTGTAGGAGTCAAACCCCGAGTCAGTTTCAGAAAATCACCATTTTACCCATTTTCATTAGGAAAATTACCATTTTACCCCTAGGTCATCCCGGACCCCAGTCAGTCGGAGTCAACCAAGCTCATTGGTCAGTTCAAGACAGTTAGAATATTAGTCATCTCAAGCTCATCTGAGCTCATAATGAATAAACCATTTTTATTTCTGACCATTCCTGCCAAAATGGGATCATTTCTTCAGAAATGAGCTCATTTCTCACTCAAATCAAAGCCAATTGTCTCTGAGTCAGTCATTTACAGTCAGTCATATTCCCCAAAGTCTAACTTGAGCTCACCAGAAGTTCAAGCGCTCCAGTTTCAGTTCAAAACCATTTCTAAGTGTTCAGGAGCCCATTTTAATCCATTTCAGCTCTTTCAGCTGAAATTGAGCCGAGTTCAGTCAGTTGAGCTAGTGTTTGAGCCTTGATTTTAGTTCATCTCAGTATTACTGACCTTTGTTTTAGCTCAAATCCAGTTTAGGTTCGTAATTCACTTCGCTCCAGTGACCATTCCGTATCATTTCTTTAAAAATGGCAGCTTTTCTTGAAAATTCAGCCGGAAAGGTCAGTTGAGTCAGTATCATTGTCAGTTCATTTGAGTTCTAAAACTCTAAAACCCAGCTCAATCCAGTTCATTTCAGTTTAATCCAGCTCAAACCCTAATTTCCAGTGTCACTCTAGCTTGGCAGAGCTCGAAAATCATTTCTTTAACCATTTTTGCAAATTTTGTCAATTTTAACACTTTTTGAATTAGTACGAGTGTCAATCGGGATCTAACATCCAAAATTCTTCATTCAGGGTTAGCATTTCGCATAGCATTTCATGTCATTTCTCATCATTTCATATCATTTCATAATATTTCATCACATTTCATTCCATTTTCGAAGTCCAGAACTCCAGTTTTATAAATTTCAATCCAGATTGAGTTTTAAAAATTTTCAGAAATCAATTTCAAACCCCGGGTTTCCAAAATTGACATTTTTACCCCCGGGAGTCTAAATTTGGAAATATTTTCTCAAGAAAAATAATCTGGATTTCTTTCAAAATCAAATTTTCAAATTCTACACTGGATTTGCTTCGCAACGAGCTATTAAACTTCAAAATCCGAGCTCGTTTCAAAAACTGCCAAAAATAGCTCGTTTCGTTTTGAAAATATTTTCTCGAGAAAAACAATCTGGATTTCTTTCAAAATTAAATTTTAAAATTCTACACTGGATTTTCTTCGCAACGGGGTATTGAACTTCAAAATCCAAGCTCGTTTCAAAAACTGCCAAAAATAGCTCGTTTCGTCTGGAATTTTTTTTAAAAGACTATTTTACCCATTTAATCGTCAAAATGAATTTCAAAAGTGGAATTTGGACCCGCTCTAAGATGGCCCATCCATTTGCATTTTCTTGTTTTAATTTATAAGAAATTTTTTTTTATCTTTTTCTTTATTTTTTTTGGTTTGTTTTATTTCATTTATTTTAATTTATTTTAATTATTTTATTCTTCCTAAGGTGGGACCCACAAGAGGGTCACCCAAACCTCCAGCCCATTTCCTTTCTTTCTTCCTCCATTTTCTTTTTTTATATTTTTTTTATTTTTATTTTCTTTTCTTTTCTTCTTTATTTCTTTTCTTTCTTCTTTATTTCTTTTCTTTCTTTTTTTTTTTCTTTTTCTTTCTTTCTTTCCTCCTTTCTTTCCTCTCCCTCCATTCACGTATAGTCTTTCCAGCCCCTCCTTCTTCTTCTTTCCCTCTCCTTTCTTCCCCTTTCTTTCATTTTCCTTCTTCCCCTCTTCTTTCCTTTTCCTTCCCTTCCTTCTTTCCCCTTTCTTCCTTATTCCCCTTTGGATTTCCCCCAAAAGCAATGGCTGCAGCCATTCACGTATATTGGAGGAATTCAATCTCACGCCTCTCTCTCTCTCCCTTTACCTCTATTCTTCCCTCCTTGGCTGCTCCAGCCACAGCACCCTTTCTCCTTCCTCACAGCCTTCTTTGGTGGCAGCAAGAGCCCATCCAGCCAGCAGCATAGAATCACCACCACAGCCCACCATGCTGCATCTTCAGCCAGCTCCACCACAGCAACTCTCCTCTTGGCTGCAACTTCCAGCCATTGATTCCACCGCCAAGCTCCGCCTCCACCCTCCTTCAACCCATTGATCCCGCAAAGCATCATCAAACACCACCTTGGCCCAGCCACCTTAAGACCCATCTTCCTTCCATTCTCCAAGAGGATTCACACTCAGCCATTAGCCCTCTCTCATTAAGCTGATTTGATGATTAAAAACTTAAGACTTGATTTTTATCAAGCCCTAAGTCATTTACACAAGAGCATTCACGTAGCCACTGCTACTTTAGCCAAGACAGCCACAGCAAGGTCCAGCCCAACAATCTCCAAGGTGACGGCTGGCAGCAGCTCATTAGCACCCACTTTGATGCCTTCCTTCAGACGGCCTTCCATTGCAACTATCATTGCTCCCGGTGTATACAAACCTTCCCAGGCTCTTTCCCCTTCGGTTAATCCCAGCAAACACCAAGGAAACCCCCTCTAGCCTTTGCTTCAACCGATCCAAGGTAACAACCTATTCTTTGCTTACACTCTACATAATTTTTATCAATGCATGTTGAGTAGGTTTGATCATTGTCTATTGAGATGAGGGATTTAGCATAAAGTTCATTCAAAACTCAGATTTGAGATCATACGTTTCTAAGTTTAAATCATAGAAAATAGCAGATGTTTTTGTTTCATATGTGTAGGCTATATGAACGAGGTGATTAATCCAATTCGATGGGTTAAGTCTCCCCTTTCAAACAGCCAAAATCAATGAAGTGCTTCATGCCTCCCTAATATTTATTTTTTATTTTTATTTTTATTTTTATTTTTTTATATTTAACGTTGCATTTAGTTTTATTTCTTAGTTTAATAGTTGTTTAGTTTAATTCTATTAATAGTTGATACTTAGTTCATAGGTTTTAGACTCATATGCATAGTTCAGTCGATATTTCATGCATGAATTTTTGTCCAAAAATTCTAGAAATTTTATGTTGGTTTCACATGTTTATTATTGTTTTCCTGCCAAAAATTTGGCTAAATTTCGGTTTCGAAACCCTCTCAAACAAATTAAATCCCAAACTGGGATTTCACATTTTCCAAAACTTCAATTTCAGTTTTAGCAGACAAGAACCTCCAAAATAATCACTGTGTGAAATCCGAATCATTATCCAAAAATCACAGTGGATTCATAATTGAATTTACTAATGATCTGGAAATTTTGAGGTTTTTCTAATTAGTTTTGACCTCTGTAAAAAATCAGATTTTCCAGACTTCTGGGAAAATATTGATTTTCCTTTGTCAGGGTATAGACAGACCCTAATGCACCAAGTCCACCCAATCCATAGCCCGTCTGCAAAAACTTTCAACACTAAAGTTGTTCCTAACATGTTTTCCTGTCATTTCCCAAACTTTGGAGATTTTTGGAACTGTTTTACTATTTTTCCCAAAATTTTATTTTCTGTCTGACAGATTTCAATATCCAGAAATCTCAGAGATTTAGGTCTCTGATAACAGTATGTCCTTTTCCAAACCGTAACCCAAATCCCAATGGTGTCAAATAATCAAACTTTCCCCTGTTTGTCAAGGATATTTAACCACAATTTCAGCCTTTTTCCCATCTGTCTGCTATTTTTTCCATGTTTTCTACCGAAACCTGTTTGTTTCCCCTAAATCCTAGAGTCGCCGGATTCCGATCCGACTTGCCGGAGTGGCACAGCTCCGACCATAGGTCAAAACCAGAAAGTGTAAAAGGTCAAAATCCTTGCCTTACTGTCCTCTGTCACCTCATAAAATTTGGGAAAATTTTATGGAAGTTTGATATCCTAAATATTCTTTAGAATCAACATTTTAGGCAAAAATCACAAAATTTAGGATTTTTATTTGAATTTCTATGTTTAAAAATACACAAAAATTAGATTTTTGAGCTCCATTCTGTTTTTAGGGTTATTTTAGGTGTCCATGCCAAATTTGGTTTATTTCCAAGTTCATTTGCTTCATGTGTTAGTTTGTCTTTAAATTCAGAAGCGAAAATCGGGTTAAATTTGATATTTTATGATATTTTCGCCATTTTAGGGTTTTTATCATGTATATGAGCATGTAGAATCATATTAGGGTTAATTTCAATGTCATTTTCATTTCAGATTTTTCATTTTTGCAAAATTTACTTCAGAAAACCCTGGTTTCAAGGCCATAGTCTTGTTATCGGGGGTATTTTGGTCATTTTGACCTAAATTTCGAAATTTCAATTTCTAATTCTACAAAATTTCATGCATATCATCATATTTTATCATATTATGTTTGATTTATTTCATTTGATTTTCAAAATTCCAAAATTTACAAAAAAATCTTTCAAAAAACCCTGATTTCAAGGTCATCAGGGGTATTTTGGTTATTTTGACACCAATTTCGAATTTTCAAGTTTATTTTTGAAATCTATTCATTATTTATCATGTTTATATCAAAGGGGGTATGATGTTGGGTTTATATCTGAATAATATCCGATAATTTCCCATATTTTCGGATAAATTCAGAAAAACCTACATTTTTGTGCTAACCTTGTTTTCTAGTTTTGCAGGAACATTCAAGAAGAAGACTTAGCTTTTATTTTTTTTATTTCAATTAAATGTAACTTCAAATGTAATAATTTGGAATAAGAGTTACTTTTCTGCTTAGAATAGGGTTGCATTGCATATAGTTTAATTTATGCAAATTTCGATATTTGATGTATGATTCATGTGCATTTATTTCAAATCCACTATGGTTTACACGAATGGCACGTGCACAAGCTTTTATGGAGTTTATAAACTCGGTGGGATTCGTATTTATGGCCATAGTCAGAATACGAAGAAAACCAAGATTTATGATCTTCATATTAGCCACATTCAGCCTACACATTTAGGCTAACTTCAAAAATGCACTGCATTTTTCAAAACTTCAAAAGGATTTCTCAATTCCCCAATGAAATTCCCTTTTCAAATTCATATTCATTCATTCATATTATTCAAATTTCATTGTTTTCAAATTCATTTTCCAATTTTAATTTCAAAAAATTCAGTTTTCTCAAGAATTTCCAAGTCTTTCTCAGGATCTGATTTTCTCAAAATCCTAAGTTTTCAAATGACATTTCAAAGCATTTCCCAAGTTCAAATCAAGATTTTCCTATGCTTTAAAATTCTCAAATTTCAAAATCCCAAGTTTTCAGAAATCCATCTTCTCAGAATTCCCGTTTTCCTGAGAATTCATTTTCCTTTTCAGAAATCCTTTTCAAATGAATTTCTTGAGTTTCTCAGAATTCTCAAATCCATTTCCTCAGAAAAGCAATCTAAATCTCAAAATCGATTTTCCAAAGTACAAGTTTTCCTGAGTATTCATTTTCCAATGCAAATTTCTGATTTCCAATGAACTTCAAAGATTTTCCCAGGAATTCAATTTTCAAGTACTTTTCCAATCATTTTCCAAGCATATTTTCCAAAGCAAACATCATATTTTCTCAAACTTGCATTATTTTCAAAATTCCATAGCACAAGCCTGATTCTCTGTGCATTCTAGGAAAAATAGAGCATAATTTAGATATTTGAGTCAAGTTAAAGCACATAATTGGTCCTTGGTTCAATTACCCCTGGTAAAGGCGCCAGGAACGGTTGAACCTCGTACTGACAGGAAGATCCCATTCCACGGAATTTTCCCGCAAATTTTCAAAACGGAGGCGAGTAATTTTTAAAACCAATTTCAAAACTTTGGTCGAGTTTGACTCGCGAAATTCGTTTCTCTCTCGCGAGGGAGGGGAAAAATTTTGCGATGAAAACAGGTTTGACGACCGTGATGGGACCTGTCTTCGCCTGATCAATTATGTGCTTTAACTTAGTTATCAAAATTATGTTGTAAGACCCGCAATTTTTCAGATAACTCTGAATAAATTCCTGAGGCATTCTTCAGTGAAAAATAGCATTTTTACCGTAAAACGAATCGAACGGTTCCTACGACCCAGATATACTTAAGATATTCGTATCTTCACGAATATATGCTCAAACGCTCTGGAGATCATAACTTCCTCCCTGCTCAAAATCAAGAGATTCCTGCGAGCCAACTTTCTTAGTTGCATAAATACGAAGATAATGGCCTACTCAGAATTTTTCGGAAAAAATGCCGAAAACTCAACTTTTTGTGGGACCCACGAAAATGTTGGTGGGACCCACAGAAATATTCTTCAGAAAATATCCGGTGGGACCCACGAAAATATCTCATGGAAATATCTCAGATGGATAAGATCAAACAGTCAGATGGATAAGATCAAACAGTCAGATGGATAAGATCAAACAGTCAGATGGATAAGATCAAAGGGAATTTCTGAAAAAGCTATGGACTAAAATGGAAATTCTGAAACTTGGGGCTCAAGTTTCAGAATCTATAAATAGAGGAGCCCCCCTCCTTTGAAAAATCGTCTAGCCCTCTCTCTCTCCTCCTTTTCCAAACCTCCCCTACCTAGCCTAGCCCACCTGAGCCCACCTGACTTAGCCTGAGCCTGCCTGACCTGGTCCTAACCCACCTGACCTAGGTCTGAACCCACCTGACCTAGCTCAAACCCACTTGACTTGACTTGAACCTAGTTGGGTTGGAAGTCAAAGTCAAAGTCCCTTTTGGTCCAACTTTTGGTTTGGATTTCTGAACCCAGACTTAGCCTACTTGGGTTGAGTTCGAACCTGCTGAACCCAGTTGACTTGGAACGAACCCAGTTTGGTTCAAACCACTTAGGTTAAGCAACTTGACCTGCTTTACCTCTTTCTCAACTAGGCCGACTTCATCTGACCTAGTGTGACCTCTTGACGGAAGGATCGAAGCTTGTTCAAAGCGTTGGATCATTCGGGAGACGTTTCTTCCGCAAATTGAAGTAAGTTCGCTTCATTAAACCATCTCTCTCAAGTATTTGATTGTTTGTATATAGCATATACTTTCTGAAGTAGTATCTTGCTTTAGTTCTTGGTTGAGCCCTCTAGGACACTTCGGTGTTCACGCGCTCGCCTCGTAACTATCGTCGGATATATATGTTCGAATACGCAGTATATGCGTTCTTCAAAATAGTATCTCACCCTAGTTCTTGGTTGAGCCCTCTAGGACACTTCAGTGTTCACTCGCTCGCTTCGTAACTATCGTTGGATACAGATCTAGGTGTATATCTGCTGATACTGCCGACGCGTCTTATATCGCACAGGCCATGTAATTTACCTTTGCCGTCGCGTCGTATGATGCCAAGGCTCCCTGCTTTCTGTACTTCCGATTACTGCACTTCCGATTATGCATTTACTTACGCCGTCGCGTCGAATGATGCCAAGGCTCCTGCTTTCTGCAATGTATTTACTTACGCCGTCGCGTCGAACGATGCCAAGGCTCCTGTTTTGTTATATATGTAGAATATTTCGTTCAGTTACACACCCTGAACAATAGTATATGCATTTCCTTTACGCCGCCGCTGTATAAAGCACAGGCTTCTGCTTATATTACATATATGGCGCGTAAGTGAGCGTTCAAACGGAGATCAACTCCAAAATCACCCATGCGATTCCCTTACCGCTCCTCGTACAAGATTCTGCTTGACGAATGAAGCCCCTATTGGAAAGGCTTCGCCTTTTGGCAAAATGCTCTTTACGTAAAGACTAAATCAATTACGTATGGCCTGGCTCTGGCCCAAGGTTCCTGCAACCTTGATGGATGCAAAGTATGCACAACGGTGCGCATCCATTTCCCGAGTTAAGCATAGCGATTTCCCACCAAAGAGGGGAGATGCCGCTGAAACGGATAAAAGAAACGCACGCTTTCTCCGTAAAAGAGAGGAAGTGCTGCTGAAATTCCTGAAGAAGCTAAGAATGGCTCAGAAAGAACGTAGCAGAAGTGCTACCCAGTTATGGAACGCCTTCTACGATGTAGAAGGGTTTGTCGCACCACTGCCAGTAGAGCAGAGAAGGTCTTGACAGAATGGTTGGCAGAAGAGCTGCCAAAACCAGTTAAGTGGCACAATGATGTCCTTTGTGGGAACGATGTCAGAATGACTCGTCTCCCTGACACCTGCAAGGGCATCATACTTGTAAGAGCCGTTGCGCCAAAGTAGTTGTAGCGCCTTGACAAGGTCCTGAGCTCGTTGCGTAAAAATACGCCGAGTAGCCGATCCGTAGAGATCGAGTCATGTGAATGCTCATTAAGAATTATCAGACAGCCAGACTCGTAAGGGCCGCTGAGCCGGAGTTGTTGTTTCCACCGAAAGAGGTGAAGTGCTCGTCAAGGCCGAAGTGCCGAGAGCAGAGTTAAGCATGCATATGAATAAAAACCTTTGTTCCACGGTGAAAGCCGTGTGGTTGATTGGGGTCGGGTACATACTTCTCAAAGGCTGCCCTATAGGCATGCAATGTTCGTCAAGTAATTGTAAGACCGGCAGGCCCCTTTCAGAATTTCTCACCGAGGAAGACGGTGATGGCGCAGCCTTGAGTGACATATATTTCACCCGAACCTGATAGAGTTCATTGATGGCCTTCGTCACTCAGAGGTATAGAGGTCGTGGTTATCCTTAAATATCTAAGGATTGAACCCAACTACTGCAGTAGCAGAATGCATTCGGATACCTAGTAAGGATCTCTTCCGGTATGCTGTACCGTCCTACTAGGGGGATGGGGTCAACAGGCCTCTGGGGTATCTAAAATACATAGAATAATCAACCCACAGATCGTCACGTTGTCGCCCAGATATGAGTCCCCTAAGCCCAGGGGAAGGTGCAATTATCGAAATAAAGCATTAGCTTAGGTACATCGCTACTTTGAATGTATGAGTGGATGACGTTGTTGAGTCAGTCCTGCATAACCTTTGTGAAGGTGTCATGGTCGGTATACTACTGGACCGATTGGGAAAGAACCCCATTGATATCCGTACGACTAAGTGAAGCTCGGAGAGCTGTCCTTAGATTCGTAGGATACAGATGTGCCAAGCATAAAGGCTTGAGCTAGACATCCATTCGTGACTCTGAGGAAGTCAAGGCTAAGTCGTAGAGACTTAAGAGGTTATTCTAACTCACAGCCTTGAAGAGGCTTATGCGAAGTCATGACGACTTGCGTAGATGTTCAACTCATAGCCCTGATGAGGCTTTTGCGATATACGCTAAGTCATGGAGGCTTGAGCGTCGTATTACGAACTGCGACCCTGAGTGGTCTATGCATTTACTTGAGTTGAATAGATAGGTGTTTGCCTACTTACCAGACCATCAGTGGTTCTGACCCCGTTTAATGGGGATTTCAGGTGTTGAACCTGCGTAGCGATATGCGGAGCAAGGCGGCATCAAGTTCCAGGGTTTCTCTAGACAGAGTTGTACTGCTTCCTTTTTATTGAACCTTCACTGCTTTTCTAAGCAGTAGTGTTGTAATAAACATGTGCTTTCGATAAAATGGAACACTTTGGTGGTCAATGAGTTGCTTGGCCACATACCTACAATGTGCTCGGAGTTTTCTAAAACCGACGACTCATTGTCGTCTTATTCCGTTGCTAAAAGCTTTTCTAAGTTCCGCTGCAAAGAAAAAAAAAAGAAACTATGAAAATTTTAACTTAGCTTTATTTTGGAAATCCGGGGCGTTACAGAATTGGTATCAAAGCATGAGTCTGAGAAACCTGATTCACCTAGACATCTAACCTAGGTAGGACACTGACTAATCCTAGTCTAACCCTGACTTTTACAAATGTGGCGCCACCTTGAGTGGGCCCCACTTGAATTTTCAAAAACGATTTTAAAACTTGAAAATGAGAGTTTTTTCAAAGGATAATCAAAAGTCGACTTTGAGATTGAAAGTTTTGAAATAGCACAGAGTTCTGACTGGGTCAGAACTCCTCCAGATATGATGCCAACTGAGTGGGCCCCACAATCAAAGTTTTAAAAAGTTGAAATAAAGACTGAAAATATCTTTGAAAAAGGGGTTAAAATCAACACATGGAATTTAATGGTTTGAAAATAGAGTTCTAATCGAACTGGAACTCCGGGCTAAAGTCCTGAATTTTTAGGACTCTGAGGTTTTATAATTTTAAAAGCCAAATAAAGATGTTTTTGAAAGATTTTATCAGAAATGGTAAAATAAGTCAGAAAACGCAGTCAGGGTTAGAATCCTAACTCAATCAGAACTCTAAAATAGAGTCCTGAATTAACTAGACCCTGCAAAATGACCTAATTTTTGAAAACAAATAAAAAAGAATAAAAATGGAAGTAAAAACAGACTCTAAAACAGACTCCAGACTGGATTAGGACTGTGGGATAGAGTCCTGATCGGATTGAAACTCTAGATTTTTTTGGTATTTTTTTGAAAAACAGATGAAAGAACTTGTGAAAACAATAACAAATATTGAAATAAAACAGAGTTTTGATTCAACTGAGACTCTGAGGACAGAGTCCTAACTGAACTAGGACTCTCAGATTTTTGGATTTTCTGAGAAAACAAATGACAGAACTTTGAGAAACAGTTAAAACAGGATAATACTGAAGTTTTGGTTCAGAGTCCTGATCTGATTAGGACTCTGAGAAAGAGTCCTGATTTGATCAGAACTCTAAAAAATTTTGGTTTTCTGACAAGCAAATGATGAAATTTAAACAAAGCTTTTGAAAATCAGTGAAAATGAAGTGCGAAAACACACTTTGGATAGAGTCCTGATTCGATCAGGACTCTGGGGCAGAGTCCTGATTCTATCAGGACTCTGGGGCAGAGTCCTGATTCTATCAGGACTCTAGGATAAAATCCCAGAATTTTGAAATTCTTTGATAAAGGTGTAATAGTTTTGATTGATGGAAAGATTTTTGAAAGATTCTCTTAAAATTGAAATCAGGATCAGAGTCCTGATCCAACTAGGACTCTCTAAACAGAGTCCTGTTTTGACTGAAACTCTGAGTTTTTGACTCATTTTGAAAGATTTGGTTGAAAACATGTAAAAATAGTGACAAAAGACAGAGTCCTAATCCGACTGAAACTCTGAAAAAGAGTATTAATCCGATTGAGATTCTTGAAGAAGAGTCCTGATCTAACTAGGACTCTGGGATTTTAGCCAAAACAAAAGATTTTAAAAGGTTTTCTCCAAAACAGGTAGTAAAAAGTAGAGTTCTGATCCGACTAGACTCTGGAAAGAGTCCTGATCTAAATAGGACTCTAAGATTTTGGCAAAAATAGAGGAAATGGACAAGGGATATGACCATAACTAGTTTAAAATCAAAATGGAGTTTTGAAAATATTTTAAAAGGATAAAAACAGATGAAAATGCAGAGTCCTGATCCAACTAGGACTCTAAATTTTTTGAGAAATTTGATAAACGAAGGAATCCAGAAGCGACACCACCTAAATGGGTCTCTTTTAAGAATTGAAACCAGTTGAAAATTGAGTTTAAAATGAATCCAGATTGTTTTCTGAGAAAAACACTTCAAAATACAAGGTTCTGGGGGTTGGCAAATGATAGAATGTTGATTAAAAACCCAGGTTTTAAAATTGATTTTGAAAGAAAAGTTTTAAAACTTGAATCTGGATTAAATATTTTGAAAACAGGAGTGCTGGATCTCGAAAATGAGATGTAATGACATGCAATGCTATACAACGAAATGGTATGCTGAATGCATGCAATGACCTGTAGTGACACATGAAATATAAGTACTGGATGAAGGTGAAAATTTGGGGTGTTTACAGATGCCCCTCTTTGCTACTAAGCCGGTGTAAGGCCGAGCTTAGTGGCAAAGAAAACACACCAAATTTGGGCTATAAAAATGCCCCAGTTAGAAAAATCTGGCTGGGTGTTAAGAAATTAGCCGTGATGAAAATGGTAGATATGAAATGGAGAATAAAGAAGAAAAAATTTACTTCAAAAGAAGTGAGATTCAGGTTTTGCCCTTAACCTGGATGGGACGGGAAATACCTCATGTAGAAACGAAGCTCAGGTTTGACCCTTTCACCTGATCGGGTGGAAATGAATACCTCATCAAATGAGGCTCAGATTTGTACCCTTAACCTGATCGGGCAGAAATGAACGGAATCCTCGAAAGAAGAGACCGTGATGGAACCTTCGGATTTTGCACAATAAATCCGATAGGGGTTTTGCAAAAGGATGAAATTGGGGTCCCTAAAGCTTGAAAAGGGGTTTGATTTTGGGCGCCTCATTGCTGAGACTAAATAACTTTTGAAATTGATGACCTTTTGCGAGAAAATTATTGGCGGCTTAACCTCAAGCCGAAATTGGACTGTCTATGGTAGGACAGTGGGGACACAGAGAAGTGTGCAAATCTGAGAGCCCAGGCGCTCAGATTATACCAAGAAAGGGAAGGAATCTTGAAAAATCCCGTTATCAAGTCCTAAAAGGGATAACAACTGATGTCAGGATGCGTCAAAGATGAACCTCAAGCTCTCGCTTCACGTCAGGATGGCTAGAAAATATTGTCAAAATGTTGAAAATTATTGTTGATTCCAAATAATTGAAAATGATACACATTGTTTTGAAGATATTCCCTCTTTTCTACTTGAAGTATTACCTCCGACTGGGCTTAAACCCCGTAGAATCAAGATTCGAATTCAAATTGCTTGCAATTGACTTTCTTTCAAGGAAACTATCAATTTCCTCGATATGAGCAGGAAAGAGAGTATTCTTGATATTGTGAAAGCAAATAGTGAAAGAATATAGATAATAGAATTTCACAAATTAAAGAAGATTCTTGGTAGATTTGGCAGTTTGATATCCTGGGATTCTTTTCTCATGATGATCTTTCTGCCCACTTTTTCTTTTTTTTTTATTGGCAGAATTAGAGTTCTTTTGGGGTTTTTTGGGGATTACATCATCCTTCATTTTGGAGATGTCCTGACTTTTCTCTCTTCTTTTTTTTTGGAAGGGTACGTCACAAACTCCTTCATCTAAGAGATGTTCAGATCCTTCTTTTCACTCAGGGATTATGTTGACGGTTATTGGCTCATGGGTTGGTGTAAACACCCCAAATTTTCCTCACTCATTCTCAAACAATCCTCCTCGTGCAGTGCCAACCCTGTTAGGTCAGTGTAGGAGTCAAACCCCGAGTCAGTTTCAGAAAATCACCATTTTACCCATTTTCATTAGGAAAATTACCATTTTACCCCTAGGTCATCCCGGACCCCAGTCAGTCGGAGTCAACCAAGCTCATTGGTCAGTTCAAGACAGTTAGAATATTAGTCATCTCAAGCTCATCTGAGCTCATAATGAATAAACCATTTTTATTTCTGACCATTCCTGCCAAAATGGGATCATTTCTTCAGAAATGAGCTCATTTCTCACTCAAATCAAAGCCAATTGTCTCTGAGTCAGTCATTTACAGTCAGTCATATTCCCCAAAGTCTAACTTGAGCTCACCAGAAGTTCAAGCGCTCCAGTTTCAGTTCAAAACCATTTCTAAGTGTTCAGGAGCCCATTTTAATCCATTTCAGCTCTTTCAGCTGAAATTGAGCCGAGTTCAGTCAGTTGAGCTAGTGTTTGAGCCTTGATTTTAGTTCATCTCAGTATTACTGACCTTTGTTTTAGCTCAAATCCAGTTTAGGTTCGTAATTCACTTCGCTCCAGTGACCATTCCGTATCATTTCTTTAAAAATGGCAGCTTTTCTTGAAAATTCAGCCGGAAAGGTCAGTTGAGTCAGTATCATTGTCAGTTCATTTGAGTTCTAAAACTCTAAAACCCAGCTCAATCCAGTTCATTTCAGTTTAATCCAGCTCAAACCCTAATTTCCAGTGTCACTCTAGCTTGGCAGAGCTCGAAAATCATTTCTTTAACCATTTTTGCAAATTTTGTCAATTTTAACACTTTTTGAATTAGTACGAGTGTCAATCGGGATCTAACATCCAAAATTCTTCATTCAGGGTTAGCATTTCGCATAGCATTTCATGTCATTTCTCATCATTTCATATCATTTCATAATATTTCATCACATTTCATTCCATTTTCGAAGTCCAGAACTCCAGTTTTATAAATTTCAATCCAGATTGAGTTTTAAAAATTTTCAGAAATCAATTTCAAACCCCGGGTTTCCAAAATTGACATTTTTACCCCCGGGAGTCTAAATTTGGAAATATTTTCTCAAGAAAAATAATCTGGATTTCTTTCAAAATCAAATTTTCAAATTCTACACTGGATTTGCTTCGCAACGAGCTATTAAACTTCAAAATCCGAGCTCGTTTCAAAAACTGCCAAAAATAGCTCGTTTCGTTTTGAAAATATTTTCTCGAGAAAAACAATCTGGATTTCTTTCAAAATTAAATTTTCAAATTCTACACTGGATTTTCTTCGCAACGGGGTATTGAACTTCAAAATCCAAGCTCGTTTCAAAAACTGCCAAAAATAGCTCGTTTCGTCTGGAATTTTTTTTAAAAGACTATTTTACCCATTTAATCGTCAAAATGAATTTCAAAAGTGGAATTTGGACCCGCTCTAAGATGGCCCATCCATTTGCATTTTCTTGTTTTAATTTATAAGAATTTTTTTTTTATCTTTTTCTTTATTTTTTTTTGTTTGTTTTATTTTATTTATTTTAATTTTTTTTAATTATTTTATTCTTCCTAAGGTGGGACCCACAAGGGGGTCACCCAAACCTCCAGCCCATTTCCTTTCTTTCTTCCTCCATTTTCTTTTTTTATATTTTTTTTATTTTTATTTTCTTTTCTTTTCTTCTTTATTTCTTTTCTTTTTTTTTTTTTCTTTTTCTTTCTTTCTTTCTTTCCTCCTTTCTTTCCTCTCCCTCCATTCACGTATAGTCTTTCCAGCCCTTCCTTCTTCTTCTTTCCCTCTCCTTTCTTCCCCTTTCTTTCCTTTTCCTTCTTCCCCTCTTCTTTCCTTTTCCTTCCCTTCCTTCTTTCCCCTTTCTTCCTTATTCCCCTTTGGATTTCCCCCAAAAGCAATGGCTGCAGCCATTCACGTATATTGGAGGAATTCAATCTCACGCCTCTCTCTCTCCCCCTTTACCTCTATTCTTCCCTCCTTGGCTGCTCCAGCCACAGCACCCTTTCTCCTTCCTCACAGCCTTCTTTGGTGGCAGCAAGAACCCATCCAGCCAGCAGCATAGAATCACCACCACAGCCCACCATGCTGCATCTTC
Source organism: Nuphar pumila (assembly GCF_984573655.1). Classification (NCBI taxonomy): domain Eukaryota; kingdom Viridiplantae; phylum Streptophyta; class Magnoliopsida; order Nymphaeales; family Nymphaeaceae; genus Nuphar; species Nuphar pumila. The sequence goes on along the minus strand of NC_143249.1, from coordinate 75,560,917 downwards.
AGCCAGCTCCACCACAGCAATTCTCCTCTTGGCTGCAACTTCCAGCCATTGATTCCACCGCCAAGCTCCGCCTCCACCCTCCTTCAACCCATTGATCCCGCAAAGCATCATCAAACACCACCTTGGCCCAGCCACCTTAAGACCCATCTTCCTTCCATTCTCCAAGAGGATTCACACTCAGCCATTAGCCCTCTCTCATTAAGCTGATTTGATGATTAAAAACTTAAGACTTGATTTTTATCAAGCCCTAAGTCATTTACACAAGAGCATTCACGTAGCCACTGCTATTTTAGCCAAGACAGCCACAGCAAGGTCCAGCCCAACAATCTCCAAGGTGACGGCTGGCAGCAGCTCATTAGCACCCACTTTGATGCCTTCCTTCAGACGGCCTTCCATTGCAACTATCATTGCTCCCGGTGTATACAGACCTTCCCAGGCTCTTTCCCCTTCGGTTAATCCCAGCAAACACCAAGGAAACCCCCTCTAGCCTTTGCTTCAACCGATCCAAGGTAACAACCTATTCTTTGCTTACACTCTACATAATTTTTATCAATGCATGTTGAGTAGGTTTGATCATTGTCTATTGAGATGAGGGATTTAGCATAAAGTTCATTCAAAACTCAGATTTGAGATCATACGTTTCTAAGTTTAAATCATAGAAAATAGCAGATGTTTTTGTTTCATATGTGTAGGCTATATGAACGAGGTGATTAATCCAATTCGATGGGTTAAGTCTCCCCTTTTAAACAGCCAAAATCAATGAAGTGCTTCATGCCTCCCTAATATTTATTTTTTATTTTTATTTTTATTTTTTTATATTTAACGTTGCATTTAGTTTTATTTCTTAGTTTAATAGTTGTTTAGTTTAATTCTATTAATAGTTGATACTTAGTTCATAGGTTTTAGACTCATATGCATAGTTCAGTCGATATTTCATGCATGAATTTTTGTCCAAAAATTCTAGAAATTTTATGTTGGTTTCACATGTTTATTATTGTTTTCCTGCCAAAAATTTGGCTAAATTTCGGTTTTGAAACCCTCTCAAACAAATTAAATCCCAAACTGGGATTTCACATTTTCCAAAACTTCAATTTCAGTTTTAGCAGACAAGAACCTCCAAAATAATCACTGTGTGAAATCGGAATCATTATCCAAAAATCACAGTGGATTCATAATTGAATTTACTAATGATCTGGAAATTTTGAGGTTTTTCTAATTAGTTTTGACCTCTGTAAAAAATCAGATTTTCCAGACTTCTGGGAAAATATTGATTTTCCTTTGTCAGGGTATAGACAGACCCTAATGCACCAAGTCCACCCAATCCATAACTTGTCTGCAAAAACTTTCAACACTAAAGTTGTTCCTAACATGTTTTCCTGTCATTTCCCAAACTTTGGAGATTTTTGGAACTGTTTTACTATTTTTCCCAAAATTTTATTTTCTGTCTGACAGATTTCAATATCCAGAAATCTCAGAGATTTAGGTCTCTGATAACAGTATGTCCTTTTCCAAACCGTAACCCAAATCCCAATGGTGTCAAATAATAAAACTTTCCCCTGTTTGTCAAGGATATTTAACCACAATTTCAGCCTTTTTCCCATCTGTCTGCTATTTTTTCCATGTTTTCTACCGAAACCTGTTTGTTTCCCCTAAATCCTAGAGTCGCCGGATTCCGATCCGACTTGCCGGAGTGGCACAGCTCCGACCATAGGTCAAAACCAGAAAGTGTAAAAGGTCAAAATCCTTGCCTTACTGTCCTCTGTCACCTCATAAAATTTGGAAAAATTTTATGGAAGTTTGATATCCTAAATATTCTTTAGAATCAACATTTTAGGCAAAAATCACAAAATTTAGGATTTTTATTTGAATTTCTATGTTTAAAAATACACAAAAATTAGATTTTTGAGCTCCATTCTGTTTTTAGGGTTATTTTAGGTGTCCATGCCAAATTTGGTTTATTTCCAAGTTCATTTGCTTCATGTGTTAGTTTGTCTTTAAATTCACAAGCGAAAATCAGGTTAAATTTGATATTTTATGATATTTTCGCCATTTTAGGGTTTTTATCATGTATATGAGCATGTAGAATCATATTAGGGTTAATTTCAATGTCATTTTCATTTCAGATTTTTCATTTTTGCAAAATTTACTTCAGAAAACCCTGGTTTCAAGGCCATAGTCTTGTTATCGGGGGTATTTTGGTCATTTTGACCTAAATTTCGAAATTTCAATTTCTAATTCTACAAAATTTCATGCATATCATCATATTTTATCATATTATGTTTGATTTATTTCATTTGATTTTCAAAATTCCAAAATTTACAAAAAAATCTTTCAAAAAACCCTGATTTCAAGGTCATCAGGGGTATTTTGGTCATTTTGAAACCAATTTCGAATTTTCAAGTTTATTTTTGAAATCTATTCATTATTTATCATGTTTATATCAAAGGGGGTATGATGTTGGGTTTATATCTGAATAATATCCGATAATTTCCCATATTTTTGGATAAATTCAGAAAAACCTACATTTTTGTGCTAACCTTGTTTTTTAGTTTTGCAGGAACATTCAAGAAGAAGACTTAGCTTTTATTTTTTTTATTTCAATTAAATGTAACTTCAAATGTAATAATTTGGAATAAGAGTTACTTTTCTGCTTAGAATAGGGTTGCATTGCATATAGTTTAATTTATGCAAATTTCGATATTTGATGTATGATTCATGTGCATTTATTTCAAATCCACTATGGTTTACACGAATGGCACGTGCACAAGCTTTTATGGAGTTTATAAACTCGGTGGGATTCGTATTTATGGCCATAGTCAGAATACGAAGAAAACCAAGATTTATGATCTTCATATTAGCCACATTCAGCCTACACATTTAGGCTAACTTCAAAAATGCACTGCATTTTTCAAAACTTCAAAAGGATTTCTCAATTCCCCAATGAAATTCCCTTTTCAAATTCATATTCATTCATTCATATTATTCAAATTTCATTGTTTTCAAATTCATTTTCCAATTTTAATTTCAAAAAATTCAGTTTTCTCAAGAATTTCCAAGTCTTTCTCAGGATCTGATTTTCTCAAAATCCTAAGTTTTCAAATGACATTTCAAAGCATTTCCCAAGTTCAAATCAAGATTTTCCTATGCTTTAAAATTCTCAAATTTCAAAATCCCAAGTTTTCAGAAATCCATCTTCTCAGAATTCCCGTTTTCCTGAGAATTCATTTTCCTTTTCAGAAATCCTTTTCAAATGAATTTCTTGAGTTTCTCAGAATTCTCAAATCCATTTCCTCAGAAAAGCAATCTAAATCTCAAAATCGATTTTCCAAAGTACAAGTTTTCCTGAGTATTCATTTTCCAATGCAAATTTCTGATTTCCAATGAACTTCAATGATTTTCCCAGGAATTCAATTTTCAAGTACTTTTCCAATCATTTTCCAAGCATATTTTCCAAAGCAAACATCATATTTTCTCAAACTTGCATTATTTTCAAAATTCCATAGCACAAGCCTGATTCTCTGTGCATTCTAGGAAAAATAGAGCATAATTTAGATATTTGAGTCAAGTTAAAGCACATAATTGGTCCTTGGTTCAATTACCCCTGGTAAAGGCGCCAGGAACGGTTGAACCTCGTACTGACAGGAAGATCCCATTCCACGGAATTTTCCCGCAAATTTTCAAAACGGAGGCGAGTAATTTTTAAAACCAATTTCAAAACTTTGGTCGAGTTTGACTCGCGAAATTCGTTTCTCTCTCGCGAGGGAGGGGAAAAATTTTGCGATGAAAACAGGTTTGACGACCGTGATGGGACCTGTCTTCGCCTGATCAATTATGTGCTTTAACTTAGTTATCAAAATTATGTTGTAAGACCCGCAATTTTTCAGATAACTCTGAATAAATTCCTGAGGCATTCTTCAGTGAAAAATAGCATTTTTACCGTAAAACGAATCGAACGGTTCCTACGACCCAGATATACTTAAGATATTCGTATCTTCACGAATATATGCTCAAACGCTCTGGAGATCATAACTTCCTCCCTGCTCGAAATCAAGAGATTCCTGCGAGCCAACTTTCTTAGTTGCATAAATACGAAGATAATGGCCTACTCAGAATTTTTCGGAAAAAAATGCCGAAAACTCAACTTTTTGCGGGACCCACGAAAATGTTGGTGGGACCCACAGAAATATTCTTCAGAAAATATCCGGTGGGACCCACAAAAATATCTCATGGAAATATCTCAGATGGATAAGATCAAACAGTCAGATGGATAAGATCAAACAGTCAGATGGATAAGATCAAACAGTCAGATGGATAAGATCAAAGGGAATTTCTGAAAAAGCTATGGACTAAAATGGAAATTCTGAAACTTGGGGCTCAAGTTTCAGAATCTATAAATAGAGGAGCCCCCCTCCTTTGAAAAATCGTCTAGCCCTCTCTCTCTCCTCCTTTTCCAAACCTCCCCTACCTAGCCTAGCCCACCTGAGCCCACCTGACTTAGCCTGAGCCTGCCTGACCTGGTCCTAACCCACCTGACCTAGGTCTGAACCCACCTGACCTAGCTCAAACCCACTTGACTTGACTTGAACCTAGTTGGGTTGGAAGTCAAAGTCAAAGTCCCTTTTGGTCCAACTTTTGGTTTGGATTTCTGAACCCAGACTTAGCCTACTTGGGTTGAGTTCGAACCTGCTGAACCCAGTTGACTTGGAACGAACCCAGTTTGGTTCAAACCACTTAGGTTAAGCAACTTGACCTGCTTTACCTCTTTCTCAACTAGGCCGACTTCATCTGACCTAGTGTGACCTCTTGACGGAAGGATCGAAGCTTGTTCAAAGCGTTGGATCATTCGGGAGACGTTTCTTCCGCAAATTGAAGTAAGTTCGCTTCATTAAACCATCTCTCTCAAGTATTTGATTGTTTGTATATAGCATATACTTTCTGAAGTAGTATCTTGCTTTAGTTCTTGGTTGAGCCCTCTAGGACACTTCGGTGTTCACGCGCTCGCCTCGTAACTATCGTCGGATATATATGTTCGAATACGCAGTATATGCGTTCTTCAAAATAGTATCTCACCCTAGTTCTTGGTTGAGCCCTCTAGGACACTTCAGTGTTCACTCGCTCGCCTCGTAACTATCGTTGGATACAGATCTAGGTGTATATCTGCTGATACTGCCGACGCGTCTTATATCGCACAGGCCATGTAATTTACCTTTGCCGTCGCGTCGTATGATGCCAAGGCTCCCTGCTTTCTGTACTTCCGATTACTGCACTTCCGATTATGCATTTACTTACGCCGTCGCGTCGAATGATGCCAAGGCTCCTGCTTTCTGCAATGTATTTACTTACGCCGTCGCGTCGAACGATGCCAAGGCTCCTGTTTTGTTATATATGTAGAATATTTCGTTCAGTTACACACCCTGAACAATAGTATATGCATTTCCTTTACGCCGCCGCTGTATAAAGCACAGGCTTCTGCTTATATTACATATATGGCGCGTAAGTGAGCGTTCAAACGGAGATCAACTCCAAAATCACCCATGCGATTCCCTTACCGCTCCTCGTACAAGATTCTGCTTGACGAATGAAGCCCCTATTGGAAAGGCTTCGCCTTTTGGCAAAATGCTCTTTACGTAAAGACTAAATCAATTACGTATGGCCTGGCTATGGCCCAAGGTTCCTGCAACCTTGATGGATGCAAAGTATGCACAACGGTGCGCATCCATTTCCCGAGTTAAGCATAGCGATTTCCCACCAAAGAGGGGAGATGCCGCTGAAACGGATAAAAGAAACGCACGCTTTCTCCGTAAAAGAGAGGAAGTGCTGCTGAAATTCCTGAAGAAGCTAAGAATGGCTCAGAAAGAACGTAGCAGAAGTGCTACCTAGTTATGGAACGCCTTCTACGATGTAGAAGGGTTTGTCGCACCACTGCCAGTAGAGCAGAGAAGGTCTTGACAGAATGGTTGGCAGAAGAGCTGCCAAAACCAGTTAAGTGGCACAATGATGTCCTTTGTGGGAACGATGTCAGAATGACTCGTCTCCCTGACACCTGCAAGGGCATCATACTTGTAAGAGCCGTTGCGCCAAAGTAGTGGTAGCGCCTTGACAAGGTCCTGAGCTCGTTGCGTAAAAATACGCCGAGTAGCCGATCCGTAGAGATCGAGTCATGTGAATGCTCATTAAGAATTATCAGACAGCCAGACTCGTAAGGGCCGCTGAGCCGGAGTTGTTTCCACCGAAAGAGGTGAAGTGCTCGTCAAGGCCGAAGTGCCGAGAGCAGAGTTAAGCATGCATATGAATAAAAACCTTTGTTCCACGGTGAAAGCCGTGTGGTTGATTGGGGTCGGGTACATACTTCTCAAAGGCTGCCCTATAGGCATGCAATGTTCGTCAAGTAATTGTAAGACCGGCAGGCCCCTTTCAGAATTTCTCACCGAGGAAGACGGTGATGGCGCAGCCTTGAGTGACATATATTTCACCCGAACCTGATAGAGTTCATTGATGGCCTTCGTCACTCAGAGGTATAGAGGTCGTGGTTATCCTTAAATATCTAAGGATTGAACCCAACTACTGCAGTAGCAGAATGCATTCGGATACCTAGTAAGGATCTCTTCCGGTATGCTGTACCGTCCTACTAGGGGGATGGGGTCAACAGGCCTCTGGGGTATCTAAAATACATAGAATAATCAACCCACAGATCGTCACGTTGTCGCCCAGATATGAGTCCCCTAAGCCCAGGGGAAGGTGCAATTATCGAAATAAAGCATTAGCTTAGGTACATCGCTACTTTGAATGTATGAGTGGATGACGTTGTTGAGTCAGTCCTGCATAACCTTTGTGAAGGTGTCATGGTCGGTATACTACTGGACCGATTGGGAAAGAACCCCATTGATATCCGTACGACTAAGTGAAGCTCGGAGAGCTGTCCTTAGATTCGTAGAATACAGATGTGCCAAGCATAAAGGCTTGAGCTAGACATCCATTCGTGACTCTGAGGAAGTCAAGGCTAAGTCGTAGAGACTTAAGAGGTTATTCTAACTCACAGCCTTGAAGAGGCTTATGCGAAGTCATGACGACTTGCGTAGATGTTCAACTCATAGCCCTGATGAGGCTTTTGCGATATACGCTAAGTCATGGAGGCTTGAGCGTCGTATTACGAACTGCGACCCTGAGTGGTCTATGCATTTACTTGAGTTGAATAGATAGGTGTTTGCCTACTTACCAGACCATCAGTGGTTCTGACCCCGTTTAATGGGGATTTCAGGTGTTGAACCTGCGTAGCGATATGCGGAGCAAGGCGGCATCAAGTTCCAGGGTTTCTCTAGACAGAGTTGTACTGCTTCCTTTTTATTGAACCTTCACTGCTTTTCTAAGCAGTAGTGTTGTAATAAACATGTGCTTTCGATAAAATGGAACACTTTGGTGGTCAATGAGTTGCTTGGCCACATACCTACAATGTGCTCGGAGTTTTCTAAAACCGACGACTCATTGTCGTCTTATTCCGTTGCTAAAAGCTTTTCTAAGTTCCGCTGCAAAGAAAAAAAAAAAAAAAAGAAACTATGAAAATTTTAACTTAGCTTTATTTTGGAAATCCGGGGCGTTACAGAATTGGTATCAAAGCATGAGTCTGAGAAACCTGATTCACCTAGACATCTAACCTAGGTAGGACACTGACTAATCCTAGTCTAACCCTGACTTTTACAAATGTGGCGCCACCTTGAGTGGGCCCCACTTGAATTTTCAAAAACGATTTTAAAACTTGAAAATGAGAGTTTTTTCAAAGGATAATCAAAAGTCGACTTTGAGATTGAAAGTTTTGAAATAGCACAGAGTTCTGACTGGGTCAGAACTCCTCCAGATATGATGCCAACTGAGTGGGCCCCACAATCAAAGTTTTAAAAAGTTGAAATAAAGACTGAAAATATCTTTGAAAAAGGGGTTAAAATCAACACATGGAATTTAATGGTTTGAAAATAGAGTTCTAATCGAACTGGAACTCCGGGCTAAAGTCCTGAATTTTTAGGACTCTGAGGTTTTATAATTTTAAAAGCCAAATAAAGATGTTTTTGAAAGATTTTATCAGAAATGGTAAAATAAGTCAGAAAACGCAGTCAGGGTTAGAATCCTAACTCAATCAGAACTCTAAAATAGAGTCCTGAATTAACTAGACCCTGCAAAATGACCTAATTTTTGAAAACAAATAAAAAAGAATAAAAATGGAAGTAAAAACAGACTCTAAAACAGACTCCAGACTGGATTAGGACTGTGGGATAGAGTCCTGATCGGATTGAAACTCTAGATTTTTTTGGTATTTTTTTGAAAAACAGATGAAAGAACTTGTGAAAACAATAACAAATATTGAAATAAAACAGAGTTTTGATTCAACTGAGACTCTGAGGACAGAGTCCTAACTGAACTAGGACTCTCAGATTTTTGGATTTTCTGAGAAAACAAATGACAGAACTTTGAGAAACAGTTAAAACAGGATAATACTGAAGTTTTGGTTCAGAGTCCTGATCTGATTAGGACTCTGAGAAAGAGTCCTGATTTGATCAGAACTCTAAAAAATTTTGGTTTTCTGACAAGCAAATGATGAAATTTAAACAAAGCTTTTGAAAATCAGTGAAAATGAAGTGCGAAAACACACTTTGGATAGAGTCCTGATTCGATCAGGACTCTGGGGCAGAGTCCTGATTCTATCAGGACTCTAGGATAAAATCCCAGAATTTTGAAATTCTTTGATAAAGGTGTAATAGTTTTGATTGATGGAAAGATTTTTGAAAGATTCTCTTAAAATTGAAATCAGGATCAGAGTCCTGATCCAACTAGGACTCTCTAAACAGAGTCCTGTTTTGACTGAAACTCTGAGTTTTTGACTCATTTTGAAAGATTTGGTTGAAAACATGTAAAAATAGTGACAAAAGACAGAGTCCTAATCCGACTGAAACTCTGAAAAAGAGTATTAATCCGATTGAGATTCTTGAAGAAGAGTCCTGATCTAACTAGGACTCTGGGATTTTAGCCAAAACAAAAGATTTTAAAAGGTTTTCTCCAAAACAGGTAGTAAAAAGTAGAGTTCTGATCCGACTAGACTCTGGAAAAAGAGTCCTGATCTAAATAGGACTCTAAGATTTTGGCAAAAATAGAGGAAATGGACAAGGGATATGACCATAACTAGTTTAAAATCAAAATGGAGTTTTGAAAATATTTTAAAAGGATAAAAACAGATGAAAATGCAGAGTCCTGATCCAACTAGGACTCTAAATTTTTTGAGAAATTTGATAAACGAAGGAATCCAGAAGCGACACCACCTAAATGGGTCTCTTTTAAGAATTGAAACCAGTTGAAAATTGAGTTTAAAATGAATCCAGATTGTTTTCTGAGAAAAACACTTCAAAATACAAGGTTCTGGGGGTTGGCAAATGATAGAATGTTGATTAAAAACCCAGGTTTTAAAATTGATTTTGAAAGAAAAGTTTTAAAACTTGAATCTGGATTAAATATTTTGAAAACAGGAGTGCTGGATCTCGAAAATGAGATGTAATGACATGCAATGCTATACAACGAAATGGTATGCTGAATGCATGCAATGACCTGTAGTGACACATGAAATATAAGTACTGGATGAAGGTGAAAATTTGGGGTGTTTACAGATGCCCCTCTTTGCTACTAAGCCGGTGTAAGGCCGAGCTTAGTGGCAAAGAAAACACACCAAATTTGGGCTATAAAAATGCCCCAGTTAGAAAAATCTGGCTGGGTGTTAAGAAATTAGCCGTGATGAAAATGGTAGATATGAAATGGAGAATAAAGAAGAAAAAATTTACTTCAAAAGAAGTGAGATTCAGGTTTTGCCCTTAACCTGGATGGGACGGGAAATACCTCATGTAGAAACGAAGCTCAGGTTTGACCCTTTCACCTGATCGGGTGGAAATGAATACCTCATCAAATGAGGCTCAGATTTGTACCCTTAACCTGATCGGGCAGAAATGAACGGAATCCTCGAAAGAAGAGACCGTGATGGAACCTTCGGATTTTGCACAATAAATCCGATAGGGGTTTTGCAAAAGGATGAAATTGGGGTCCCTAAAGCTTGAAAAGGGGTTTGATTTTGGGCGCCTCATTGCTGAGACTAAATAACTTTTGAAATTGATGACCTTTTGCGAGAAAATTATTGGCGGCTTAACCTCAAGCCGAAATTGGACTGTCTATGGTAGGACAGTGGGGACACAGAGAAGTGTGCAAATCTGAGAGCCCAGGCGCTCAGATTATACCAAGAAAGGGAAGGAATCTTGAAAAATCCCGTTATCAAGTCCTAAAAGGGATAACAACTGATGTCAGGATGCGTCAAAGATGAACCTCAAGCTCTCGCTTCACGTCAGGATGGCTAGAAAATATTGTCAAAATGTTGAAAATTATTGTTGATTCCAAATAATTGAAAATGATACACATTGTTTTGAAGATATTCCCTCTTTTCTACTTGAAGTATTACCTCCGACTGGGCTTAAACCCCGTAGAATCAAGATTCGAATTCAAATTGCTTGCAATTGACTTTCTTTCAAGGAAACTATCAATTTCCTCGATATGAGCAGGAAAGAGAGTATTCTTGATATTGTGAAAGCAAATAGTGAAAGAATATAGATAATAGAATTTCACAAATTAAAGAAGATTCTTGGTAGATTTGGCAGTTTGATATCCTGGGATTCTTTTCTCATGATGATCTTTCTGCCCACTTTTTCTTTTTTTTTTATTGGCAGAATTAGAGTTCTTTTGGGGTTTTTTGGGGATTACATCATCCTTCATTTTGGAGATGTCCTGACTTTTCTCTCTTCTTTTTTTTTGGAAGGGTACGTCACAAACTCCTTCATCTAAGAGATGTTCAGATCCTTCTTTTCACTCAGGGATTATGTTGACGGTTATTGGCTCATGGGTTGGTGTAAACACCCCAAATTTTCCTCACTCATTCTCAAACAATCCTCCTCGTGCAGTGCCAACCCTGTTAGGTCAGTGTAGGAGTCAAACCCCGAGTCAGTTTCAGAAAATCACCATTTTACCCATTTTCATTAGGAAAATTACCATTTTACCCCTAGGTCATCCCGGACCCCAGTCAGTCGGAGTCAACCAAGCTCATTGGTCAGTTCAAGACAGTTAGAATATTAGTCATCTCAAGCTCATCTGAGCTCATAATGAATAAACCATTTTTATTTCTGACCATTCCTGCCAAAATGGGATCATTTCTTCAGAAATGAGCTCATTTCTCACTCAAATCAAAGCCAATTGTCTCTGAGTCAGTCATTTACAGTCAGTCATATTCCCCAAAGTCTAACTTGAGCTCACCAGAAGTTCAAGCGCTCCAGTTTCAGTTCAAAACCATTTCTAAGTGTTCAGGAGCCCATTTTAATCCATTTCAGCTCTTTCAGCTGAAATTGAGCCGAGTTCAGTCAGTTGAGCTAGTGTTTGAGCCTTGATTTTAGTTCATCTCAGTATTACTGACCTTTGTTTTAGCTCAAATCCAGTTTAGGTTCGTAATTCACTTCGCTCCAGTGACCATTCCGTATCATTTCTTTAAAAATGGCAGCTTTTCTTGAAAATTCAGCCGGAAAGGTCAGTTGAGTCAGTATCATTGTCAGTTCATTTGAGTTCTAAAACTCTAAAACCCAGCTCAATCCAGTTCATTTCAGTTTAATCCAGCTCAAACCCTAATTTCCAGTGTCACTCTAGCTTGGCAGAGCTCGAAAATCATTTCTTTAACCATTTTTGCAAATTTTGTCAATTTTAACACTTTTTGAATTAGTACGAGTGTCAATCGGGATCTAACATCCAAAATTCTTCATTCAGGGTTAGCATTTCGCATAGCATTTCATGTCATTTCTCATCATTTCATATCATTTCATAATATTTCATCACATTTCATTCCATTTTCGAAGTCCAGAACTCCAGTTTTATAAATTTCAATCCAGATTGAGTTTTAAAAATTTTCAGAAATCAATTTCAAACCCCGGGTTTCCAAAATTGACATTTTTACCCCCGGGAGTCTAAATTTGGAAATATTTTCTCAAGAAAAATAATCTGGATTTCTTTCAAAATCAAATTTTCAAATTCTACACTGGATTTGCTTCGCAACGAGCTATTAAACTTCAAAATCCGAGCTCGTTTCAAAAACTGCCAAAAATAGCTCGTTTCGTTTTGAAAATATTTTCTCGAGAAAAACAATCTGGATTTCTTTCAAAATTAAATTTTCAAATTCTACACTGGATTTTCTTCGCAACGGGGTATTGAACTTCAAAATCCAAGCTCGTTTCAAAAACTGCCAAAAATAGCTCGTTTCGTCTGGAATTTTTTTTAAAAGACTATTTTACCCATTTAATCGTCAAAATGAATTTCAAAAGTGGAATTTGAACCCGCTCTAAGATGGCCCATCCATTTGCATTTTCTTGTTTTAATTTATAAGAAATTTTTTTTTATCTTTTTCTTTATTTTTTTTTGTTTGTTTTATTTTATTTATTTTAATTTTTTTTAATTATTTTATTCTTCCTAAGGTGGGACCCACAAGGGGGTCACCCAAACCTCCAGCCCATTTCCTTTCTTTCTTCCTCCATTTTCTTTTTTTATATTTTTTTTATTTTTATTTTCTTTTCTTTTCTTCTTTATTTCTTTTCTTTTTTTTTTTTTCTTTTTCTTTCTTTCTTTCTTTCCTCCTTTCTTTCCTCTCCCTCCATTCACGTATAGTCTTTCCAGCCCTTCCTTCTTCTTCTTTCCCTCTCCTTTCTTCCCCTTTCTTTCCTTTTCCTTCTTCCCCTCTTCTTTCCTTTTCCTTCCCTTCCTTCTTTCCCCTTTCTTCCTTATTCCCCTTTGGATTTCCCCCAAAAGCAATGGCTGCAGCCATTCACGTATATTGGAGGAATTCAATCTCACGCCTCTCTCTCTCCCCCTTTACCTCTATTCTTCCCTCCTTGGCTGCTCCAGCCACAGCACCCTTTCTCCTTCCTCACAGCCTTCTTTGGTGGCAGCAAGAACCCATCCAGCCAGCAGCATAGAATCACCACCACAGCCCACCATGCTGCATCTTCAGCCAGCTCCACCACAGCAATTCTCCTCTTGGCTGCAACTTCCAGCCATTGATTCCACCGCCAAGCTCCGCCTCCACCCTCCTTCAACCCATTGATCCCGCAAAGCATCATCAAACACCACCTTGGCCCAGCCACCTTAAGACCCATCTTCCTTCCATTCTCCAAGAGGATTCACACTCAGCCATTAGCCCTCTCTCATTAAGCTGATTTGATGATTAAAAACTTAAGACTTGATTTTTATCAAGCCCTAAGTCATTTACACAAGAGCATTCACGTAGCCACTGCTATTTTAGCCAAGACAGCCACAGCAAGGTCCAGCCCAACAATCTCCAAGGTGACGGCTGGCAGCAGCTCATTAGCACCCACTTTGATGCCTTCCTTCAGACGGCCTTCCATTGCAACTATCATTGCTCCCGGTGTATACAGACCTTCCCAGGCTCTTTCCCCTTCGGTTAATCCCAGCAAACACCAAGGAAACCCCCTCTAGCCTTTGCTTCAACCGATCCAAGGTAACAACCTATTCTTTGCTTACACTCTACATAATTTTTATCAATGCATGTTGAGTAGGTTTGATCATTGTCTATTGAGATGAGGGATTTAGCATAAAGTTCATTCAAAACTCAGATTTGAGATCATACGTTTCTAAGTTTAAATCATAGAAAATAGCAGATGTTTTTGTTTCATATGTGTAGGCTATATGAACGAGGTGATTAATCCAATTCGATGGGTTAAGTCTCCCCTTTTAAACAGCCAAAATCAATGAAGTGCTTCATGCCTCCCTAATATTTATTTTTTATTTTTATTTTTATTTTTATTTTTTTATATTTAACGTTGCATTTAGTTTTATTTCTTAGTTTAATAGTTGTTTAGTTTAATTCTATTAATAGTTGATACTTAGTTCATAGGTTTTAGACTCATATGCATAGTTTAGTCGATATTTCATGCATGAATTTTTGTCCAAAAATTCTAGAAATTTTATGTTGGTTTCACATGTTTATTATTGTTTTCCTGCCAAAAATTTGGCTAAATTTCGGTTTTGAAACCCTCTCAAACAAATTAAATCCCAAACTGGGATTTCACATTTTCCAAAACTTCAATTTCAGTTTTAGCAGACAAGAACCTCCAAAATAATCACTGTGTGAAATCGGAATCATTATCCAAAAATCACAGTGGATTCATAATTGAATTTACTAATGATCTGGAAATTTTGAGGTTTTTCTAATTAGTTTTGACCTCTGTAAAAAATCAGATTTTCCAGACTTCTGGGAAAATATTGATTTTCCTTTGTCAGGGTATAGACAGACCCTAATGCACCAAGTCCACCCAATCCATAGCTTGTCTGCAAAAACTTTCAACACTAAAGTTGTTCCTAACATGTTTTCCTGTCATTTCCCAAACTTTGGAGATTTTTGGAACTGTTTTACTATTTTTCCCAAAATTTTATTTTCTGTCTGACAGATTTCAATATCCAGAAATCTCAGAGATTTAGGTCTCTGATAACAGTATGTCCTTTTCCAAACCGTAACCCAAATCCCAATGGTGTCAAATAATAAAACTTTCCCCTGTTTGTCAAGGATATTTAACCACAATTTCAGCCTTTTTCCCATCTGTCTGCTATTTTTTCCATGTTTTCTACCGAAACCTGTTTGTTTCCCCTAAATCCTAGAGTCGCCGGATTCCGATCCGACTTGCCGGAGTGGCACAGCTCCGACCATAGGTCAAAACCAGAAAGTGTAAAAGGTCAAAATCCTTGCCTTACTGTCCTCTGTCACCTCATAAAATTTGGGAAAATTTTATGGAAGTTTGATATCCTAAATATTCTTTAGAATCAACATTTTAGGCAAAAATCACAAAATTTAGGATTTTTATTTGAATTTCTATGTTTAAAAATACACAAAAATTAGATTTTTGAGCTCCATTCTGTTTTTAGGGTTATTTTAGGTGTCCATGCCAAATTTGGTTTATTTCCAAGTTCATTTGCTTCATGTGTTAGTTTGTCTTTAAATTCACAAGCGAAAATCAGGTTAAATTTGATATTTTATGATATTTTCGCCATTTTAGGGTTTTTATCATGTATATGAGCATGTAGAATCATATTAGGGTTAATTTCAATGTCATTTTCATTTCAGATTTTTCATTTTTGCAAAATTTACTTCAGAAAACCCTGGTTTCAAGGCCATAGTCTTGTTATCGGGGGTATTTTGGTCATTTTGACCTAAATTTCGAAATTTCAATTTCTAATTCTACAAAATTTCATGCATATCATCATATTTTATCATATTATGTTTGATTTATTTCATTTGATTTTCAAAATTCCAAAATTTACAAAAAAATCTTTCAAAAAACCCTGATTTCAAGGTCATCAGGGGTATTTTGGTCATTTTGAAACCAATTTCGAATTTTCAAGTTTATTTTTGAAATCTATTCATTATTTATCATGTTTATATCAAAGGGGGTATGATGTTGGGTTTATATCTGAATAATATCCGATAATTTCCCATATTTTCGGATAAATTCAGAAAAACCTACATTTTTGTGCTAACCTTGTTTTTTAGTTTTGCAGGAACATTCAAGAAGAAGACTTAGCTTTTATTTTTTTTATTTCAATTAAATGTAACTTCAAATGTAATAATTTGGAATAAGAGTTACTTTTCTGCTTAGAATAGGGTTGCATTGCATATAGTTTAATTTATGCAAATTTCGATATTTGATGTATGATTCATGTGCATTTATTTCAAATCCACTATGGTTTACACGAATGGCACGTGCACAAGCTTTTATGGAGTTTATAAACTCGGTGGGATTCGTATTTATGGCCATAGTCAGAATACGAAGAAAACCAAGATTTATGATCTTCATATTAGCCACATTCAGCCTACACATTTAGGCTAACTTCAAAAATGCACTGCATTTTTCAAAACTTCAAAAGGATTTCTCAATTCCCCAATGAAATTCCCTTTTCAAATTCATATTCATTCATTCATATTATTCAAATTTCATTGTTTTCAAATTCATTTTCCAATTTTAATTTCAAAAAATTCAGTTTTCTCAAGAATTTCCAAGTCTTTCTCAGGATCTGATTTTCTCAAAATCCTAAGTTTTCAAATGACATTTCAAAGCATTTCCCAAGTTCAAATCAAGATTTTCCTATGCTTTAAAATTCTCAAATTTCAAAATCCCAAGTTTTCAGAAATCCATCTTCTCAGAATTCCCGTTTTCCTGAGAATTCATTTTCCTTTTCAGAAATCCTTTTCAAATGAATTTCTTGAGTTTCTCAGAATTCTCAAATCCATTTCCTCAGAAAAGCAATCTAAATCTCAAAATCGATTTTCCAAAGTACAAGTTTTCCTGAGTATTCATTTTCCAATGCAAATTTCTGATTTCCAATGAACTTCAATGATTTTCCCAGGAATTCAATTTTCAAGTACTTTTCCAATCATTTTCCAAGCATATTTTCCAAAGCAAACATCATATTTTCTCAAACTTGCATTATTTTCAAAATTCCATAGCACAAGCCTGATTCTCTGTGCATTCTAGGAAAAATAGAGCATAATTTAGATATTTGAGTCAAGTTAAAGCACATAATTGGTCCTTGGTTCAATTACCCCTGGTAAAGGCGCCAGGAACGGTTGAACCTCGTACTGACAGGAAGATCCCATTCCACGGAATTTTCCCGCAAATTTTCAAAACGGAGGCGAGTAATTTTTAAAACCAATTTCAAAACTTTGGTCGAGTTTGACTCGCGAAATTCGTTTCTCTCTCGCGAGGGAGGGGAAAAATTTTGCGATGAAAACAGGTTTGACGACCGTGATGGGACCTGTCTTCGCCTGATCAATTATGTGCTTTAACTTAGTTATCAAAATTATGTTGTAAGACCCGCAATTTTTCAGATAACTCTGAATAAATTCCTGAGGCATTCTTCAGTGAAAAATAGCATTTTTACCGTAAAACGAATCGAACGGTTCCTACGACCCAGATATACTTAAGATATTCGTATCTTCACGAATATATGCTCAAACGCTCTGGAGATCATAACTTCCTCCCTGCTCGAAATCAAGAGATTCCTGCGAGCCAACTTTCTTAGTTGCATAAATACGAAGATAATGGCCTACTCAGAATTTTTCGGAAAAAAATGCCGAAAACTCAACTTTTTGCGGGACCCACGAAAATGTTGGTGGGACCCACAGAAATATTCTTCAGAAAATATCCGGTGGGACCCACAAAAATATCTCATGGAAATATCTCAGATGGATAAGATCAAACAGTCAGATGGATAAGATCAAACAGTCAGATGGATAAGATCAAACAGTCAGATGGATAAGATCAAAGGGAATTTCTGAAAAAGCTATGGACTAAAATGGAAATTCTGAAACTTGGGGCTCAAGTTTCAGAATCTATAAATAGAGGAGCCCCCCTCCTTTGAAAAATCGTCTAGCCCTCTCTCTCTCCTCCTTTTCCAAACCTCCCCTACCTAGCCTAGCCCACCTGAGCCCACCTGACTTAGCCTGAGCCTGCCTGACCTGGTCCTAACCCACCTGACCTAGGTCTGAACCCACCTGACCTAGCTCAAACCCACTTGACTTGACTTGAACCTAGTTGGGTTGGAAGTCAAAGTCAAAGTCCCTTTTGGTCCAACTTTTGGTTTGGATTTCTGAACCCAGACTTAGCCTACTTGGGTTGAGTTCGAACCTGCTGAACCCAGTTGACTTGGAACGAACCCAGTTTGGTTCAAACCACTTAGGTTAAGCAACTTGACCTGCTTTACCTCTTTCTCAACTAGGCCGACTTCATCTGACCTAGTGTGACCTCTTGACGGAAGGATCGAAGCTTGTTCAAAGCGTTGGATCATTCGGGAGACGTTTCTTCCGCAAATTGAAGTAAGTTCGCTTCATTAAACCATCTCTCTCAAGTATTTGATTGTTTGTATATAGCATATACTTTCTGAAGTAGTATCTTGCTTTAGTTCTTGGTTGAGCCCTCTAGGACACTTCGGTGTTCACGCGCTCGCCTCGTAACTATCGTCGGATATATATGTTCGAATACGCAGTATATGCGTTCTTCAAAATAGTATCTCACCCTAGTTCTTGGTTGAGCCCTCTAGGACACTTCGGTGTTCACTCGCTCGCCTCGTAACTATCGTTGGATACAGATCTAGGTGTATATCTGCTGATACTGCCGACGCGTCTTATATCGCACAGGCCATGTAATTTACCTTTGCCGTCGCGTCGTATGATGCCAAGGCTCCCTGCTTTCTGTACTTCCGATTACTGCACTTCCGATTATGCATTTACTTACGCCGTCGCGTCGAATGATGCCAAGGCTCCTGCTTTCTGCAATGTATTTACTTACGCCGTCGCGTCGAACGATGCCAAGGCTCCTGTTTTGTTATATATGTAGAATATTTCGTTCAGTTACACACCCTGAACAATAGTATATGCATTTCCTTTACGCCGCCGTTGTATAAAGCACAGGCTTCTGCTTATATTACATATATGGCGCGTAAGTGAGCGTTCAAACGGAGATCAACTCCAAAATCACCCATGCGATTCCCTTACCGCTCCTCGTACAAGATTCTGCTTGACGAATGAAGCCCCTATTGGAAAGGCTTCGCCTTTTGGCAAAATGCTCTTTACGTAAAGACTAAATCAATTACGTATGGCCTGGCTCTGGCCCAAGGTTCCTGCAACCTTGATGGATGCAAAGTATGCACAACGGTGCGCATCCATTTCCCGAGTTAAGCGTAGCGATTTCCCACCAAAGAGGGGAGATGCCGCTGAAACGGATAAAAGAAACGCACGCTTTCTCCGTAAAAGAGAGGAAGTGCTGCTGAAATTCCTGAAGAAGCTAAGAATGGCTCAGAAAGAACGTAGCAGAAGTGCTACCCAGTTATGGAACGCCTTCTACGATGTAGAAGGGTTCGTCGCACCACTGCCGGTAGAGCAGAGAAGGTGTTGACAGAATGGTTGGCAGAAGAGCTGCCAAAACCAGTTAAGTGGCACAATGATGTCCTTTGTGGGAACGATGTCAGAATGACTCGTCTCCCTGACACCTGCAAGGGCATCATACTTGTAAGAGCCGTTGCGCCAAAGTAGTGGTAGCGCCTTGACAAGGTCCTGAGCTCGTTGCGTAAAAATACGCCGAGTAGCCGATCCGTAGAGATCGAGTCATGTGCATGCTCATTAAGAATTATCAGACAGCCAGACTCGTAAGGGCCGCTGAGCCGGAGTGTGTTGTTTCCACCGAAAGAGGTGAAGTGCTCGTCAAGGCCGAAGTGCCGAGAGCAGAGTTAAGCATGCATATGAATAAAAATCTTTGTTCCACGGTGAAAGCCGTGTGGTTGATTGGGGTCGGGTACATACTTCTCAAAGGCTGCCCTATAGGCATGCAATGTTCGTCAAGTAATTGTAAGACCGGTAGGCCCCTTTCAGAATTTCTCACCGAGGAAGACGGTGATGGCGCAGCCTTGAGTGACATATATTTCACCCGAACCTGATAGAGTTCATTGATGGCCTTCGTCACTCAGAGGTATAGAGGTCGTGGTTATCCTTAAATATCTAAGGATTGAACCCAACTACTGCAGTAGCAGAATGCATTCGAATACCTAGTAAGGATCTCTTCCGGTATGCTGTACCGTCCTACTAGGGGGATGGGGTCAACAGGCCTCTGGGGTATCTAAAATACATAGAATAATCAACCCACAGATCGTCACGTTGTCGCCCAGATATGAGTCCCCTAAGCCCAGGGGGAGGTGCAATTATCGAAATAAAGCATTAGCTTAGGTACATCGCTACTTTGAATGTATGAGTGGATGACGTTGTTGAGTCAGTCCTGCATAACCTTTGTGAAGGTGTCATGGTCGGTATACTACTGGACCGATTGGGAAAGAACCCCATTGATATCCGTACGACTAAGTGAAGCTCGGAGAGCTGTCCTTAGATTCGTAGGATACAGATGTGCCAAGCATAAAGGCTTGAGCTAGACATCCATTCGTGACTCTGAGGAAGTCAAGGCTAAGTCGTAGAGACTTAAGAGGTTATTCTAACTCACAGCCCTGAAGAGGCTTATGCGAAGTCATGACGACTTGCGTAGATGTTCAACTCATAGCCCTGATGAGGCTTTTGCGATATACGCTAAGTCATGGAGGCTTGAGCGTCGTATTACGAACTGCGACCCTGAGTGGTCTATGCATTTACTTGAGTTGAATAGATAGGTGTTTGCCTACTTACCAGACCATCAGTGGTTCTGACCCCGTTTAATGGGGATTTCAGGTGTTGAACCTGCGTAGCGATATGCGGAGCAAGGCGGCATCAAGTTCCAGGGTTTCTCTAGACAGAGTTGTACTGCTTCCTTTTTATTGAACCTCCACTGCTTTTCTAAGCAGTAGTGTTGTAATAAACATGTGCTTTCGATAAAATGGAACACTTTGGTGGTTAATGAGTTGCTTGGCCACATACCTACAATGTGCTCGGAGTTTTCTAAAACCGACGACTCATTGTCGTCTTATTCCGCTGCTAAAAGCTTTTCTAAGTTCCGCTGCAAAGAAAAAAAAAAAAAAAGAAATCCATGAAAATTTTAACTTAGCTTTATTTTGGAAATCCGGGGCGTTACAGAATTTGTATCAAAGCATGAGTCTGAGAAACCTGATTCAAGATCCGTCGTGTTTGCTGTATCGCACTGTAAGTATAAATTTTATACTTTCTCTGATTTGGGTGTATTTGTGTGAATAGATAAAATGGCTCCTAGGACGAGGAGAACCATGCCGAGTGAGGAGTCCCATACACAGGGCTTCCTGCTGGAAACACTCAACAGGCTTGTGTCTGCCATTCATGAATCAAGGCAAGCACCAGCCCCACCTCGCAATGAGAATCTGGGAGGAGTGACTTATGAAAAGTTCCTCAAACTCGACCCACCTGTTTTCGTTGGTAGTGCCGATCCAGAGCTCGCAGAAAGCTGGATCGAGGAGACGGAGCGTGCATTCCTGGTATTGGGAGTACCAGAGGATAGAAAGACTAACTTCGGCACATATAGGCTGAAGGATAATGCACGAAAGTGGTGGGATACCACTAAGATAATCCAGTTCTCTCAGCTTGAAGTCATCCCTTGGGATGATTTTCGGAGAACTTTCTTGGATAATTACTTTCCGATACACTCCAGAAATAAGAAAAAGATGGAGTTTCTGGAATTGGAGCAAGGTGTTATGAGTCTGATGGACTATACCACTAAATTTCAAAACCTTGAACGATATTGCTCCACGTTATTCGATACTGACCAAGAAATGGCCGATAAATATATAAATGGATTGCAAGAAGGGTTGCGATCTCGTGTAATAACAAGTATGCCCTCGACTTTTCAAGCTGCTGTAGCAGCATCTTTAAAGATTAGCGAGGATTGGGTGTGATCTAAGGTGATTATAGCAAAGAGGCCCATAGTTGATGGTCGGAACAATAATAGGACGTTACCAGGTGGCCAGGACTCACGACCACCTTTTTATAAGAGGAATTTTCAAGACAACAACTTTACTCCACCGGCCGAGCGGCCATTACAGATGGTAGAAGCCAATCAGCTCTACCAACAGTCTAATTTTCGATGCCCAAGGTGTAGCTCAGATCATCCCGGAGGGGTTGGTCCTCGCGATACGGGAGGTTGCCTGTATTGCGGCAAACCAGGGCATCGTGTAAGCGAATGCCGCAAGAAGGCCTCAGATCTTCAACGAAGAAATATGGGATCTGGAGGACCCTCTCAACAAATACAACAACGACTGCCACTATCCAGAATAGAGCAGAAACCTGTGGCAGGTCGTGTCTATGCAGTGACAGCTGAACAACTCACGAATGATGACCATATCAAGGAATCTGGATACCTTGATAGATAGAGTTGTAATGGGTAAAAAGCTATCAAAGGACAAGATCCAATAATCGCTCGAGACAAGTGGCTTATGACCTTGTGTACGGTCATCTGGATCGATATGTATCCTTGCTCTCTAAAGAAATTTTGGATTTGTCAAAATAAAATCTTAAGTGCTTATGCCCAAAGGTTGATGGCTATAGACCCCATGATTGAGAAATTAAGTTTGCGTAATTAGAACGATAAAAGTCACTTAATAAAATAAACCATCGAGGAATTGTTCCCAAGAAGAGAGTTCTGTGAGGTTTTACATATTCAAGATCAGATCGTCTAGCTAGAGCGAGCCTGTGAGGGTATACAGCTCCGTGTGAGTGTATATGTTCCAAAACCAGTAGCTTGGTTAGTATGATTCTGTGAGGGTGTACTGATCCAATATCAGGAAAGTCTGACGAGGGCGAACCTGTGAGGAGGTACGTTTCCAATGCCAGGTAGTCTGACAGGGGACTTATTCCAATATGGTTAATCTCTAGAAGAATGATCTGTGTGTATGAAATAGTTACACAAGATGGCTATGTTAAATAGCCGGTTGGAAGAACATTGATTCAACAAACTATCGTGGTTGTAGCATAATTTGAACTCAGATATGAGAAACATACCTCATTGATCAGGAATCATGATATCAGGTAATGATTGGAATAAATACGATGTTGAACTAAGTGAACAACATTATGAATCTAACATATGGGAGAAATATCCCGAGTTACGCACTTAGTACTCTTAACTGAATTTCGCGGACGAAATTCCTTTAAGGGGGTAATGATGTAAGACCCGCAATTTTTCAGATAACTCTGAATAAATTCCTGAGGCATTCTTCAGTGAAAAATAGCATTTTTACCGTAAAGCGAATCGAACCGATTCCTGCGACCCAGATATACTTAAGATATTCGTATCTTCACGAATATATGCTCAAACGCTCTGGAGATCATAACTTCCTCCCTGCTCGAAATCAAGAGATTCCTGCGAGCCAACTTTCTTAGTTGCATAAATACGAAGATAATGGCCTACTCAGAATTTTTCGGAAAAAAATGCCGAAAACTCAACTTTTTGCGGGACCCACGAAAATGTTGGTGGGACCCACAGAAATATTCTTCAGAAAATATCCGGTGGGACCCACGAAAATATCTCATGGAAATATCTCAGATGGATAAGATCAAACAGTCAGATGGATAAGATCAAACAGTCAGATGGATAAGATCAAAGGGAATTTCTGAAAAAGCTATGGACTAAAATGGAAATTCTGAAACTTGGGGCTCAAGTTTCAGAATCTATAAATAGAGGAGCCCCCCTCCTTTGAAAAATCGTCTAGCCCTCTCTCTCTCCTCCTTTTCCAAACCTCCCCTACCTAGCCTAGCCCACCTGAGCCCACCTGACTTAGCCTGAGCCTGCCTGACCTGGTCCTAACCCACCTGACTTAGGTCTGAACCCACCTGACCTAGCTCAAACCCAGTTGACTTGACTTGAACCTAGTTGGGTTGGAAGTCAAAGTCAAAGTCCCTTTTGGTCCAACTTTTGGTTTGGATTTCTGAACCCAGACTTAGCCTACTTGGGTTGAGTTCGAACCTGCTGAACCCAGTTGACTTGGACCGAACCCAGTTTGGTTCAAACCACTTAGGTTAAGCAGCTTGACCTGCTTTACCTCTTTCTCAAATAGGCTGACTTCATCTGACTTAGTGTGACCTCTTGACGGAAGGATCGAAGCTTGTTCAAAGCGTTGGATCATTCGGGAGACGTTTCTTCCGCAAATTGAAGTAAGTTCGCTTCATTAAACCATCTCTCTCAAGTATTTGATTGTTTGTATATAGCATATACTTTCTGAAGTAGTATCTTGCTTTAGTTCTTGGTTGAGCCCTCTAGGACACTTCGGTGTTCACGCGCTCGCCTCGTAACTATCGTCGGATATATATGTTCGAATACGTAAGATATGCGTTCTTCAAAATAGTATCTCACCCTAGTTCTTTGGTTGAGCCCTCTAGGACACTTCAGTGTTCACTCGCTCGCCTCGTAACTATCGTTGGATACAGATCTAGGTGTATATCTGCTGATACTGCCGACGCGTCTTATATCGCACAGGCCATGTAATTTACCTTTGCCGTCGCGTCGTATGATGCCAAGGCTCCCTGCTTTCTGTACTTCCGATTACTGCACTTCCGATTATGCATTTACTTACGCCGTCGCGTCGAATGATGCCAAGGCTCCTGCTTTCTGCAATGTATTTACTTACGCCGTCGCGTCGAACGATGCCAAGGCTCCTGTTTTGTTATATATGTAGAATATTTCGTTCAGTTACACACCCTGAACAATAGTATATGCATTTCCTTTACGCCGCCGCTGTATAAAGCACAGGCTTCTGCTTATATTACATATATGGCGCGTAAGTGAGTGTTCAAACGGAGATCAACTCCAAAATCACCCATGCGATTCCCTTACCGCTCCTCGTACAAGATTCTGCTTGACGAATGAAGCCCCTATTGGCAAGGCTTCGCCTTTTGGCAAAATGCTCTTTACGTAAAGACTAAATCAATTACGTATGGCCTGGCTATGGCCCAAGGTTCCTGCAACCTTGATGGATGCAAAGTACGCACAACGGTGCGCATCCATTTCCCGAGTTAAGCGTAGCGATTTCCCACCAAAGAGGGGAGATGCCGCTGAAACGGATAAAAGAAACGCACGCTTTCTCCGTAAAAGAGAGGAAGTGCTGCTGAAATTCCTGAAGGAGCTAAGAATGGCTCAGAAAGAACGTAGCAGAAGTGCTACCCAGTTATGGAACGCCTTCTACGATGTAGAAGGGTTCGTCGCACCACTGCCGGTAGAGCAGAGAAGGTGTTGACAGAATGGTTGGCAGAAGAGCTGCCAAAACCAGTTAAGTGGCACAATGATGTCCTTTGTGGGAACGATGTCAGAATGACTCGTCTCCCTGACACCTGCAAGGGCATCATACTTGTAAGAGCCGTTGCGCCAAAGTAGTGGTAGCGCCTTGACAAGGTCCTGAGCTCGTTGCGTAAAAATACGCCGAGTAGCCGATCCGTAGAGATCGAGTCATGTGCATGCTCATTAAGAATTATCAGACAGCCAGACTCGTAAGGGCCGCTGAGCCGGAGTGTGTTGTTTCCACCGAAAGAGGTGAAGTGCTCGTCAAGGCCGAAGTGCCGAGAGCAGAGTTAAGCATGCATATGAATAAAAACCTTTGTTCCACGGTGAAAGCCGTGTGGTTGATTGGGGTCGGGTACATACTTCTCAAAGGCTGCCCTATAGGCATGCAATGTTCGTCAAGTAATTGTAAGACCGGCAGGCCCCTTTCAGAATTTCTCACCGAGGAAGACGGTGATGGCGCAACCTTGAGTGACATATATTTCACCCGAACCTGATAGAGTTCATTGATGGCCTTCGTCACTCAGAGGTATGGAGGTCGTGGTAATCCTTAAATATCTAAGGATTGAACCCAACTACTGCAGTAGCAGAATGCATTCGGATACCTAGTAAGGATCTCTTCCGGTATGCTGTACCGTCCTACTAGGGGGATGGGGTCAACAGGCCTCTGGGGTATCTAAAATACATAGAATAATCAACCCCCAGATCGTCGCGTTTGTCGCCCAGATATGAGTCCCCTAAGCCCAGGGGGAGGTGCAATTATCGAAACAAAGCATTAGCTTAGGTACAACGCTACTTTGAATGTATGAGTGGATGACGTTGTTGAGTCAGTCCTGCATAACCTTTGTGAAGGTGTCATGGTCGGTATACTACTGGACCGATTGGGAAAGAACCCCATTGATATCCGTACGACTAAGTGAAGCTCGGAGAGCTGTCCTTAGATTCGTAGGATACAGATGTGCCAAGCATAAAGGCTTGAGCTAGACATCCATTCGTGACTCTGAGGAAGTCAAGGCTAAGTCGTAGAGACTTAAGAGGTTATTCTAACTCACAGCCCTGAAGAGGCTTATGCGAAGTCATGACGACTTGCGTAGATGTTCAACTCATAGCCCTGATGAGGCTTTTGCGATATACGCTAAGTCATGGAGGCTTGAGCGTCGTATTACGAACTGCGACCCTGAGTGGTCTATGCATTTACTTGAGTTGAATAGATAGGTGTTTGCCTACTTACCAGACCATCAGTGGTTCTGACCCCGTTTAATGGGGATTTCAGGTGTTGAACCTGCGTAGCGATATGCGGAGCAAGGCGGCATCAAGTTCCAGGGTTTCTCTAGACAGAGTTGTACTGCTTCCTTTTTATTGAACCTTCACTGCTTTTCTAAGCAGTAGTGTTGTAATAAACATGTGCTTTCGATAAAATGGAACACTTTGGTGGTCAATGAGTTGCTTGGCCACATACCTGCAACGTGCTCGGAGTTTTCTAAAACCGACGACTCATTATCGTCTTATTCCACTGCTAAAAGCTTTTCTAAGTTCCGCTGCAAAGAAAAAAAAAGAAATCCATGAAAATTTTAACTTAGCTTTATTTTGGAAATCCGGGGCGTTACATATGTTCTATGGAATGTCAGCTTTAATTCTTGATATCATGTGAACCTAGGAGCCTAGACTTGAACCCAGCTGACATGGATTGCATGTAGACTAGGCATGGTTTGGTAGGACCATATTGAGGAGAATTATGCATGCTCACTTAGTCTTAGGTCTGAAATACAATACTTCTCAATCTAGGATTTGTATGAAAACAATGCTTGCTTCTTTAAAAATTTTCAAAATTCTATCTCTTTAGGACTTAGAGCCATCTGTTTGTCTGCATGTGCTCATGTTTTCAAAACCACCCCACCTATGTCTACCCGGTCTTCACGTTGCTGGGCTCTCTTCTAGAACTATAGTTCGGGACAGAGCCTCACAACTGGGCCACTTATTTGGGCTAACGCCCCCCTGCCACGTACCAAGGGCCATAGTCCAACGTATATCGGCAGGCGCTCAAGGATGTTGGGAAAACACAAGCCTAGACCCGGAGATAAATTTTATGCCACGTACATCGAGCCTTGGCTCGAGTATATCGGCATAGCATGATTGGACACAGTTGATTTGAGCCTAGAGTTAGGATTAGGGTCCTAAAGCTCTTTCAAAATCAATGCATTTAGAGTCAGCTTCTTAGAGATTGCTGTATGTGCATAATTGTTTGTGATTGAATGTATGGTATTCATTTTCGTCTTATTTTCTCATATTTTCCCAATTTTTCTAAAATACCGGACAATTCTCCAAAATACCTCATTTTCCATCTTTTGAGAAATATCTCCTTTCTCTCAAAAACCCTGGACGATTTTTCCAGATTATCCACTTTTTCTTTAAAACTCCAGGTGATTTTTCATTCTTTCGTTCCTCTGGACTTCGAATTTTCAGCATTTCACTTTATCCTGCCTGCAATTTTCAAAATTCTTGTATTTTTTTTCAAAGTCTAATTCCAATCTTCCTATCTTTCAGTCTGATGGCATTCGGTCAGTTCGACTCTGTCTTTCCTGAGGGTCACATCTCCTATGAGGAGCGACAAAGTCTTCCCGAGCATCAAACTCTCAGCACTGGACCCTTCTTCCTCCGGTGGTACTATATTTGGTTCAAAAACTTCTTTCGTATGTTTCCGGACCATTTCAGCGACTGTGGGTTGGAACTGACATCTGCAGTGGGGAAGTTGACAGTTAATGGTAATCTGATCCATGCACTGGCAGAGCGGTGGAATCCGCACACTTGCACATTCTGGTTCCCGTGGGGTGAGATGACACTACTGATGGATGAGTTTTCAAGAGATTATGGGACTGCCTGAGCCAGCCGGTCAGCCTGGAGGTCCGTTAGAGCAGCAGTTTCTAATTAATGTCAAGGGTCTGGACCCTAAAGATGTCGTGGCTCGCATGACAGGGCGTAAGTCTTGGCCACTGATTGAAGAAAATGAGAATGAGTACGTGAGCCTGATCGAGATCTATCAACAGTATGGGGCATTTGCAGAAGTCAGCTCATTATCTAGAACAGCTCGAGAAAGAAATCAGCATGCGATGGTTCTGTGCACTGAAGGGCTCGCCTTCTTCCCAAATATAGATATGTGTATGGCAAGCAGTTCAAGCTACTTGGCCCATTTTCCTGTACCTACTACTATCCAGAGTGATGCGTCAGGCAATTTTCTCAGAGACAGAAGCGCGTAGAAGCTCGGCTACTATCAGGGGTTATGCTAGAGTTCAACTTTGTATCAGCGCAGTGGTCCGGAACATACCATTCTGCCAGATATGGCTGGGACTCTTTTGTTACTCTTCCACTTTTTCCCGGTCCTCGTGTCTCTGCCAGTTATAAGGAGTGGTGGCAAATTGTCTGTCTGCCCCCTCTTTCCCAAGTCCACTATTGATGCAATCATATTTTTCCTTCAATAAAAAAAAATCCTTCAATTTTCATTCTATCATGGTTTGATGACCTCGCCTAGGTGACAAGGCATATTTGCAGTTGTTCGTTCTCCTCGCAAAGAATGGCAACACAATTGTCGTGACTCCAGCGGCGACCCAGTCCCTAGTAATAAGATGTTCTTCCAATTATCTACCAAATTCTCATCAAATATTTTTTTCTATATTCATTTCTATCCTGAATCTTCATAATCGAAATTTAATCATCCATTCTGTAGAGAGCATCAGTATTCCCAAGTGGTTCAGATCAGATCAAGCAAGAAGATACCACTATATCAGAGCATCAGTGATTTTAGAAGCAAGCAAGAAGAAATGAATTCTCCAAGAACTGTTGGAAGATAGAGTCTGAATGATAGGGATGACATTGATCCTGCTGCATATCAGATGTTCAAGAAAATGATGATTAGGATGATGTCTGAGCAAGCTGAAGATAGTCGCAGAAAAGCTCCCATCAAAGAGAAGACATCTGTCTCCTTCTCTCAGAATATCACTGGCAAGGGCAACAAGTGATTTGGCACGTGCCTGCCCAATATTTTATTCTCGCTGATGTCCTCTATCGTGGATTCAGTTCTAAATATGCCAGATGCCTAGATGAAGATGAAGCCAAAGAAGTCGTGCGGTACACGAAGGCATTTGCGGTGATCACGTCGGCTACCAAACTCTTATCAAGCAAATCATCCGGGCAAGATATTATCGGAAGACTATGCAGCAAGATTGCTACCATTTTGTGAAGAAGTGAGCTTTATGCCAGATACATGCACCTTCTATTCATTCGCCAACAACATATTTGCAAATCGCCATCTCTCCATGGCTATCTTCTATGTGGGCCCTTTGATGTTGTGGGCCCCATCACTCCTGCTTCAAATGACTACAAATATTTTCTTGCCACAACAGAATATTTTACTAAATGGGTCAAAGCTATCACTTTGCGTACAGTAGAAGGTCGACACGTGGTCTCATTCATCCACAAGAATATCCTTTGTCGTTTCGGCGTACCGCACGATATCGTGTCAAACAATGATAGTCATTTCAAGAATGAGAGAATGAGGACATTTGGCTCGAAGTTCTGAATTCAACATCATTTCTTCGCTCCCTATTATCCTCAAGGGAATGGTCAGGCATATGCCGCCAATAAAATTCTGTTTAGAATCCTAGAGCGAACTTTGAAAATAGGCCGTAACTGGCATGAGAAGATCCATGATGCATTGGGGGCATACAAAACCACCATTCAAACTCCAATTAATGCTACTTCGTCAGAACTTGTCTACGGAACTGAAGTAGTGCTGCCTCTACATGTTCAGAAACCTGCCTTGAAGTTCGCATCACTGCTGGAGTTACCGCTTGATCAGTATTAGCAGCAGCGACTGGTACAACTTGATTTGCTCAATGAAAGAAGACTCTGAGCAGCAGAGCACGCCTAATCATATCGGCAGAGGGTAGCCTGACAATATGCAAAATTTGTCATTGAAAGGAAATTCTGAGTCAATGATCTAGGGCTCAGATCAACGACCTATCTCAAGCACCGCCCGGGTGGCAAATGGTCACCGAATTGAGAAGGGCCCTATGTTATCGAGGAAGCATTACCCCGCAATTCATATCTGCTCATCAATGCCGATGGTGTGGAATTATCAGACCCCATCAATGCTCAACATTTGAAAATTTTCTATACTTAAATCCTCTATTCCATCCTTTGTAATTCCTCAATATATTTTCTTCAATAATGGTCAAATTCTTCTTTCCCAGTTACACTGGGGCATTATTTTGAAAATTATTTTCAAAACATCTTATATGCAGGCAGGATCAAACAAATCTCTCATTTTGCATACATGTGCATTCATTTACATCATTTTGCATACATTTGCATTTACATGCATTCATTTGCATCCATTTACATTCATTTGCATCAAATTCATTTCCCCTTCAGGTTAAGGGATAAACCTGAACTTCCCCTTCAGGTTAAGGGATAAACCTGAATTACCCATTCAGGATAAGGGATAAATCCTGAGACCCCGACAGTTGTCTAAGTCATCGTGAGGATGAAGATTGAAAATCTCTCATCAGAATCAGTTGGGTAAATTTTCAAAATCCAGTGTTCGTGCTGGTAAGATTTTCAAAAACCAGTGTTCGTGCTGGTAAAATTTTCTAAATCTAGTGTTCGCGCTGGTAAATTTCCAAAATCCAGTGTTCATGCTGGTAAATTTTCGAAAGCCAGTGTTTGTTCTGGTAAATTTTCAAAATCCAGTGTTCGTGCTGGTAAATTTTCAAAATCCAGTGTTCGTGTTGGTAAATTTCCAAAATCCAGTGTTCGTGCTGGTAAATTTTCGAAAGCCAGTGTTCGTGCTGGTAAATTTTCTAAATCCAGTGTTCGTGTTGGTAAATTTTCAAAGTCCAGTGTTCGTGCTGGTAAATTTTTGAAAGCCAATGTTCGTGCTGGTAAATTTTCTAAATCCAGTGTTCGTGCTGGTAAATTTTCAAAAAAAAAAAAAAATCTAGTGTTCGTGCTGGTAAATCTTCAAAATCCAGTGTTCGTGCTGGTAATTCTTCCAAAAACAATATTCGTACTGATCCATTTTCAAAATCCAGTACTTATACTGGTTCATTTCCAAAATCCAGTATTCACACTGGTACATCTTTCAAAATCCAATTGTTATTGGTCGGACTTTCAAAATCCAATTTTTATTGGTCAAACTTTCTAAATCTAGTTTACTGGTTAATGTTTTTAAACCTAATCTATGCTAGTCTAGTTTTCCTTCGAGATTCGAGTTCCGACTCAAATTTTCTTTTCTTCTAATTAATTTAGTTTTCCTTCGGGATTCGAGTTCCGACTCGAATTTTCTTTCCTTCTAACCGGTCTAGTTTTCCTTCGGGGTTCGAGTTCCGACTCGAATTTTCTTTCCTTCTAATTAGTCTAGTTTTCCTTCGGGATTCGAGTTCTGACTCGAATTTCCTTTCCTTCTAACCGGTCTAGTTTTCCTTCAGGATTCGAGTTCCGACTCGAATTTTCTTTCCTTCCAATGGATCTAGTTTTCCTTCAAAGATTCGAGTTCCGACCCGAGTTTTCTTTTCCTAGAATTGGTCTAGAAGATTAGAGTTCCAACTCGAATTTTCTTCTAAATCCAATTCAAATATCCTAGAATTGGTCTAGAAAATTAGAGTTCCGACTCGAATTTTCTTCCAAATCCAATTCGCTTGGCTTTCCTTTAAAGGTTTGAACTCCCACTCAAACTTTTCTACAATTTAGTAATTGGTATAGAAAATTAGAGTTCCGACTCGAATTTTCTTCCAAATCCAATTCAAATGTCTAGAATTGGTCTAGAAAATTAGAGTTTCGACTCGAATTTTCTTTCAAAACCCAATTCATTTAGTTTTTCCTTGAAGATTTGAATTCCGATTCGAATCTTCCCTTAAAACCCAGTTTAGCACCTGGTCCATTCAAAGCTCACAAGTTGAATCCTTCCTTCTTAAACTATGGTCCTTAGGTTAAATCCCTATAGAATTGATAGTTCGTAGGTTGAACTTCTGCTAAACCGATGTGATCCCTAGGTTAAATTCCTATGGAATTGATAGTTCTTAGGTTGAATCCCTATTGAACCCATGTCGTTCCCAGTGAACCAATGTCGTTCTCAACAGAACCAGTGTCGTTCTTAGGCTGAATTCCTATCGAACACATATTTTTCCCAGTAAGCCAATTCTCAATTTTGACTTCCAGGTCATCCAACATCCAATTTCCAATTTCAAATTTCAAATTTCAAATTTCAAATTTCAAATTTCAAATTTCAAATTTCAAATTTCAAATTTCAAATTTCAAATTTCCAATTTTCAAAATTCTAATTTCCAATTTCGACCTTCGGGTCCATCAATTTCCAATTTCCAATTTCCAATTTCCAATTTCCAATTCCAATTTCGGCCCTTGGGCCACCCAATTACCAATTTCAGACCTCCGGGTCAACCAATTTCCAAATTTCTAATTTCGACCTTCGGGTCAATCAATTTCCAAATTTCCAATTTCGACCTCCGGGTCAACCAATTGTCAAATTTTCAAATTCGACCTTTGGGTCAATCAACTCCAATTTTGACCTTCGGGTCAATCAATTTCCAATTTCCAATTTCCAATTTCCAATTTCCAATTTCCAATTTCCAATTTCCAATTTCCAATTTCCAATTTCCAATTTCCAATTTCCAATTTTCAATTTCCAAATATCAATTTCCAAATTCCAAATTTCCAATTTCCAATTTCAAATTTCAAAATTTCAAAATTTCAATTTCCAATTTCGACCCTTTTGGTCACCCAATACCAATTCCAATCATTTCCTCTTGCGAGAGACCCTTTGTACAGGGAGAGTTCGAGGGAGCTTGTTCTTTTCGCATGCTATCCTTTGTTCACCTAGCCCCTTTTCAGGGAGAGTTTGAAGGGACTCGTGTCTATGTGAACCGTTTGCAAAACAAAATTCCAATTTCATACAATGAACCCTTAGTTCAGGGAGAGCTTCGACGGAAGTTCGCTTTTCTTGTGACCATAATTTCGTACTAGGCCATTTCATCGTGAAGGACCCTCTTTTCAGGGAGAGTGTGATGGACTCGTTCCTTCATGACCAATTCACCGACCTCGCCATTACCGGCCCCCTTTCCATAAGAGAAGCCTAATGTTAGGAAGTTTTGACAAAAGCTTAATTTCTCTTCGAAAGTTCGTTTTGCAAACACCTCCTTTTCAGGGAAGAGAGGAGTAATTCCTATTTCCAATTTCTGAATCTTCTCCTTTGGGGAAAGGAGAAGAAAATTTTTGTCATGGATGCGTTGAGTCGTGCTTCAAATGCTCGCTTTCACAAAGGATTTCAAGAAAATCTTGCCAATTTGTCATTAAATATTTGTTGATTTCAAAATTTTATATTGCACAAAAACATTACCTCAGAATACCTTCAGTATTATTTCCGAAAGGTCAAAGCTTTCGTGAAAAAGGATTCAAAATTCAAATTCTTTCTATTGGCCAACCAAAAGGATGAAGAATAAATCCTCGATATGGCCAGCAAAAGGAAATTCAATGTTGTTGCAAAGCCATAAGTGATCGGTATTGATCGCAGTCAATGGCACATTTTTAAAGATCATTCTTGGAAAATAAAGCAGTCGAAATATCCTGGGTGATACAGAAAATCCATTAAATCCCTATATCTCCTCAATCACCTAAGCTGCAATTAAATATCTGCAAAAGGGATCTCTCAATTGTCGTCAAGATGAAGGCGAATTAGGCGAGTAGACCCCCGGGGCCAAAGAAGATTTGAATCATCTCCAAGATGACGGAGTTTGTGACGGATCCTTCCAGGGAAAGTTCAGAGCACCGTCAAGATGAAGGCGACTGCGATGAGCCTCCCGACAAACCCTAAAAGATAATTAATTTCCGCTATCATCAAGAGATTTCCAACCAATGAGCCAATAGCCATCGATATAATCCCTGAGAAAAAAGAAGGATCGGAACATCTTCAAGATGAAGGAGTTTGTGACGTACCCTTCCAAAAAAAAAAAGAGAGAAAAGTCAGGACATCTCCAAAATGAAGGATGATGTAATAAAATTCCCAAAAGCCTAAGAGAGCTCTAATTCTGCCAAAAAAGGAAAAAAAAAGAAAAAAAAAGTGGGCTGAAAGATCATCATGAGAAAAGAATCCCAGGATATCAGACTGCCGAATCTGTCAAGAATCTTCTTTAAAATTTGTGAAATTCTATTATCAATATTCCTTCACCAATTGCTTTCACAATATCAAGAATACTCTCTTTTCTATTCATATCAAGGAAATTGATAGCCTCCTTGAAGAAAGTCAATTGCAAGAAATTTGAATTCGAATTTTGATTCTACGAAGTTAAGCCCAGTCGAAGGTAATACTTCAGGTAGAAAAGAGGGAATATTTTCAAAACAATGTGCATCATTTTAAATTATTTTGAATCAACAATAATTTTCAATATTTTTACAATATTTTCTAGCTATCCTGGCGTGAAGCGAGAGCTTGAGGTTCATCTTTGGCGCATCCTGACATCAGTTGTTATCCCTTTTAAGGACTTGATAACAGGAGTTTTCAAGGTTCCTTCCCTTCTGTTGGTATAATCTGAGCGCATGGGCTCTCAGATTCGCACACTTCCCTGTGTCCCCACTGTCCCACCATAGACAGTCCAATTTCGGCTTGAGGTTAAGCCACCAATCATTTTCTCGCAAAATGTCACCAATTTCAAAAGTTATTTAGTCTCAGCAATGAGGCGCCCAAAATCAAACCCCTTTTTAAGCTTTAGGGACCCCAATTTCATCATTTTGCAAAACTCCTATCGCATTCATTGTGCGAAAGTCTGAAGGTTCCATCATGGGTTCTTCTTTTGAGAATCCCTTCATTTTTCTGCCCAATCAGGATAAGGGTACAAACCTGAGCCTCCTTTGATGAGGTATTTCATTTTCCGCCCAATCAGGATAAGGGTACAAACGTGAGCCTCCTTTGATGAGGTATTTCATTTTCTGCCCAATCAGGATAAGGGTACAAACCTGAGCCTCCTTTGATGAGGTATTTCATTTTCCGCCCAATCAGGATAAGGGTACAAACCTGAGCCTCCTTTGATGAGGTATTTCATTTTCCGCCCAATCAGGATAAGGGTACAAACCTGAGCCTCCTTTGATGAGGTATTTCATTTTCTGCCCAATCAGGATAAGGGTACAAACCTGAGCCTCATTTTGATGAGGTATTTCATTTCCCGGTCAGGTTAAGGGTTAAACCTGAGCCTCTTTTGATGAGGTATTTCATCTCCCAATCAGGATATGGTTACAAACCTGAGCCTCCTTTGATGAGGTATTTCATTTTCCGCCCAATCAGGATAAGGGTACAAACCTGAGCCTCATTTTGATGAGGTATTTCATTTCCCGATCAGGTTAAGGGTTAAACCTGAGCCTCCTTTGATGAGGTATTTCATCTCCCAATTAGGATAAGGGTACAAACCTGAGCCTCCTTTGATGAGGTATTTCATTCCCCGGTCAGGTTAAGGGTCAAAACTGAGCTTCGTTTCTACACGAGGTATTTTCCGTCCCATCCAGGTTAAGGGCAAAACCTGAATCTCACTTCCTTTTGAAGTAAAATTTTCTTCTTTATTCTTCACTTCATATCTACCATTTTCATCAGAGCTAATTTCTTCATACCCAGTCGGATCCTTCAAACTGGGGCATTTTTATAGCCAAAATTTGGTGTGTTTTTCTTTGCCACTAAGCTCGTCTTCAAGCCGGCTTAGTAGCAAAGAGGGGCATCTGTAAACACCCCAAATTTTCCTCACTCATTCTCAAATAACCCTCCTCGTGCAGTGCCAAACCCTGTTAGGTCAGTGTAGGAGTCAAACCCCGAGTCAGTTTCAGAAAATCACCATTTTACCCATTTTCATTAGGAAAATTACCATTTTACCCCTAGGTCATCCCGGACCCCAGTCAGTCGGAGTCAACCAAGCTCATTGGTCAGTTCAAGACAGTTAGAATATCAGTCATCTCAAGCTCATCTGAGCTCATAATGAATAAACCATTTTTATTTCTGACCATTCCTGCCAAAATGGGATCATTTCTCACTCAAATCCAAGCCAATTGTCTCTGAGTCAGTCATTTACAGTCAGTCATATTCCCCAAAGTCTAACTTGAGCTCACCAGAAGTTCAAGCGCTCCAGTTTCAGTTCAAAACCATTTCTAAGTGTTCAGGAGCCCATTTTAATTCATTTCAGCTCTTTCAACTGAAATTGAGCCGAGTTCAGTCAGTTGAGCTAGTGTTTGAGCCTTGATTTTAGTTCATCTCAGTATTACTGACCTTTGTTTTAGCTCAAAGCCAGTTCAGGTTCGTAATTCACTTCGATATAGTGACCATTCTGTATCATTTCTTTAAAAATGGCAGCTTTTCTTGAAAATTCAGCCGGAAAGGTCAGTTGAGTCAGTATCATTGTCAGTTCATTTGAGTTCTAAAACTCTAAAACCCAGCTCAATCCAGTTCATTTCAGTTTAATCCAGCTCAAACCCTAATTTCCAGTGTCACTCTAGCTTGGCAGAGCTCGAAAATCATTTCTTCAACCATTTTTGCAAATTTTGTCAATTTTAACACTTTTTAAACTGGTATGAGTGTCAATCGGGATCTAACATCCAAAATTCTTCATTCAGGGTTAGCATTTCGCATAGCATTTCATGTCATTTCTCATCATTTCATATCATTTCTCAACATTTCATAACATTTCATCACATTTCATTCCATTTTCGAAGTCCAGAAGTCCAGTTTTATAAATTTCAATCCAGATTGAGTTTTAAAAATTTTCAAAAATCAATTTCAAACCCCGGGTTTCCAAAATTGACATTTTTACCCCCGGGAGTCTAAATTTGGAAATATTTTCTCAAGAAAAATAATCTGGATTTCTTTCAAAATCAAAATTTCAAATTCTACACTGGATTTGCTTCGCAACGAGCTATTAAACTTCAAAATCCGAGCTCGTTTCAAAAACTGCCAAAAATAGCTCGTTTCGTTTTGAAAATATTTTCTCGAGAAAAACAATCTGGATTTCTTTCAAAATTAAATTTTTAAATTCTACACTGGATTTGCTTCGCAACGGGGTATTGAACTTCAAAATCCGAGCTCGTTTCAAAAACTGCCAAAAATAGCTCGTTTCGTCTGGAATCTTTTTTAAAAGACTATTTTATCCCTTTAATCGTCAAAATGAATTTCAAAAGTGGAATTTGGACCCGCTCTGAGATGGCCCATCCATATGCATTTTCTTATTTTAATTTATAAGAAAAAAAAAATTATCTTTTTCTTTATTTTTTTTGGTTTGTTTTATTTTATTTATTTAAATTTTTTTTAATTATTTTATTCTTCCTAAGGTGGGACCCACAAGGGGGTCACCCAAACCTCCAGCCCATTTCCTTTCTTTCTTCCTCCATTTTCTTTTTTTATAATTTTTTTATTTTTATTTTCTTTTCTTTTCTTCTTTATTTCTTTTTTTTTTTCTTTTTCTTTTTCTTTCTTTCTTTCCTCCTTTCTTTCCTCTCCCTCCATTCACGTATAGTCTTTCCAGCCCCTCCTTCTTCTTCTTTCCCTCTCCTTTCTTCCCCTTTCTTTCCTTTTCCTTCTTCCCCTCTTCTTTCCTTTTCCTTCCCTTCCTTCTTTCCCCTTTCTTCCTTATTCCCCTTTGGATTTCCCCCAAAAGCAATGGCTGCAGCCATTCACGTATATTCCTTCATGAAATATTATTAGTAACTTAGGTTTTGAGTTAATCAAAACCTAAGTTATGATAAAAAGGAAAAAAAAAGAACGGCTGGAGGAATTCAATCTCACGCCTCTCTCTCTCTCTCCCTTTACCTCAATTCTTCCCTCCTTGGCTGCTCCAGCCACAACACCCTTTCTCCTTCATCACAGCCTTCTTTGGTGGCAGCAAGAGCCCATCCAGCCAGCAGCATAGAATCACCACCACAGCCCACCATGCTGCATCTTTAGCCAGCTCCACCACAGCAACTCTCCTCTTGGCTGCAACTTCCAGCCATTGATGCCACCGCCAAGCTCCGCCTCCAGCCTCCTTCAACCCATTGATCCCGCAAAGCATCATCAAACACCACCTTGGCCCAGCCACCTTAAGACCCATCTTCCTTCCATTCTCCAAGAGGATTCACACTTAGCCATTAGCCCTCTCTCATTAAGCTGATTTGATGATTAAAAACTTAGGACTTGATTTTTATCAAGGCCTAAGTCATTTACACAAGAGCATTCACGTACTTAAGCCAAGACAGCCACAACAAGGTCCAGCCCAACAATCTCCAAGGTGACGGCTGGCAGCAGCTCATTAGCACCCACTTTGATGCCTTCCTTCAGACGGCCTTCCATTGCAACTATCATTGCTCCCGGTGTATACAGACCTTCCCAGGCGCTTTCCCCTTTGGTTAATCCTAGCAAACACCAAGGAAACCCCCTCTAGCCTTTGCTTCAACCGATCCAAGGTAACAACCTATTCTTTGCTTACACTCTACATAATTTTTATCAATGCATGTTGAGTAGGTTTGATCATTGTCTATTGAGATGAGGGATTTAGCATAAAGTTCATTCAAAACTCAGATTTGAGATCATACGTTTCTAAGTTTAAATCATAGAAAATAGCAGATGTTTTTGTTTCATATGTGTAGGCTATATGAACGAGGTGATTAATCCAATTCGATGGGTTAAGTCTCCCCTTTCAAACAACCAAAATCAATGAAGTGCTTCATGCCTCCCTAATATTTATTTTTTATTTTTATTTTTATTTTTATTTTTTTACATTTAACGTTGCATTTAGTTTTATTTCTTAGTTTAATAGTTGTTTAGTTTAATTCTATTAATAGTTGATACTTAGTTCATAGGTTTTAGACTCATATGCATAGTTCAGTCGATATTTCATGCATGAATTTTCGTCCAAAAATCCTAAAAATTTTATGATGGTTTCACATGTTTATTATTGTTTTCCTGCCGAAAATTTGGCTAAATTTGGGTTTTGGAACCCTCTCAAACAAATTAAATCCCAAACTGGGATTTCACATTTTCCAAAACTTCAATTTCAGTTTTAGCAGACAAGAACCTCCTAAATAATCACTGTGTGAAATCCGAATCATCCTCCAAAAATCACAGTGGATTCATAATTGAATTTACTAATGATCTAGAAATTTTGAGGTTTTTCTAGTTAGTTTTGACCTCTGTAAAAAATCGGATTTTCCAGACTTCTGGGAAAATATCGATTTTCCTTTGTCAGGGTATAGACATACCCTAATTCACCAAGTCCACCCAATCCATAGCTCGTCTGCAAAAACTTTCAACACTAAAGTTGTTCCTAACATGTTTTCCTGTTATTTACCAAACTTTGGAGATTTTTGGAACTGTTTTACTATTTTTCCTAAAATTTTATTTTCTGTCTGACAGATTTCAATATCCAGAAATCTCAGAGATTTAGGTCTCTGATAACAGTATGGCCTTTTCCAAACCGTAACCCGAATCCCAATGGTGTAAAAATATCAAACTTTCCCCTGTTTGTCAGGGATATTTTACCACAATTTCAGCCTTTTTCCCATCTGTCTGCCATTTTTTCCATGTTTTCTACCGAAACCTGTCTGTTTCCCCTAAATCCTAGAGTCGCCGGATTCCGATCCGACTTGCCGGAGTGGCACAGCTCCGACCATAGGTCAAAACCAGAAAGTGTAATAGGCCAAAATCCTTTCCTTACTGTCCTATGTCACCCCATAAAATTTGGGAAAATTTTATGGAAGTTTGATATCCTAAATATTCTTTAGAATCAACATTTTAGGCAAAAATCACAAAATTTAAGATTTTTATTTGAATTTCTATGTTTAAAAATATAAATAAATTAGATTTTTGAGCTCCATTCTGTTTTTAGGGTTATTTTAGGTGTCCATGCCAAATTTGGTTTATTTCCAAGTTCATTTGCTTCATGTGTTAGTTTGTCTTTAAATTCAGAAGCGAAAATCAAGTTAAATTTGATATTTTATGATATTTTCGCCATTTTAGGGTTTTTATCATGTACATGAGCATGTAGAATCATATTAGGATTAATTTCAATGTCATTTTCATTTCACATTTTTCATTTTTGCAAAATTTATTTCAGAAAACCCTGGTTTCAAGGCCATAGTCTTGTTATCGGCGGTATTTTGGTCATTTTGACCTAAATTTCGAAATTTCAATTTCTAATTCTCCAAAATTTCATGCATATCATCATATTTTATCATATTATGTTTGATTTATTTCATTTGATTTTCAAAATTCCAAAATTTACAAAAAATTCTTTCAAAAAACCCTGATTTCAAGTTCATCAGGGGTATTTTGGTCATTTTGACCCCAATTTCGAATTTTCAAGTTTATTTTCGAAATTTATTCATTATTTATCATGTTTATATCAAAGGGGGTATGATGTTGGGTTTATATCTGAATAATATCCGATAATTTCCCATATTTTCGGATAAATTCAGAAAAACCTACATTTTTGTGCTAACCTTGTTTTCTAGTTTTGCAGGAACATTCAAGAAGAAGACTTAGCTTTTATTTTTTTTATTTCAATTCAATGTAACCTCAAATGTAATAATTTAAAATAAGAGTTACTTTTCTGCTTAGAATAGGGCTGCATTGCATATAATTTAATTTATGCAAATTTCGATATTTGATGTATGATTCATGTGCATTTATTTCAAATCCACTATGGTTTACACGAATGGCACATGCACAAGTTTTTATGGAGTTTATAAACTCGGTGGGATTCGTATTTATGGCCATAGTCAGAATACGAAGAAAACCAAGATTTATGATCTTCATATTAGCCATATTCAACCTACACATTTAGGCTAACTTCAAAAATGCACTGCATTTTTCAAAACTTCAAAAGGATTTCTCAATTCCCCAATGAAATTCCCTTTTCAAATTCATATTCATTCATTCATATTATTCAAATTTCATTATTTTCAAATTCATTTTCCAATTTTAATTTCAAAAAATTCAGTTTTCTCAAGAATTTCCAAGTCTTTCTCAGGATCTGATTTTCTCAAAATCCTAAGTTTTCAAATGACATTTCAA